>NW_028274813.1:7963409-8275000 GCF_037043125.1 Eumetopias jubatus | reverse complement strand
CACCCCCCCACCCCCGCTCTCTCTTCCCTCCGTGTCATTGATTTTAGAGCAGCGAATCCTCACCCCTATTCTCTTTTCTCCTAATTTCTGTCTCGCGGCCTCTCCTGTCTTTTCCCCTACAGTTTTCTCGCTGTTTCTCCTCTCTGGCTTCACTTTTTCTTTTCCTACGTTCTCGCCCCCCCCCCCCCCCATCTCTTCGCTCCTTCTCAATTCCTGTTTCTTGACCCCTCCAACTTAATATTTCTGATTATATTTTTCTTACTCTTCCTCCCCCACCCCCTTCTCTCTCCTGCTCCCCCCCCCACCCCGGGGATTTCACAAATAAATCACGGGCCTCCAGTTTAATCATCTCTAATGCAAGCCGACTTCCCCTGCATCCACCGCATGCGAATGAGCTGAATGAGCTGCGGTCCAAGCCTTGCAAGATGAGCTGCGGTCTGTCTGCCGGGGTCACGGGTGCCTCCTTGCAGCCCGGCCTGGCCAGGCTCTTCGTTTTTTGGGGGGCTTTGTTCTGCTTGTTTGTTTTTGTTTGTCTTGTGTTCTGTTTTTGTCTTTGCTTTACAAACACAGACGAATAGGCATTCCTTTGGAATCCACTGCCCTTATCAGAGGAGTGCCGTTAGGTGAGGGTGGAAATGTGGCTGGGGGGTGTTGGGGGCCCCCCACCCACCCGGAGAGGGGAATTCCTAGAGCCAGTTAGCAGGGAGGGCGGGCAGGCTCGCAGAGTTTGGACTTTCCAGGAACGTTGCTGCTCCTCTGTGGAGATTTGGCAGCCTCTGAACCAGGCACACCTTTCTGAACAATGCATCCAGTTTCAGCTGCCGGGAAACTTTGGAAGGGTTGTTGAGCCTTGAGAAAAGCATCAACCACTCAACTAATGAAAGGAATGCCGGTTCCAACAATGAGTCAGGACCTTCATCCACCAGGTGGGCACAGAGGAGCATAAAGAAACTCAAGACCTGTGAGAGGGGCCAGAGGGAGGAATGCACTATGCATTAGCTCTGGGGAATATAAATCGATACGACCCTTTTGGAAAGAAATTTGGCAATCTGTATCAAGGACCTTTAAAATGCTCATACCTTTTGATCCAGTAATTCCACTTCTGGGAATCTGGCCCAAAGAAATCATCTGAAATGTGGAAAGAGCTTTATGCCCAGAGATGTAAATGGAGCTACCATTTATGAAAGAAAAATTGGAAATAGCCCGAATGTCCCACAGAAGTGGACTGTTTAAGTCAACTGTGGTCTGTCCACCACCCGAAATTGATGCTGGCATGGAAAGCTGTGTTTGGAAGAGGACAGTGACCTGGGAGATGCCGGTGGTCAAATGTCGAGACAAAAGCAGGATTCAAAGCCACATGGACAACGTGATCACAGTGCTGGTCAGCAGAGTAAAAATTGCACGCACACACCACCTTCACAGCCTATCTCTGTCTGGTGGAGCTAGGTTGATTCCTCCTGCCCCACCTCTCTTTTGCCTTCTAGTTTTCTGGAAGGAGCATGAATTTCCCTTTAGAATAGAACGAGACATTTGCCTCCCCCCACCTTTTTCGAAGCAGTTGTGAAAGTGACAAGGGCTAGCAGAAGAAAGTTCTAGATAACTGAAGGGAAGGGAGCCCATTCTGGATGAGCAGGGGCTGTGACATAGAGGAAGTGGGGAGAGCTCAGTTTCTAGGATGATGCAAGGGTCGAGGACAGGGCTTGGGTTTAGAGAGAAAGGGGCCCTGGGCTTGAATCCCGCTCCACTCTCAGACCCGGGCAGCGCTGATTCCACCCGGGGCTTGGTGCCACCTTGCTGTTCAGTGTGCGGTTGTTTTCTGCAACAGCTGACCCGTTGACCTCTGTGTGTCCGCATCTTCTGTGCTCCATGGCCATCGCCCTCCTCCTTTATGCTGATGGCTCCCTAGGAAAGAAAACTACTTCCCAATTGGGGTTTTAACCAAAACCAGGCCCTCGGTTGCCCGGCAACTGTGCATTCCCATGGTGTAGCCCCAGCTCTGGGCTCCATGGACCGGAAACAGCAATGTATCCGGACAGGCCTCTCCCAGAGTATGCTCTGTGGAACACTGTTCTGGAGATGGCCCCAAATCCTCGGTGCATGCTTCGAGCACCTGCTCCGTGCCAGGGCTGTAAATTCCTCAATGACAGGCAGGAGACTCACCT
Source organism: Eumetopias jubatus (assembly GCF_037043125.1). Taxonomy (NCBI): domain Eukaryota; kingdom Metazoa; phylum Chordata; class Mammalia; order Carnivora; family Otariidae; genus Eumetopias; species Eumetopias jubatus. Next base: position 8,272,838 of record NW_028274813.1, on the reverse strand, counting down.
AGCACCTTGACTTTGCTTTCTTTCACTCAGTCCATTCTTCGTTGCAGTCTGGTCCTTGGTAAAATTGGGAAGTCGAGGAAGTTTATCTTAGATGACCTTTCCCATCCCATTTTGGAATTTCTCCTCCCTTGCCGGGAATTCACGCTCTCTCACCCTTCTACCCGACAAGTACTGTCCAGTAGAACGTTCTGTGATGCTGGAAGTGTTCTGAAGTCTGAGCTGTCCGGTATGGTAGCCGCTAGCCACATGTGACTACTGAGCACTTACGACGTGTCTAGTGCCATGGAGCAACTGAATTTTCAGTTTAATTTAATTTTAATTAATTTAAATTTAAATCAAATAGCCACATATGGCTAGTGACTGCGGTATTGGACAGTGCCGCTCTATAAAAACCTGTCCTCAGTTCTGCCTCTGGTCTCACTCAAACTCAAATCTATATTTTATAACCACATGGTATGAGCTCTTTGGGGCTCAGCTAGATGCCACTTCAGTGTTGTGCTGGTGCCGGCTTGTCCTGGCTACACCAGGCTGTCCCGGCTCTCGAAAGCTGGGACTTCTTATTATAGCTTGAAATCAGTTGTCGTGAGGGTCTTTATACCATGGACACAGGCAAATGCTAGAAACCAGGTCTGTTCTCTCCATGGAGCCTGCTATTCAGTATTTACGAGACCCCCTTGAGTGACAAGGCAATGACTGGCATGCTCCTAAGAGCCAGGGCCTCCTTGAATTTTGCCCACTGGACATGTCCCTGATCTCACCCTACACCTGGCTCTGTTGAGTAACCTCCCGCTGGCTTCCCAGCATCAGATGGAGCCTAATGTGTGGGATCCGGGGACTTCCAAGGCAAACATGTCTCAGTGGACTGTCCCACGGTGTCTTTTTATCTGTCTCCTCCGTTAGATTCAGAGTTCCTTGAAGGTGGGTAGTGTCCGTGTCCTGCTAGATGCTGAATCTCCAGGACCTAGTGCATAGGAGGTGCTTGATAAGTACTTGTTGGATTCATAAAAAAGCTTAGTGGAAGGACCTTGGAGCCCCAGTTTGAGTCTTGCTCTAGCTCTTCCCAGCTCTGCGATGTTGACCACATCCTCTTTGAGTCAGGGTCTTTGTGTGTTCCATGGGCATAACGAATGGTCTCTTTCTTGGCCCACCCTGTTGTGAGGGTCAGTAACCTAGAAGGAGTGCTTTGAAAAACCATGCAAATAAATAACTTGCTTTTGAAAGTCCTGGGGCATTTTGAAGTCTCTGTGGTCCTTTGCCTTCTTAGGTTTGGTGATCAAAGAGGACCAAAGGGGGTCTGTATTCTTCCACTGACTTAGAGGAAATGGGGCCAGCACTGCAGCCCACCAGGGAGGAAAAGGGTGCGCACATTTGCAGCTACCCAGACACTGCCCTTGAAGGAAAGGGTGCACTTGTTTTGTCTCCCTTCCCAGGGAAGGTAAGCATGGCTCCAACCAAAGAGCATTCTTTCTGTTTATAGACTTCCATGAGGAGGGAGGCATGGATGGTGAAGGCTCTTGGATGAGAAATGGTTTTCTTCTGACATTTAGGGAAGAAGTTCTCTTTTTTTAAAACCCACAAATATTTGTCAGTTATTTTTCTCTTTGAAACATGTTTTTCTCAAATCTGCGACGCTAAAGACCATCGTGGGCACTTCAGCTTCTGTGGCCTGTGAAAGTTGACTGCTTACCAGGGCTGCTCCAAAGGGGTTAATTGCATGTAAGCATTGGAAAGTGATGATCTAATTAAACTTTTGAAATGGAATGGTAAAAACACTGGGTGACAGACCGTCTGTAGGAGGGTCCCCTGAGGTGCTCTCCATTTATTGCTAATGATCTTCCCTGCCCAGGCTGTGCCTGCTTCCAGTTGAGCCCAAGCTCAGAGCCCGCTCTCAGAGCTCCGGATTCACTCAGAGTTTTGTCAAGTAGCTCCCCCCTCCGTGTTTGGTGCCCTGCCTGCACGCTTGCTGGTACTCTGTTACTCTGCCTGGATATCCCGAGACTTCCATCACGGGTCTTCGGCTCCCCAATTCCTATTTAAAATCAAAAGCTTATTTCTATACTTAGAACCACGAAATCAAAGAAATTTGAAGTGTTCGGAGTTATTCTGGATATTGCTGAACGCTGTCCAGGAGATGTGGGTCCGGGCCACAAGAGCGCATGTGTCGTATCCCTCACGTTTAAATCTGCCAGGTTTATTCAGTCCTGCGGAGCAAGGTCCCTGGAAGGCACTCCGCTGGACGCAGTGGTGACTCAGAAAACCGTGCTCTGGAGCAGCTTGCAGGCGGGAGGGAGACCGGCATTAGGATAGTCTTTGTGACTTAGAGAACTAGCTCCTCCTCGTTCCCACCCTGTGATGTGGTTATCTGCAGCTCTGAGGTGGAAACTGAGGCTCAGGCTGCTTCCCCTGAGATGCTTCCTCAGCTGACTTCCCCGGGTCCCTCAAAGCGGGGTTGCTGAAATTGGGACCCCCATCTCTTTGCCTGCTGCCCGTGGTCAGCAGCAGCCTGTGCTGGTCCAGACCTCGAGAAGGAGGGGTTCATTTCCACTGGGGGCAAGAGGAGACTGTCACAGAGGAGGTGGTGTCTGAGTACAATTTTCACAGATGGGGCTCGGTCCGTAAGAGGGAAAGGCCCGTGGGCACCCAGTTTGGGGACCAATAAGTTGGCAGGAGTGACGTGAGACTTTGTGCTTTGTTTTTATTTCTTATTTTTGAAAGATTCCTTTATGCAGCCACGAACATTTATTGAGCACCTATCATGTGCCACCTGCTGGGGGTTTAGAGATAAACTAATCAGTCAAGGCTCTGACTGCGTCGGGACAGTGGCAATGTTTTGAGCACTGAGATGTGTTCAGATCTCAGTGTTCGGACAGTCGCTGCGGCAACATTTGGGAGGAGGGGCTGGTGGTGATGGGGTTAGAATCTGGGAGACCTTGAAGAGACTCCTGTGACAGGCTAGGGAGAGATGCGGACCTGGCCTGGGGCCATGGCAGCCTGGCTAAGGAGGAGGGGATGGATCTGAAAGCAGCTTAACTCAAATTCCTTTGTCCAGAATCGAGGCACTCAAGTGACTTAAATTCCTCTTTAGAGTTGCCTCTGTGGAACTACACTTTTAATATTTTGCCCTTAGCAAAGATTACACGATGGTGTAAGAAGAGCCACCCAAGGATCATCATTGCATTTTTTGTGAAATGACTATTGGGGACATCATTCATTACTCTGCTCAATGCCACTTATGCAAATGTCCCTATGACAAATGCATCCTAGGGCACTGGGCCAAGAAAAATCGGTCCTCCTGACACACAGACTGGATCCTACCTCTAGACAAGAAGGACCCCATGGCCTGCTATCCTTCTAGACTCCAGGTCTGAGGAGCTGAGAGGGCAGTTTTGGGCTTAATTTCTGTAGGGTCACCTGGAATATTGTAGCCTCCGTTCCATTGAATTGTATTCTATTCGTATTGTGATTTGCTGTTTGGAAATGGAGGTGGAGAGAAAGTCCAGGGATTAAGGCAGTCAGTACGTGGCTCATTACACCTTCTGGCAGCATTAAATGTAGTTTGCATATGTTTCCCGAACACCATTTCCCAAACTCTGTTCCGTGGCATACGGAGGTTCCAAAGGAGGGACATAATCATAGCTGGTGACATTTTCCACCTTCTATGTATCTATTTATTTTAAAGTAAAATGTTAGAAAAAGGCTAACTCATCGATAGAGCTGTTCTAATGATTAAACAAGAGAGGCTGGTTGGCCTGACAGCTCAAAGTGCAGGCTCTGGACTCAGAATCCTCAGGCACCAACCTGACCTGGGAAGTTACTCGACCTCTTTGTGACTCAGTTCCTTCATCTGTAAAATGGCACCAGTGGTAGGATCTGCATCCAAAGATTAGAACAGCGCCTGCCACACTGTAAGACTTGGACTTGGGGTAGCTTTTCCTTCTAAGTGATCATCTACCATTGGGAAAGGGTCTCCATCACCTGACAACACTGGGAAGTCCCGTGACAGACGGCTGCGGGAAGCGTGAGGTTCGGTAACAGGTTGTATATTCACCTCCCTGCTGCCAAGCTGTGTGTTTTCTATTTGACAATTGCTGGTCTTTGTTATGCATTTTATCTCATAATTTTAACATTTATTGGTGCAATTACTCAATGTTTACTTTATATTAAGCATATGGATCACATTTTGATCATTTCTTACCACAATTAATTCAACTGTGAGACCATTTTTGTGCTGTCTACTTTCTTTTTTTTTTTTTTAAGATTTTTATTTATTTATTGAGAGAGAGAGAGAATGGTAGAGAGAGAGCATGAGAGGGAGGAAGGTCAGAGGGAGAAGCAGACTCCCTGCTGAGCAGGGAGCCCGATGCGGGACTCGATCCTGGGACTCCAGGATCATGACCTGAGCCGAAGGCAGTCGCTTAACCAACTGAGCCACCCAGGCACCCTGTCGGCTTTCATTTAAACGATATCGCAGGAGCTTCAGTTGGCATCCCTGACAAAACAGTAAAATTTAAGTAATCATGGCCAAACAAGTTTGGGAAATACTGCCCAAGGTTACATCTTAGTTGCATATGGTAGTCTTTGAGCAAGATTGCTATGTGGACTCAGGTACACGACTAGGCAACTTGGACCTTCAAAGCATAACCGCTCTTTATAATGAAAATTTGATCTATGTAAGCCATGGGTGTTTTTACCATGGGTTACATAGGTCCAATTTTCATCACCTTTAAAACAACCCCTGTGTGTTTATCATTGGTTCATTCATTTACTTAATAGTTATTTATTCAGTCCCTGGTATGTGCCAGGTGCCATGCTATGCATTGGCAACATTGCTTTCTATTGTCCACGTTCTAGATCTGTGCTGTCCAATATGGTAGCCGTAAGCCACACGTGGCTGTTGAGCACTTGAAATGTGGCTAATCCAAAGGGAGATGCACTGCTTGTGTTAGATATATACCAAACTTCAAAGACTTAGTATGAAAAGGAATGCAAAATATTTTTAAAATAACATACATTTTTCATAACATTTTTATATATTAAATATCTCTAATTATAATTTAAATAATATCGGTTACACGTTGAAACAGTAATATTTTAGGCATATCGGATTAAATAAAATTTACTCTTAGAATTCATTTCACCTGCGTCTTTTTACTTTTTAAATGCAGCCACCAGAAATTTGAGATTACAAATGTGGCTCGCATTCTCTTTCTACTGGACAGAGCCGATCTAGAAGGTTCGCAGACGTGTAATTGTTGATTATAAAACAACAAGGGGAGTGCTATAATTTTCCACATCTCCCTAGAGCTGGAGCCTGACATGGAGAGGCCTCCCCAAAGGCAGGCAGGGGAGGTCAGCAGAGGGTCCACCTGTCTGGGGAGCCTCGAGGAACTAACTGGGGTGGGGGTGAGGAGGTTGGAGTTGGAACCCAGGGCACTGAGTGAACACCAACATACTGGGGTCCAGTGGTGGTTTGAGGGTGTGGTGTATAAGTCAGCTTTTGCTGTGTAACAAACAGTCACAAAACTCCAAAGACGTACAAGAATATGCATTTGTTTCTCACTCATAGGGTTTGACTGGGGTTCTGCTGATCTAGGCTGGGCTTGGCTTCTCCCTGACAATTGGGCTCAACTTCAAGGCTGTTCATTTCAGGGCCCAGGCTGAGGGGGCAGCAACTAGCTGGGAGAAGCAATCACATGATGGGATAGGTTGTGCAAGTGCTTCCAACCCTCAGCTCAGTCACATTGGCTAACATCCCATCAGCCACAGCAAGTCACATGGCTGTGGCCTAGTTCAGCCGCAGGGAAGAGTACCCTGCCCTTGTGTATCATGAGGCCAGGGCGAGTCCTAATGGCCAAACCCTACATCTGTCGGACAGAGGAAAATACTCCTTCCTTGGCGGTGGGGGTGAGGAGGGGGTGAATTCTGTGCAACAATAATCAAATCTATCAGTGTGGGGCTACGGTCAGAGGTGGGGTGAGGCAGGTCTGTTCTGAATGACTGGGATGGAAGGAACAGAGGACTCACGGTCCATGGGAAGGGTGACCATATAATTTACGAGTCCTTCTGAGAGTAAAGAGGGGTTATTAGTGATTACATTGGGATAGGGATAAATTGGGATGGTCCCAACACCACCCTCACTGCAAGCCAAATCCCCAGCACACATGTGCTTTGTTTTACTGAAATATTTTCTTTGCATTTTTTCTTTAAGAATAAATTTGAGGGGCGCCTGGGGGGCTCAGTCGCTTAAGCGTCTGCCTTCGGTTCAGGTCATGATCTCAGGGTTCTGGGATCAAGCCCCACATCAGGCTCCCTGCTTAGCCGGGAGTCTGTTTCTCCCTCTCCCTCTGCCCCTCCCCACTGCTCATGCTTTCTCTCTCCTCCCTCTCTCAAATAAATAAAATCTTTAAAAAAAAAAAAAAGAATAAATTTGAATGTTTTAAGAGAAGCTTGTGTTCTCATGCTCCACACAGGCCAGGCACTCTGTTCGGTCTTGCACGTAATCAGATCACCTGCCTGGCACATGAGTTGTGGGTCCCAGTGGAACAGCTGTAGCTTGCTTTTAGCAGCCACACTGCGTGGGTGCCACATTGGATCCCCGGGGCTGCTGTACCAATTACTGCACGTTTGGTGGCTAAAACAACAGAAACTTATCTTCTCACAGTTCTGGAGGCCAGAAGTTTGAAATCAAGGGTGCCAGCAGGGTTGGTTTCTTTAAAGGCTCTCAGTGAGAATCTGTTCCATGCCTCTCTCCCCGCTTCTGGGGGCAGCCAGAAATCCCTGGGGCACCTTGGCTTATGGCTGCATCTCTCCCATCTCTGCCTCCACCTTCATATGGCCTTGTCCCTGTGTCTTCCAGTATCCCTGTGTCAAATTTTCCTCTCTGTTCTCTTACAAGGACACTGGTCCTTGATCCGAGATGATCTCATCTTGGGATCCTCAATATAATTGCATCTGCAAAGACCCTATGCCCAGATAACGGTCACGTTCACAAGTACCAGAGGTGAGGACTTGAACGTATCTTTTCTAGAGAGCACAATTCAATCCAATACAGGTGGATTGCCAGGTGGGCCACGGAGAGCAGAGTGTCTTGGGGGTGGGTGCAAAGCAGGGTGATAGTGGACATACTGTTGGCTCTCCTGGGAGTGGGGGCAGGGGGCTGAGGAGAGCTCTCCAGGAACAAGCCCTTGAGGTGGGTCTTGGAGGCTGAATGGAGTTTGGGGGGAGAGGAGAGAGGCCATGGCAGCAGAGGAATAAGCAAACCACAGAAGTGTGGAACAGCCCGGAGGCCGCGGGGGCGGGGGGCAGGGTTCCTAACCAGCTTGCAGTGGCTGGAGCACAAGGTGTGGAAGGGAGGAGGAGGAAAGGGCAGATGACCAGGCAGGACTTTGGGTGTCAGGTTACGGTGTTTGGGCTTTATCGGGCGCACGCAGAGGAAACGAATGCCTAGCTGTATGTTTTCACTGCTTTATGTACAAGGTCCTAGGTGAAGCTGGCAGAGACTGGCTGGTTGTTCACCTACACAATCTTGTTTGCTCCAGGGCACGTAAGTGAACCACAGGTCCCAGGCTCCCTTGCTGTTAGGTAACCATGTGAATTCTGGCCAGTGAAACACGGGGGAAGCCATGTATGCCACTTCTAGACCTGGCCATGGAAATCTACCACACAATCCTGCATACTCTCTCCTTTCCCTCATTTGCTTGCCAGCAGCAGATGGGATAGTGGGGGACTCGGAGCCCAGACAGAAGAGGCCTGGGTGTCTCAATGACTGCACTGAGCCGAGCTCCCCATGAGCCCACGTTGGGCTGCGCTGGGTGTATGAATAAACCTTATTACGGGAAGCCTTTGAGATTTGGGAGTTTATAACTTCTAACTATTGCTAGGGCCCAGTCCCCTACAGACAACGGAAGCACATGAATCGAAGTCCGTGGGATTGAAGAGCGGGACCAGTGGAGACCTGGCCTGGGAGAGGCTAAAGTGGCTCAGAGGAGGTGGTCTTCAGACCCCTTACCCCTGCCCTATTGGGACCAGGTGAGCTCACCTGATAAGACCAAGTCCCTAGGGACTGGCTAGGGCAGGCACCCTTCCTAAGGAGGTACAAGGTAGAAAGACCAGAGGGGCCAGAAGTGTTTAGATGGGGTCCAGAGTCCGCAGGAGCCAGAGGGAGCAGTCGCTGGAAGCGTGAGCAGAAGCAAGGGTTGGAGGCTGAGGTCAGGAACTCAGCATGGGCTAGGGGCACAGTGGGACCGTGAGAAGGTGTCGGGGCTGAGTATGGGAACCAAGCCCACCGCAGGACCCACTCGCTGCGAGGCGAGGGTGGCTGTGAGGTGAGAAGGTGCGCCAGGGGATCCTAACCATACAGGATGGAAACGCGCCTCCCTTCCGGAGGCCGCAGGTGTCTTCCGTTGGTTCACTCATGCATTGGTTCATTCCACCCAGGAGCCGGCGTGAGCGATAACCCACCCTGGCCTCTGAGGTGCAGCCAGTGCTGGGGAGGCTCACAGGCCATCATGGCGGTACTAGAGCGGAGCATGCGCAGTGCCCTGACAGGGGGCGGAGATGGGAGGAGGCTCTAGGTGGGCCCTGTCCCGAACCCTGACGCAGGGTGCCTCTGATCACGGTGGCAGCCCTGAAGTGGACTCCTCCCTCACCTCCAGAATGACTCAGGGGGTGCTCTCCAGCTACAGAACGGTGCTTTACTAATTTACCAGTGAAAGCCTCCTTTGTCCCTCTTCCTTTGGAAGGACAATGTCGTGGTCTGGTGCCTTTGTGCTCAGGGGCCAGCAAGCTCTTGGGGGATGTTAAATGCAATAATACCCACTTATTTTAGCAGTGTCTGCTTTGGTGCCCACTGGTAGCTCGAGGACACACACACACACACACACACACACACACACACACACACACACAGCCCATGGGGTCTGGCAGATGCAATTAGCCTCTGGGTCCCTCAGAATTAGATGCAGGTGGCTAATTGTCCATGCCAGGAGGCAACTGTGGGCACAATTAGTCATGTCTCTCCCCCCACTCGGGGCTAATAATGGGTGGGGAATCTGAGGGGGGGAGGGAGAAAATCCGATGGGGCTCAGTCTCTCCCTTAGCCCTGGGCTCCGACAGGCAGCTTTGGGTGGGTGTGCTCATCCTTTGGGCCTGGGGAGGGTTAAGGTTTCCGGGGCAGGTGAAGGGGAGGGTGGCAGCTCTTCTGAGGATGCACAGGCTCCTCACCTCCCCTCCCCCGCCCCACTGGGCACACTGGAGTCCCCGTGTCCCAGTCTACTAATGATGCCAACCCTCTGCTTTTGTGTAGCTTGTTAGGGTTTTCAAAGCCCTTTTGCATACATTATTACATCCAACAGTCCCACGACTGGGAGGGGCTGTGGTTATTACATCCCACTTTACAGATGAGGAAGTGGAGGTTCACTTGGCCATAGGCAGAGCCTCTGGTAGAACACAGGCCTGGGACACCCGGCCGGTGAGCTGCCTTTGTCCTTCTTCTTCCTTTTCTCCTGGGGGGGGGGTGCAAAGGGGCAGCTCCCCAGGGGCCAGAGAGAGCTGTTTAGAGCCAAGCAGGCTGCGGAAATTCCAGATGTAAAGTTTACCTCTGTAAATTTTAAACAACGCTTGTTTAAGCATTGAAGGTCTTCCCTGTCCAAGACCTGTTCAAGGACCCATGGGGGTCCTGGGATGGAGCAGGCGCAGTCCTGTCTTCTAAGGAGTTTACGGTCCAGTAGAGAGAATAAGATGTGAACATCATATCCATCATCCCAGCCAGAATGCTTCCCTAATGAGCCCCCTAAACTGCGAGGTGACTGGTAGTTTCTCCTTGTCTCTCTGGGTCTCTGTTTCCTGGGCTGCTAAAGTAGGGTGCTGAGACTCAGTGATGTGTCGTGCTCTGACCAGTTCTTCCAACTGATTTCTAGGAGTGCACTGGAATCAAGGACGTAATTCTCATGACTGGGGAGGAAAAATCGGGGAAGGGGGTGCGCCAAGAAGCATATTCCATCCATTTGGTCTTGAAGGATTTCAACACGGGAGAGGGCAGAGCAGGCCTGTATTCTAATCCAGGCTCTGCTCAAACTTGCTTCTGGTTGCAAGTAATGGAAATTTAGCTCTGAGGGTATCAAAGGGAATATATTGGCTAGCGTATTGCGGTAACCAGTCTCTAAAACCACAGTCTCAGTGAATCGAGCCTCTCGGTACACATGCCTTGTGTAGGCTCCTCCTCTTGAATCTAGGTTGATCCAGAAACTTACATATAACCAGTAGAAGTGGCAGAAATGATGCTGCCTGCCTCCTGAGACAGAGGCGTTGTAGCTCCCACCTTATCTTGGAACTGTTCATCCCAAGGAAAGCCAGACATCGTATGAGGTTCAGCTCTGATGAGACCTCAGTCTTATGAGGAAGTCCAAACCAGCCACGTGGAGAGACTGCATGGAGAGAGATGCTTGAGCAGCCCCCTGGAGGTCCACCTATACTAACCTAGCCAACAGACATGTTAGTGAAGATGCCATTTTACACATTAAGTTTGCTTGACATCTGAATACAACAACATGAAAGACCCCAACTCAGAACTACCTCGCTGAGCCCATCAACTCGAAACCATGATAGTAATAATGAATTACTGTCGTAAGTCACTAAATTTTGGGATGGTTTGTTATGGCAGCAATAGATATGTAATGCGAAAGTCCAGGGAGGACTGATGTCAGGTGTGGCTGGATCCAGAGGCTCAAATAATATTGCTGGATCTTGTTTTCCTCTCTTTTTCATATCTTGTTCTCTTCCATGCTGCCTCCTTCCTAAACCACCTCTTTCCACTGATATTGCCCAAAACTTCCGAACTTGTATCACCCCTACTTCCAGTAATACCAGGAACACACCTGTTCTGTCTCAGTAGGTACATGAAATTCCTGGAAATACATCCTCTTAGCCTAGTACATGATCCTCCTTCACGTTGAAGGGTGCATCAGGAGCATTCTCCACCTCTAGAAGCAGGACCAGGCATCAGCTGAAACTAAACCATGGTTTGATCATGGGGGATGACACTCTCTAAGAGGATCTTTAAGGGGAATGTTATCATGGGGCAGGGTGGGAAACGGACCCTGGATATACACAACATAGATGTTCATTCCTGTCACCTTGTGTAAGATATGGAACTTCCCTAAATCTTTGTCTCCTTCTATTTTAGAAAAATTCGGGAAATAATTCCTCTTCTGCCCAACTCATGGTGAGCCTCAGGGTTGAGAACCACATGGTGGGAGCCCTCTGAAAGCTGTCCATGGAATCTATCTGGAGGAGGTGATAACCTCTTCATCAGCACTAGTGGTAACCTAGGAATGTCTTAAGAGCTGAATAAAGCAGGACAAGATGTGGCTCCCCCAAACTCAAATCCTGTTTCCGGATCAGGAGGCAGAAGTTTGTGTCCCCAGACACCCTGCCTCTCAGAAGTCCTTTACCCTGTGTTTCCTGGGTCAGGCATTTCTGTGCACTAGCAGAGTCTGGGTCATCTAAGGATTTTCTGAAATTGGAGTCCCAGCTTGAAGGAGGGGTGAGGAGAGGTCCACTTGCTGAAAGGAGGAGTTCAGGTTTTCCCTGAACCTGCAGAGAGATCAGAGACACTGCACAGGAGGCCCCAGTCTAGAATGATTCATTTTACTTGAGAGCATATATACTATTTTCTCTCTAGCCGTTAATATCAAAAGGCCCTGAAAATACCTAAAGAAAAGAGACTTTTCCATTAGTCAAGGGCACAGGGCAAAAACACAAGACAATATTAAAAAAATAAAAAAGACTTGATGCCAGAAGTAAGAAAACCAACACTCTTTCTACTATGAAAGCACTTCAGGTCTTAAAATCTGGTGCGCACTAAAATGGTATCAGTCATTCATCCATGTGTTGATGCGTTCACGCATCTATGTATCCCCCAGCCATCCACCATTACTTGTTTAACACAGTCAGCTATGCCCCTGGTCGTACCCATACTAGCCTCAGTCGGAGAAAAGCTCCAAAGCCTGGTAGAGGCCTGGAGAGAAATTCTTAGAGCAGAGAAATAGTTAAAATAAATCAAAATAAAATCGGAGTTGGCTGTGCTGCTTATTCTTAATGACACACAGGAAACTATAAACCAGGCATGCTACATAATTGACCACTGAGGATTTTTCGCTCTCAGTCAGTTCGAGATGTACCGAATCCAATATCATATCAGTGATTTGATTTGTTAATAATCAAATTGCAAATACCTTTTCATTTGGCTTCAAAAAGCAAACAGCCATTCGGAATAATTTTTATGGGTCTTGGAAAGCAATATAAACTTAAAATATTGTGTTTGCAAGTCCTATCGGCATGACCATATTATAATTTATATTGGCCTATTTTGATGTACAGTGGCATAATGAAACTTTAAAAAATATATTCTGCAAAGCTGCATCTAAGCCCAAGCCAGCAGCACAGATTAATGTAAGAACATCATGGGGATTCTTTGCATATTTTCTTAAGGCGATTTCTAGGGAATGATGGTTGTACTCACCAAAACTTTAACTGAAGCAGAGATTACAAAGTCTTTCAGAGTTTTGCCTCTTGCCACCTTTTCAGAACCCCTGTCTGGCACTCCTTCTCCTGCCCCATGCACCCCCACCCCTGCCCTACTATTTGTAGTTTTCTGAACGTGTTATGTATGTACATTTCTGTATTCAGTTTCCTGTTCCCTCTGTCTGGAATGTTCTTCCTCTCTTCTCTGCTTGGAGGATATCTCTTAGATATTCTTTAGCTCCTGGCTAAAATGTCATCCCTGCTGCGAACTTTTCCTTCACACTCCCAGCAGTTATTCCTTCCATTCTCCTATAGCAATTTAAGGGGGACTCTATTATAGCACTTGTCACGGTGTGTTATTGTTATATGTTTACACACAGGAGTATCTTGAACAAGATATGTTCAATTTGAAAGCCCCAGTACCTACCACCGTGGTGCACAATACATGCTCAATAAGTGTCTGTGGAATGGTGCTGTGGATGGGTAGATGGGGGGGGTGGATGGATGGGTGGGTGGTTGTAGATGAATGAATGGATGGGCAGGTATTAGATGGGTAGATGGATGAATGGGTGGGTGGATGAATGGATGGGTGGGTGGGTAGTAGATGGGTGGATGGATGGATAGATGGATGAATGGGTGGGTGGGTAGGTGGATGAATGGGTGGGTGGATGAATGGATGCATGGGTTGGTGGATGGATTGAAGGAACAGATCCTCCTAGAGAATGATATTTTCTTTGGCATTGGAAGCATTCCAGCACAGGTTGTAGAGAGCCTTCAGGACCTAGATGGGTTGTCAGACAAACTAATCTGTTAGATTTCTTCCAACCAGAGAGCCCCTGATTCCATTATATTTCTGTAGGGTTTTGCCTCCGCACAGAAATGCAGTAGAGACTTATTTTACTTCCAGAAACTTAGAAAAGAAGTTTTTTTTTTCTCTTGTAATAGATAGATGTGTGGGATTCCTGATTATAGCTGAATAAGAAAGAAGGGAAGGAATAGTATTTACTGAATGCCTACTCTATGTCAGGCATGGGGTTAGGCATTTTCCAATTATTTTCTCATTTAATCTTCATGATAATCCCATGAGGAACTATTATTCCCATTTTGTAAACAAGGAACTGAGTCTCAAAAATCTCTTATATTTTAGCCACTTATTGAAATCTCTTACCATTTCTAGTACTTCTTAGCAGGAAAGCAGATAATATTGCCTTCACGTAATGGAAATTTTAATTTTCCTTTCTAATTGTTATTATTTTTTTCTCACCTAATTGCTAGGACACGGCCAGGACATCCAGAAAAATGTTGAATAATAAACAGAGCAGGTATTCTTTTCTTGTTCCTGATTTTAATGGGAATGCTTCTATGATTCATGACTGGGAATTATGTTTGTGGTGACTTATGGTAACTACTGCATTCGTGCACTGGTCAGGGCATTGGCTAACTGGCACAACAAAGCGAGTTTAGACTGCTGTGGCTTAAGTAAGATAGAAGCTAATTTCTCTCCTACATAAGAGTTCACCGTGATGGTCCAGGGTAAGCAGCCCAGGGCTAGTTCCCCCAGTCTCCTTAGGGAGCTTCCACACTCTCCAGGAATTGCTGTTTTCCGGCCAACTGGAAGGGGGCAAGGGGAACTCCAAGGAAAACAAACAGTTCCCTCTTTGGAGCAATAACGAAGCAATTGCAGGTATCATTTCTACTCCCAACCTATTGGCTTGAACTTAATCACCTGATCACACCCAACTGCACGGAACGCTGGGAAATGTAGTCTCTGGCTCAGTAGCCATATTGCCCTCTAAAACTGGCGGTTAGGTACGACAGGGGAAGCAGAGAGTGGATGATGGGGGGCTAGAACAATCTCTGCCACAATACTCTTTATCTACTCACATAAATCTTCTACTTCTAGTTGACAAGCAGTTTGTTTTATTTTTAAATCTAGTATTGATGCTTGGTTTCACCTGACTATTTTTCAGTAACTTTTGAGGTGACCATATGATTTTCTCCTTTAATCCGTAAGTGAGATGGACTTCCTCATGTTGAACCATATTTGCATTTCTGACTCGACTCTACTGGATCAAATTGCATTATTCTCCTAACAGACCACCAATCATGTTTTATTTAGGATTTGCTTCTGTATTTGTAAAAGATACTGACCTATAGTTTTTATGTGTGCACTATTCTTGGTTTTAGTATTGGGGCCCCGCCAACCTGAAGGGTCGAACTAGGAAATGTTCTGTCCTTTCCAAGGCTCGGTAACAGGATTGGAGAGGACGTATCCTGAAAGACTATTTCTTAAAGGTTTGGGATAATTTGTTGTTGTTGTTGTTGTTTTAAGATTTTATTTATTTATTTGACAGAGAGAGACACAAAGAGAGAAGGAACACAAGCAGGGGGAGTGGAAGAGGGAGAAGCAGGCTTCCCACTAAGCAGGGAGCCTGACACGGGGCTCGATCCCAGGACCCCGGGATCATGACCTGAGCCGAAGGCAGATGCTTAACAACTGAACCACCCAGGCGCCCTGGGATAATTTGTTCTTAAAACCATCCAGCATGGTGTTGTTTGTTTGTTTGTTTGTTTGTTGTTTGTTTTTAAGAGATAGATCTTTGGCTCCTGTGTCACAGACTGCTGGTTGTCCACGGTATCTCTTCTCTCATTTTCAGTTTTTAGCTGGGTATAAATGCCTGGAATGAGACAACTTTTCCTAGCTTCTTTTGTGGCTGGATGTGACCAAGTCCCAAAGTTCAGGTTGTGGGAGATTTCAGAATTCAGGTTGTAAAGGAAGTGAGGTTTGTGTGCAGTTCCTGGCACATGCCTTTAGATGTGGGAGTGTTCCCCTTCTTCCCTCAGTGTGCTGCTTGGAAGCAGCACCTAGAGGTGAGTCAGCTGACAAGGAGCTGAGATGTAGATCAATAAAGCAGAAGGAGCCTAAGATGAGGCCTTAGTGCTAGGACAGAGTTGACTTCTCCTTTGTTTAAGCCTCTGACTTTTTTTTTCTTGCTACAACCACTGACCCACATCTAATTAATATAAGCTACATTTTCAAAAGCTTCTATTAAAAAAAAAAACACGAACAACCTCCTCTATGCCTCTTTATTGTATATTTGTTCTCTCCCCACCCCTCTGCATCAGTATC
Source organism: Eumetopias jubatus (assembly GCF_037043125.1). Classification (NCBI taxonomy): domain Eukaryota; kingdom Metazoa; phylum Chordata; class Mammalia; order Carnivora; family Otariidae; genus Eumetopias; species Eumetopias jubatus. The sequence goes on along the minus strand of NW_028274813.1, from coordinate 8,257,186 downwards.
TTTCTTACCTCCTTTGCAAACATACCAGGTATGGCCCTCCCTCAAGGTATTTGCACTTGCTCTTCCCTCTGCCAGGAATATTCTCCAGATATTTGCAAGGCTTTGTTCCCTCCTCCCCCTTGGTCTTTTCCCAAATGTACCTTCTCAGAGAGGTCCGACCATCCTCTTTGTAATTGCAAACCAACCCAATCTAAGGTTCTGTAACTTTCTTCCATGCTTTTTTCCTCTCTAGAACACTCATCCTCATCAGACATATTTAGATTTACTTGTTTATTAATTTATTGTCTCCCCCACTTCCACCAGAGTCATCTCCACAAGGGCAGGGTCTCTTTGCTCTGCTCACTTTCTTTTCCAGCACCTAGAACAACACCTGGCTCATTGCCGGTGCTCCCAAAATTTTCAATGAATCTCTGATGAAACATACTTGCGGAAAGTATGTCTATTTCATTCCCCTCTCAAAGTGCAAGTGTTTTGTTTTTACTCACTATTTTCTGGTTTTCTATTTAATTAATTTCTGCCTTTGTGTTTATTAATTTCCTCCTTCTACCATTTTTAAGTTTATTTTCTTGTTCCTCCCTGCTCTTCAGTTTCCCGAGTTAAGTGTTTAGCTCATTTATTTTCAAACTTTCTGATAGGAAGATTTTCAGATAGAAGATTTAGGGCTATAGGTTTTCCTCTGAGTATTAATTTGGCTGCAATCCATGGGTTTTTATATGTGGTGCTCCCATTATTGCTCATTTCTGAAGAGTTTTTAATTTTGGTTTGTTTTTCTCTTTACTCAGGAGTCAGTGAGAATGGCATTTTAACATTTTGAGGCAGGTCGATCTATTTAGCTATATCACGGTTGCTGTTAATTTCTAATGGCATTGAATTGTGGTCAGAAATGTGTTTGTTGGGGCACCTGGGTGGCTCAGTTTTTAAGCGTCTGCCTTCGGCTCTGGTCATGATCACAGGGTCCTGGGATCGAGGCCCGCGTCAGGGCTCCCTGCTCCACGGGAAGACTGCTTCTCCTTCTTCCACTCCCCCTGCTTGTGTTCCCTCTCTTGCTGGGTCTCTCTCTGTCAAATAAATGAATAAAATTGAAAAAAGAAAAAAAGAAATGTATTGTTTTCACCTTGTCTTAAAAAAAAAAAGACTTCCTATATGGCCTACTATATGATCACATTTTATGAGCATTCCTTGAAAAGAACATGAATTCTCTGCCTGCTGGTTCAAATTTCTATGTTTCTATTATATCAAGCTTGTTAATTGTGTTATTTAAATCTTCTACACATTTCTTGCTTCATTTTATCCCTTCATTTTTGAGAAAAGTACGTTAAAGACTTGCAATATGATTTTATGGGAGTAAATTTCCTGCTCTGCATCCGTCTTTTAAACTAAGACTTTAAAATAATGTTGTCAGGTGCAAAAAATGTCATAGCTATTACATTTTCTTGTAATTATGCTTTTTATTAATATGAAATATTACTTTTGGCTTGTATCCAATGCAGTCTTGTATTAACATTACCACAATGACCTTCATTTTTGACTTGCTTTTGGTCTTATGTTTTTATTTTCAGTCTTTGTGTGTCATTTTTTATCGTACCTCCTATACATGATAGGTATTTGCATCAAAACATCTCACTCTGAGCTTTTGACTTTTAATGTAAGAATTTAGTACATTTACATTTCTTTCTCCACAGACACGATTTTATGTTTTTGAGTTACCATGCTCCCTCCCCCTCTTTCCAGACTTTTATTGAAAAGATTGAGTTTTCTTTATTCCATTCCTTTTTCTTTTCTCAGCATGTGGAAGCCATATGTCTCATTCACATCTATTAACTTTTACCCTTTAATTATCAGCACATATATTTTAGCATATAGTCCTAGCATCAGCTCGAATGGATATTCTCCTTCCACACAAGACAAGAACTGCTGTTGATTTGATGTATATCCCTGCAGAGCATTTTCTGGGCGTTTATACACATGTGGAGGGTCTCCTAAGAGGTAGACAGAAGTCTGCGAATGACTGCTAATGGCCCTTGCCCTGTCTGCTCCCTCTGGGGTGTGGGTGAACCCTGCCAATATGGTGAGCTCTCAGTCCCACGACTACGTCGCCCTCCACGACCGAGGAAAATTGTAAGAGTGGATCTAACGTAATCACACGAGCTCTTTAAAAACAGATATTTTCTCAGGCCAGCGGCAGAAGGCAGATCTGAGGCACAAGAAGGATTTGGTTTGCCGTTGCTGATTTGAGAATGGGCGGGACCCTAGGCAAGGACTAGAGAGTGGTCGCAGTGAGCTGATGTGAACCCCAGTCCATAGACAATGAGGAAATGGGGGTCTTGGACTTACAACCACAAGGAACTGAATTCTGCCAATAACGGGAATAGCTTCGAAGAGGACTTGAGCTCCAGGCGAGAAGGCAGCAGGCCCAAACCTTCATTTCAGCCATGCGAGACCCTGAGCAGAGAGCCCAGCCACACCATGTGTGACACCTGACCTACACAGCTAACTGCCCCCTTCCTCCCTCTCTCCCTTCCTCCCGCCCTCCCTTCCTTCCTTCCTTTCTCCCCTTCTTTCTCCTCCCTCCCACCCTCCCTTTCTTCATTTTCCCTAGGTCATACGACATAAGACAGCATATACATATGCCATTACATAAGCCACTTAGACCCAAGGTTACTATTAAAACGGTCACAGCTTGGGGAAGGAGGCCACAGAAGGCACAGTCAGGTGCCGGCATGAAATGGTATAAGACAACATCCTCCAGCGTCAAAGCAGGCGGGCCTTGACTAACCAGGAATGGAGGGGCAGCAGGGAATGAAGTTTCTGGTCCATTCAGTGACTTGCCTTATGCGTGTATCCCTCTGGTAGGGCTGCCATAACAAAGTACCACATGCTGGCGGCTTAAGCCACAGAAATCATGGCCTCACAGTTCTGGAGGCCGGAACTCTGAGATCAAGGTGTCAGCACCAGGGAGGCCTGCAGGTGCCCTGGGATGGCTGACAGTGTGCTTCCCGGGGTGGGCGGCCAATGCCGTGCAAAGCTATTTGAGGTATGGTCGCCCGGGAGTTGCACTGCTGACCCCTCTGAGCCTCTGTCCTGGACCCCCGAGATTGGCTTTTGAGCTGTTTTATGGCCCCTTCTATTGATGAAACACACCCAATGTTATGTCCTAAGTAAGGATGCTTCTAGAAGAAAGCTTCGAGTAAGGACCATTCTCCTCAGATCTGAGCTTCCTCCTTCCCCTGTCAACTTCACCTCTTCAAGTAGGTGGATAAAGGGGGTTTTCCTGAAAGAACAGAACTCTATGAAAAAAACAAAGCCACTCTTTGAACACTTTGAGGATCTGTCTGGGGCCAAAGACCAAGCTCTATCTTGACACGAACACACAGAGGTGTGGGTGAGGGAGAGGAGGGGGTCATGGCCAACCCACCTGGAAAAGTTGGAAGTCCAAATTTTACAAGTTCTCAGGCACGGGTTTTACTTTCGAGAGTATTATACACGAATAAACTGACATACGGCAAGGAACTAATAAGGAAAATGAGGTAAATTAACATAAAAGATCAATTCATAATAGGCCTCCGTTTCACAATAATGTCTATGCACAAAGGCCCCAGGTTAGAGCACTCATTTTGAATTTGTTACTCAATAAGAATAACATAGATGAGGCTTGAATAATTGAAAATTCCCAATTACAGTTCCAACGAGTGGGGTTTTCCAGCCTCTTGTGAGTGACGTGCTAGACAGTCTCGCTAAACCCAGTCGTCACGGGAGAGGGAGATGCTATCCGTCGTACCTTTCTTCCTCCGAACAAAAGCCGTGACGGCTTTGTCAGGTCCCATTTGGAAACACAATATCAATCTTGCCTGATCCATGTTATTGATGGGTTGTGGGTATTCTACTGTAATTATGTCAAAAATGAAATATTTCAAAATGTGATTGGCAGGCTGATTACAATAATGCATGTGATTAAAGCCAGGGCTTGCTTGTGTAACTAAAGGGAGAATGTCAGTGGCAATTAACTGTATTTTCTTTAAAGTTTGCCAAGATTTCTCTTGTTTTTCATTGTGTCGTCGGGAAACAACCCACCGAGGCACCTGGTGGGAGATATACTCAGTATTCTTCCTCAGAAGAGCCAGGGGGATTGGAGGCACGGATAAAAGGCCTCCTTAGCTCCTGCCTCTGTCAGGAAACTTGGACAGCCTCAGGAAGGGACTAGAACCAGGGACAAGGACCATTCAAATTCTCTCTCCCTCTCTCTCTCTCTCTCCGGGTCTCCCTTTCTGTCTCAGGCTCTCTTGGAGTCCATCCATCTCTTTCCTCATCTCTTCAGTTGAAAATCCTTGGAAAATGTACTTACTGGGTGGGTCAGAGGCGCATCTGGCTGCCATTTTGTATGATGCACCCTCTCCCTTCCACTTCTCGCCCATCGCATTGGCCACGGATGTGTGGCCTTGACGCATACGTCCACAGCCAGATGGAAGGAGCGGGTGGTCACCGTGGCCTACGTGAGCCGTGCAAACACTCCTAGGCCCCTTGGAGCCTGATGACCCCAGGAATGGGCTGGGCTGGAGTTCAGTTCTGCTCTCATTTCAGTTCAATAAACACCTTCAGAGAACCTACCAGGTGCCAGGCTCTGATGTAGACCCTGTTGGGTTTAGAGTCCATGCGCTACAAGTCTTCCCTGCCCCAGGGGGTTCATATGGAATTGTGAGGTCACCAGGAGGCCTCTGTGACCTTCTCCGTGCCCCCAGCCCCTCTTCTGCTAACAAGAACCCCTGTGAAGAAAAAGGAGTCTTGTCTTGGACACACCTTGCCACTTGGGCTTTTATCTTGAGATAGAAGAGCATGAGTGAAGTGCCAGAATCCTCCAGGTGAAACATAACAGTGGGTCTTAGCAAATGGGGAACCTGTCCTTCACAGCCTGAGGGGTTCCCCAAATCTGCTATGCTACTTCCTCGCAGGGCCTTCTCCGACCCCCTGGGCTGGCGGAGGTGCCTCTTCTCTGCCACTTTTGCACCTGCCGTGGTTTTGAACTTGCATGTGGCTTTGGGATGTGTTTTTCTCTTTGGAAGGTCCTTGAGTGCAGGGAAGGGGTGTGTCTTGGTCATCTCTGTGTATGAGGTCTGAGACATAGAAGAAGCTCGAGAAACGCAAGTTTGTTAAACGAATGACCCCTCGTATGAGTTTCCCCTGGCTGCCATAACAAAGTACCACACTGGGTGATGTACAACAAAGGAACCTTATTCTTATGCTTCTGGAGGCTGGGAATCTGAGGTCAAGGTGTCTGCGGGGTCATACTCCCTCTGAAGGCTCTAGGGAAGACTGTGTTCTGGGCCTCTCTCCCAGCTTCTAGTAGCTCCTTGGCTTGTGGCAGCTTAACTCCTCTCTTTGCATGGCATTCTCCTTGTGCACCTGCGTGTGCATATTTCTGCTTTCTTTATTATTATTATTATTTATTTATTTTAAGTAAATAGGCTCCACATCCAATGTGGGGCTTGAACTCACGATCCTGAGGTCAAGACCTGAGCTGAGATCAGGAGTCAGATGCTTAACTGACTGAGCCACCCAGGCGCCCCCACACTTCTGCTTTCTATAAGGACACCAGTCACATTGGATTAGGGGCCCACCCTGCTCCAGTATGACCTGATCTTAACATAACAAATTACCTCTATAATGACCCTATTTCTATTAAAGTTCACTTTCTAGATACTGAGAGTTAGGATTTTAACATGAATTTTGGGAAGACGCATTCCACCCATAACAATCCTTGAGGAAGCTGATCTCAAGGCTCCTTCTCCCGGTCATAACAGACAATTTGCAAGTTTCCCTCTTCATTGTGGTCCCGCAATACTCCCTGAGACAGATAAATAGCTGTCACGCTACAGAGACCCTTAGGTTCAGAACCAGAACCTGAGCTCAGGTCTCTTGATCACACAGCCCGGCCAGGGCCTCTCCAGGTGTGGCCTGGTGAGAATGCTCTCTGCAGGGTCCTCTGGGACTATGTTTCTCCCTCCTGCAGAGTGAACCCCACCCCCACCCAAGGACTCTCTCAGCCCCTACACTTCCAGTACTGAAAGCCAGGGTGAAGCTAAGCTTTGCCTTTGGCTATTCGAGGCTGACTTTGAGCCTTGGGAGGAGATGAATGGCTTGAAATTCCCCCAAATGCCTTCCTTGCAGGGAGATTTTTGCTGGCTTTGCACTGAGGTCTTGGATTTGACCCAGGAACATAAGAAATTGCCGCATAGATGATCTTGCCGTGGGAACAAAACACCGACTGACATGGTGTTCTTGCTGGCCTGGAATTGCATTAAATTCTTATCAATGAAACCCACCTACTAATAACACTCTCTATATTTACACCGTGCTCCTTGTCAAATGGGCCACCATCCGTACACCTTCAGAATTGTGGCCACAGGGAGACTCATGCCGGAGTGGAGGTCAGAGTGGGAATGAGCTATGACATAGGAGGTGTGTCTGAGAAGTGTGAGCACGTATGTTTGCGTGTGTGTGCACGCACATGTGTGCACTACTTCCTATTTGTTCACAGGATTTTTTTTTAACTAGATCTGATGCTCTGAGCTTGTCCAGTGTTCTGTTTAGCTCTTGCTGTGTAACAAACCACCCCAAAACTTGGTGGCGTAAGACAATTGCCATTTAATCACATGCACAATTTTGTGGGTTAGAAATTGGGGCAGAGAGGCATGCAGGACAGCTGGTCTCTGCTTCACAGTGGCTTGGCCTCAGCCCAGATGACTTGAGCAACTGCAGACTGCTGAGCAGCTCGACTGGGGCTGCAGTGCTTGGCCTTGGTCCTGGCTGTTGGCTGAGCTCCTTTGGTTCTTCACGTTGTGTTTACTTGGGCTGGATTATCCAAGATGGCATCTGTCCTCACATGTCTGATGACTGGGCTGGGGTGACTAGAGCAGCTGGGGTGGCTGGGCATTGTGCTGTCAATACACAGCTCCCCCACGTGGCCAACTTGGGCTTCCTTACAGCATGGTGGTCCTAGGGGATTTGGACAGCTGGTCTCCCTCCAGACTGAGTATTACTCAGTATTCCAAGAAGGCTGGGTGGAAATGCCAAGGGTTCTTATGACCTAGACTTAGAATTCACACACTGTCTCTTCTTCCACGTTCTTTTGGCCAGCAAATCACTAAGGACAGTCCTGATTCAGGAAGAGGGGAAATACACTCCACCTCTCAGAGGATTGACAGAATTTGCAGCCATCTTTAACCTTCCAAGCACACTCTGCCTATTCGCTGTTGTCCAATGCTTCCAGTGTCTCCCCAAGCCCTTCTCCATGGGGTCTCAGAACTATCATTCCTAACCACAGATCTAACCATGTCGCCTTCCTGCCCCCTCCCCACACGTGTTCACACATGCGCACACGAGCACACTCACTCACATATGTTTGTGAGCTATCTGTTAAGCTATTCAGTTTCTCTGAAGGATTCCCATGCTCCCTGGCACACATGCTCAGTAAATTCTTCATGACCTGCCCCCTCCTTACTTTTCTACTCCTTTCCCCTCAGCCTCTGTTTTCCATCCTAATTTTATTACGTGTAATTCCAGAAATCTCTTTATCTTCCTCCTGGGCCTTTGCACGTGCTGTCTCTGCAGTATTCCTGGCTTCTCTGACTGTTTCTTTGGGCAGCAACTCATGTTTCAAACAAGGCTTTCCTGACATCCACCCTGCCCCATCCCACCCCACAAGGTGCACATTTATCTTACGGGCCTTGTCATTTTGCATATAATTATCTGTTCTTCCCTTTTAGACAATGAGTTCCTTGCAGCCAGGAGCTGTATTTTGGAGGGTGTTCTCTTTGCCTAGGAGAGACGGGGGAAGCAGAGCATGCTCTGTGATTATGGAATACATGCATGAAAGAATGCTTTGGGAATGGATGGATGGTGTGGCCCAAGGAACGGCTTCATATTGGAATACCTGAATGAAAGCATATGAAGTATTGGCAGGAATAGCACAACTAAGAAATCGCTGAAAGATTCCATTTCCGCTTCTGGAATCTTGGAGCCTTGCTCCCCAGGTATGCTCCACCTTCCATGAGTGCTACGGATTGGTGACAGATGTTCTGTGGTAGAATTTGGGAAGCCTCAAATTAAACAAAATTAATTTTTTCCCTTTGACTATAAAAGCTAAATATGCTGATGTGCATTGGTGATCTCACAGAAAGTACAGAATGCCCTGCTTCCCAAACTTATTTCACCCTGGAACTCCGGTAGGGCCACTGGTCCATTGTATGTTCTCTGGGAAACGCTGTTCAATTGCTCCGACTTCTTGCCACTGCTCTGCCCACAGCTCCTTTCAGGGGATACCCCTGCCTTTAGCCCCTGACAACCAGGGAGTGAGCCAAACGTCCCTGGTGCTCAGCTATTGGCAAAGGGTAGATCAATGACCAAGAGGTGCTAATCATATTCCTCTTTCCATGGCAGGTGACTGAGCTGAAAGGTCTCATGGAATCAGGGTTGGAAGTAGCCATAATTGTCCATGCACAACATGAGTGACCATGACAGTTCTGTGACATATTCAACTGTCCCTTTACAACAAGGAAGTGGGGGCTTAGAGAAGTGAATGGCCTGCCCAGGGTAAAGCTGAGAGATCGGTGGTCTCTGGACTCCAAGTGTGGCGTTCTTTCCACTATATCACTGCTCTTGGGGGGACCCTGATCCCTCAGCTTTTGAAGAATCACATCAGCCAGGGACAGGGACCCCACATTCACAGAGCACCTATATGTATCAGGGTTCTTAGCAACTGTAATCAACTGACCCCTCACAAGGATGCTGGGAGCTGGTACTACTGAACTTATTTTGTAGAAGAAGCAACCCAGCGAACACACTGGGGGTAAAGGGTCCTGAGAGCTAGGACCATGGGCATTCTGCATGGCTGGATGTTTTTGCTTGAGCCATGTGCCTGAAGAAACTCATTACGGTCCACCAGAATGCCTTCAATATCTGGAAACGGGTGCATGGGAAATGTGTCTCACTCACTAGCTGGAGGTCCAGCCCCACCATGGGATTTGCTACCGCACGGGCTGCTTCCAGAGCAGTCTTCTGGGGAAAAGGATCAATGGCAAAATCGGTGGATCCAGCAAGGCTTTTGCAATAAAAGCTCTTTATGCCTCTTGTTCAAAGCATTTAAGTGCCTTTTAGATCACAGATTGAACCATCGACATTATAAAGTGGAGCCTTTTAATACCAAAATACACTTCCAGAGTAAAATTCCATTATGGGGAAAAAGCATTTCATGGCACCAGGCTAGATAATAATTCTCTCACGTGTAATAGGATATATGAAATGTTTGATGATAAACAGAGTTTCTCAGCATTGTAATAAGACGACTCACACAGCAGTGTGTGTGTGTGTGTGTGTGTGTGTGTGTGTGTGTGTGTGTTGTATATACATAACAAGACACGTCTCATTCCAGATACCAGTTTCTTTATCTGTAAAGAGTGGAATTGGGCTTGATGGGCCCTGAGGTGCTTCCTGCTGTCAGATTACAAGGAAAAGCCACTTTCCACTCCCAGCCTCCATTCCTCATCCTTAAAATGAAGGCTTTTGTATCAATCAGGACACTTAGTTGCAATGACAACCTAAAGTGGCTTTAGACACCATGCGGGGACTAAGCAGCTCTTGTAACCACGAACCTCGGAAGTGTTGTGGGTTCAGGCAAGGGCATATCCTGATGCTCCAACAGGCTTCCCAGGACTTGGTTTCCCTCCCTCTCTTGACATCTCAGCTCCTCAGACGTGCAAGCCGGGGCTGCCCTCCCTTCGCTCCCTGCTCACGTTCTCACGCCGTGGCAACACCAGCAGAAGGAGAACTTCTTTCTTCCAGTATTTTCAATAAAAGCCCTGGGATTGGCTCTCACTGGTTCAGATGGAATCACACTCCTGTCCCCGAACCAGTCCCCGTTTTCTGGGTACAAACTGCCCTGAGGGGCCAGATCTGGATCACAGGCTCACTACTGGAGGGCAGAAGCAGGAATGGGGTCAGTCTCTCCCAACAGTAAAGTAAAAGTTACAGGGGGAGGTTCCCCCTTGGAATAGAGAGAGGCTGCTCTTAGCGGAAGGGAGAAAGGCTGACAGGCAGAGCCAACACCAGACATCCACTGGGGGTTTGAACCAGTTCTAGTTGGCCCTGAGGCTTGCATAAGCTCTAGAAGCCTCGTGCCAGAGGCAATTTTGAGATGATGAAATTTAACCTTTTTGCTTCAAGTTGAGGAGACTGAGGGAAGATGTGACTTGCTCAAGGTCACTTGAGTTTTTTGTAGCAGGCCTTCCATTAAGACTCGGGTCTCTAACCCTCAGCTCCCTGCTCCTTACTTCTCTCTGAACTATGCAGGGAGGGAGGCCTCCTGGGAAGGGTCGGCCCAAGGGAGCCTCTTGGCGGAGTCTGGCGAGGACTTCACTATTTCCACCTGCCTCCACCAACAGCAATCCTTTGGCTCAGCCAAACTGGCTGTGCAAAATCAGGACCCCTGGGTGTTGGTGTTTGGTTATGCTGCTGATTTGCTGAGTACTCTTAGTCAAGTCACTTAACCTCTCCACACATCAGTTTCTCAATTTGCAAATTTACCCTCCACCTTACTGTTTCTCTCCCCACACGCATACCCCTGGGATCGCTTGTGTTCTTAAAAAGGTGGTCTAATATGCATCTCTACAACCTGGGGTTCTACGAAGACTTGGGTAACCTCTCTCAGGAAGTGTTTGAATTTTAGCAAAGGTATTTAAAGAATAAGGTGACTCTCGGTGCACCTGGGTGGCTTTCGGTTAAGGGTCTGCCTTTGGCTCAGGTCATGATCTCAGGGTCCTGCAATTAAGTCCTGAGTCAGGCTCCCTGCTCAGCGGGGAGTCTGCTTCTCCCTCCCCCTGTGCTTCTCCCTCTCCCTGCGCTTCTCCCTCTCCCTGTGCTTCTCCCTCCCCCTGTGCTTCTCTCCCCACTCCCCGCTGCTGTCTCTCTCTCTCTCTCTGAAATAAATAAATAAAATCTTAAAAAAAAAAAAGAATACAGTGACTCTTTAATAATGGGAGTGTTTCAGGCAGTGTGGGATGGCCATCTCCCTGGCTTTGAAGAGGACATATCTAAGGCCAGACCTTGACTTCTCCATGTGTGTGACCTTGAGCAGCTGATTTAACCTTTTTGGCCTCTGGCTCCTTCTCTGGAGAGTGGAAACATGGCAGAGTGGATGTACATGAGCCAGAGCAGCCCAATTTGGGGAGGATGCATCGCAGCAGGAGACATGCCCAACAGCACCTGGGGTGAGTGGGCAATTGTCAGAGCAGGCTCCTCTCTTGATTCCATTAAGGGGAATGATGGCAGCAACACTGGCCATGGCTGTTGTAATGGGTTCAATAGTGTTCCCCCCAAAGATATGTCCAAGTCCCAATCCCTGTACCTGTGATTGTGACTTTGTTTGGATGTAGGGTCTTTGCAGATGTAATCAAGGTAAAGATTTCAAGATGAGATCGTCCTGGATTTAGAGTGGTCCTAGGTCCAATGACTGGTGTCCTTAAAAGAGAAAAGAGAGGGAGATTTTGCAGACACAGAGAGAAGGTGGCCATGAAGACAGAGGCAGATATTGGGGTTATGCAGCCACAAGCCAAGAGATGCCTGGAGCATCAGGAGCTGCTAGAGGCGAGGAAGAATTCTCCCCTGGAGCCTCCGGAGGGAGCACGATCCGGCCAACACTTTGATTTTGGACTTCCACCCTTCAGAACCGTGTGAGAATAAATGTCTCTTAAGCCACCAAGTTTGTGGTCATTCATGTGGCAACCACAAGAAACCGAAACAGCTGCCAACCTGTTTATGATAAAACAGGAACTTCTTAAGTTCTGTAGCATTGACCCAAACTGCCTTTCTAACTACAAAAAAAAAAAAAAATTCTTATCTCTGATCTCTGTCTTTCTCTCCGCCCCCCCCCCCGCCCCCACTCAGTCTCAGCATGCCCTATCTTTATGTTCAGTCTGATTACCCATGGAAATTTTCCCTACTGAGATGATTAATCAAAATACTGAGTCATACATATTACACTTAGAAATTCCTGATCGTGCTTAAAAATAGTCAGTAACAGATATGTACAAATAAGCCCAGCTACAAGCCAGAGTGATTATTGGCGATTTAATTCACTCCAGGATCATAAGGGGTTGTGTGAAATTATATGGCAGGAAGGCATTTTTAATCATATGTCTTCACTAATAACAAATATATTAATGCATTATACACATGCAAGCTTTGGTGAGTCATTTATTCATTCAATATATATTTATTGGACAGTGTGTCAGGCACCATGCAAGCCCTCTGCCTGTATGGAGCTTCAGTCTAGTGCAAGAGATGAATAGCTCCATGTGCAATGCCATCAGGTGTTGAATTTGGTGACGAGTGCTTTAGAGGAAGGATGTGGGCTGGTTGGGTTGAGGGTTGAGCGTGTGGTTGAGGCTGAAGGCTTGATTCTGGAGCCGGGGCCCTTGGGTTTGAATCCCAGCCCTGTCTGGACAAGCTACTGACATGGTGGGGCCTCTGTTTCTTAGTTCTCCAGTCCTTGAGGCTAGCCTTTCTTCTCAAGTCATGGTCTTTTGTGGGTTTCAGTGAATAGACAGCCTGACAAGTCAGTCAAGCTCCGCCAACTTGGTAGAACTCGAACTCCTGACTCAGTCTCCCCTGTGGTGGGCAGCAGCTGAGATCTCTGTCTGCTCTTTCAGTCTGCCAAATGTCCCCTCCTTGGGCTTCTTGGAGTCGTATTCATGCAGGGGCAATTCATTAAACAGCCAGAGATTTCAGGGGTGTTTTTATGGGGGCCTTAGGGCTGCCCCCGTGGCTCCATTCTGCAATCCTTCTCCATTTCCAATTGCTCTAGCAGTTCAGATCCCATCCTCTGACTCCGAGGGCTAGTAAGATTGCAACTTGCCTTTTGAGTTCTAGCCACCATGTGGTGTGTAGACTGCCGAGTGTCCTCAGGGGAAAGGTCGGATAAACATGGATCTTCCTCTTCTTTCAAGGATCAAATCCCCTTCAGTTGGCTGCCATCCCATGGGAGGTTAGTACGGTGTAAGTTCCGCCCCCCACACTACCAGCAGAACTCTCTGACTTCTTCAGTCTATACTCGCTCCTTAGGTTAGTTCCTCCATTCTCATAAATAACCCATCCTCATTTCTAACAGGCCAACCATGTGCTGATGACCCCCAACTTTTTATCAGCACCCTCTGAAATCTGTGTGGATTTGAACAGAGACACAGAGAAAAGGGCCTCAAAGACTCAGAAGTTGGAGCCAAAGAAGAAGTGCTAGCAAAAGGCACAGGAAAAAATGTTTTCAGAAAAGGAACAGAAACCAGAGGTGTGTTCTGGAGGCCAAGAGGCCTCAAGAAGAGGAGAATGGCAGGTGGGGGGAGGGCTGCTGTGAGGAGGCCCAGTGACCTGAGCAATGGTCACCGTAATTAGTAACATGGGGTCACTGGCGACCATTGCGAGAATGCTTTGGTGGCATGAAGGAGGCAGAGGGCATACTGGAGGGGTCAGAGAGAGGGTCAAAGAGGAGATGAAGGAGCAAAGACATAGATGTAGAAAGAGGGCCACAGTTAAGGAAGGTGTAGTCCATGGAGCATCACAAGACAAGGGTGGCTTTTTACAGTTTCTCAAAAGCACCAAGCCTCATACTCCCATGACTTTGCTTATGCCTTTCCTTCTGCCAGGAATGTCCTTCCCAGCCCCGTCTGCTTGACTCATGTCCACACCTCCCTCAAGACTTCATTCGAGGGTCCAGCTTTGCCTATTGGCCCACTCCCCCTGCTTGGTTAGATATTGCTCCTCATTCATTCATTCATTTTTATTCTCCTTCATCTCTTTCTGCTTACCCCTGGTCACAACTATTGGAGTTCAGGAATCCAATGAACTAACACCCAATCTCCTTTCCTCTGAAATAGGTTGAAATATGGACTTAGTATCAAACAGATGAATAGCAGAATGCCACCTTTATTTTTTTTAAAAATTTTTTAGTCTGAATTTTTTTATTGTTATGTTAATCACCATACATTACATCATTAGTTTTGGATGTAGTGTTCCATGATTCATTGTTTGTGCATAACACCCAGTGCTCCACGCAGAACGTGCCCTCTTTAATACCCATCACCGGGCTAACCCATCCCCCCACTCCCCTCCCCTCTAGAACCCTCAGTTTGTTTCCCAGAGTGCATAGTCTCTCATGGTTCGTCTCCCCCTCCGATTTCTCCCCCCTTCATTTTCCCTTCCTGCTATCTTCTTCTTTTTTTTTCTTAACATATGTTGCATTATTTGTTTCAGAGGTACAGATCTGTGATTCAACAGTCTTGCACAATTCACAGCACTCGCCATAGCACATACCCTCCCCAATGTCTATCACCCAGCCACCCCATCCCTCCCACCCCCCACTGCTCCAGCAACCCTCAATTCGTTTCCTGAGATTAAGAATTCCTCATATCAGTGAGGTCATAGGATACATGTCTTTCTCTGATTGACTTATTTCACTCAGCATAACACCCTCCAGTTCCATCCATGTCGTTGCAAATGGCAAGATCTCATTCCTTTTGATGGCTGCATAATATTCCATTGTGTATACATACCACATCTTCTTTATCCATTCATCTGTCGATGGGCATCTTGGCTCTTTCCACAGTTTGGCTATTGTGGACATTGCTGCTATAAACATTGGGGTGCATGTACCCCTTCGAATCCCTACATTTGTATCTTTGGGGTAAATACCCAGTAGTGCAATTGCTGGATCGTATGGTAGCTCTATTTTCAACTGTTTGAGAAACCTCCATACTGTTTTCCAGAGTGGCTGCACCAGCTTGCATTCCCACCAACAGTGTAGGAGGGTTCCCCTTTCTCCGCATCCGCGCCAACATCTGTTGTTTCCTGACTTGTTAATTTTAGCCAGAATGCCACCTTTATGATTGGTAAAGCTTCACTGGAGAATGTGGTTTCACCTGTGGACTTGTGAGCTTCCTTGAGACTTTGGCCCCCGATCTAAATCTTAGGATGAGCCCCCTGCCCCATGCCCATGTTCAGTGACTTCTCACAGTCTACCCATCCAACAAGTCCCTTCTTATTTGGGAAGAGTCTGTGGGGGCGAGGGCTGAAATTCCTCCCTATTACTGCTTTTCCTGGGATGCAGGATGGAATTTTCCTTGTGGGAACTTGAGGGAAGGAACAGCAATCTCCTCTCATAATGCAGCCACCGCTGAGCTGTAACAGTCACTTTGTGTCCATCTGCTGCAGCAGAGCGTGGCCTCTTGGAGACAGCAATATGGTCCTGTCCCTCCCCGTCCTGAGAACCAACACTGTGCCTAGGGCATAGTAGGTGCTCAGTAAACCTTTGTTCAACAGTACATGTATAACGTTAAGCATGCAGATGCATCAAAGGATGCACCGCAAATGGATGCCAAATGTCCTGAATCCTCTTAAAGCTGTTTGACAAATTTTTAAAACACCTGAGGCCTTATCACTATGCTAACCTAAGACCAATGACAGCCAGGGGAAAGAATGATCAAGTTCACAAATTATCCTTTGGCTTATATTTTAATTCCCAGAGATAAATGTTACCTCGGTTAAATCATGCTTTACGCTTCTATTGCAGGTGTTAGCTTATGAAAATATTGGCTGAGCTCAGCTCCCTGGTGTGAAAAGTAAATCCTGGGAAATGCAAACATACCAGTGGATTGCAGCCTGAGTTTCTTTTATTAATGGTCACTAATGGTCTGCAATCAAGCCACACCTGCTAGCGGCAAAACAATTGGCTTGTTTGCTTGAAGTGAGTATAATTTATCAACTTGCTGATTATTCATCTCTCTCAAGGCATTAGCCGGAGACATTTATGCAGAAAAAAAGAAAGAAAGTCCACTTACCTAGTTTTAATGGGCAGTGTGGAGTTATCACGGTTCTGGAGTCAGACCGTCCTGAGTATAAAGCCCCATTCTGTCACTAACTAGCTGCAAAGACAGTCAAAGATTCCGTTTCTCATGTGCAAGGTAATGATAATCAGACCTGCCTTTCAGGTTTGATAGTAAGGATTCAAGAGCTCAACACCCTTTCAAAGTCTCCCTTAACAGGCATACAACTCATTGCCATTCCTGTGCCCTTCTGCTATTTCCCCGAAATTTATTTGTCTAGCTTACATCTGAAAGCACATTTGCGCCAACATTTCTCCCTCCGTTCACACCTTTGGCCTCATAGAAGTTTCCCTCTAAGCAGAAAAACAGAAGAAGCAGGGGCACCTGGCCTGGTGCACAGCTGGTTTGTCTTACCTGCTGGTGCCCAGTAGAGACAGAGCGCTAAGCCCAGAGCCGGTCGCGGAACCTCGGGAGCGGGCTGGAGGAGCAGACTGGTGCGGTGGGATTGACCGCCCAGCCCTGCAGCTCGAGGGCTTGGTCACCGTGTGTATTCATTTGCTTGCGCTGCCAGAACAAAACACCACAGACTGACTTCAACAGAAGAAATGTATTTTCTCTGCAAGTTCAAGGTCAAAGTGAAGGCAAGACCACTTTCTTCTGAGGCCTGATTCCTTGGCTTGTAGGTAGCCCCATTCTCCCTGTGCCCTCACATGGTCATCCTTCTGTGCTTGTCTGTGTCCTAATCTCCTCTTCTTATAAGGGCCAATTGGGGCGCATGGGTGGCTCAGTCGGTTAAGTGTCTGCCTTCGGCTCGGATCATGATCGCGGGGTCCCGGGATGAAGCCCCACGTTGGGCTCCCCGCTCAGCAGGGAGTCTGCTTCTCCCTTCCGCTGCCTCTTCCCCAGCTTGTGTGTGCTCTTGCTCTCTTTCTTTCTCTCAAATAAATAAAATATTTAAAAAAAAAAAAAGGACACCAGTTATATTGGATCAAGACCCACCCATATGACTCCATTTTAACTTAGTCACCTCTTAAAGATCCTATCTATAAATAAAGGCATATTCTAAGATACTGGGGGTTAGGACTTCCACATATGAACTTTGGGGGTGGGACACAATTCAGTCCAGAGCACCGTGGAAGCAGTGCTAGAGGCCCAACAAGCAGCCCAGGGTCTGGGAGACGAGGTGGGACCCCATGCCCTGAGGCACATCAGATGTGTCCCACACGGGGTTCTAGCATGCCCACTGTCTGGGGATGGCCTTCAGAAGGGGCAGGACACGCACAGGACCTTCTCTGCTTCCTCCACCCTCAGTGTTGGTCTGCTGAAACCTCTCCTGTGCTCCGGCCTTACTTCCGAGACCTTGACCTTTGACACTTGAAAACCCAACCTTTTGAAACTCACAAATCTTTTCTGAATTATATTGCTTCTGCCATGAGTTTCAAAAGTGTATTTTAAGATTAAAAAGCTAAGAGTTGCCATCTCTGCTCTCTGGCTCTCTTTGTCATGGCTTTCTGTCCCTGATGCACAGGACTGGAATGTCCTTACTGCCTGAACCAGGGAGAAACCACAGGGCACAGAGGGATTAATGGGGGGAAGGACAGGGGAGTAAAGTGACTCATATTAACAAAATCTAGCTCACTGTACTCTGTCTTCTCAAAGAGCCCTGGCTCACTCAGATTTCTCCTGCAGCTGACCTTGACATTACCTCAATGACTGGAACCCAGATTCCTGAAGGTCAGGGGCCATGTGCCAGTCTACACTGTGGGATCCCACATTCCCTTTGACTAGAGGAAGAGCATAATCAGTAACATTGTGCAGCTGAGTTGTAATCTGCCTCCACTACTTACTAGTTATATGACTTTGGGCAAGTTGAGCAAGTTCTCCAAGACTCAATTTCCTAACCTGGAAAATGGGCTAATAATGGTAGAGCTCCTGGGAAGACCAGATGAGATGTAGATAATGTACTTAGGACCATGCCTGGCACGTGGTAACTGCTAAAATCTTTCATTTTTTAAAAATATTTATTTATTTTATCTTAGAGGGAGAGAGAGCACACATGTGTGGGTGTGTGCAAGTGGGGGAGGGGCAGAGGGAGAAGGAGAGAGAGACTCCTCAAGCAGACTCCCCACTGAGCATGGAGCCCAACACGGGGCTTGATCCCAGGACCCTGAGATCATGACCTGGGCCAAAATCAAGAGTCGGTTGCTCAATTGACTGAGCCTCCCAGGCGCCCCATCTTTCAGTTACTACTATTGAAAAATATTTGCCGGTAGATTAATTGACAGGCTATGAGTTTAGTTAAAGCAAGGTAGTGGTGATGGCGATGATGTGTGGAAATTGGGGAAAAAGCATTTTCCATGTAGTGACTATATTGGGCAACAAGTCTCTCCAATTCTCCTGTGATAAAACGATTTTGCTTTGCTCAGGGCCCC
The DNA here is from genome assembly GCF_037043125.1 of Eumetopias jubatus. Lineage (NCBI taxonomy): Eukaryota > Metazoa > Chordata > Mammalia > Carnivora > Otariidae > Eumetopias > Eumetopias jubatus. The sequence continues at coordinate 8,238,894 of NW_028274813.1, read as the reverse complement.
TTTGAGTCTCATAACAATGCTCACAAATAGTGTCTTTTGTTCTGGAATCTTGGAGCAGCCCTGAAATCAAAATATAGTAAGAGCTGGATGGTTGAAAAGAAAAGCAACAATTTGCTTTTGCCTTGGAAGAGCACACCTTCCTCTCCTAAGTTTGCAACCTGGTAGCCGATATGAACATGGATGTGTATTTGACCTGAGTCTACGGCTAGTCACTGGCAATCAATGATGGCAGCCTCTGGCGGCTGGCTCCTGGAGGTGGAGCAATGTGAGAGGTGGACCTCATGATGTTTAGAAGGAGAGAAGTAAGAGAGGGATGAACAGAAAGAGGAATGCAACTTTTTTTTTTTTTTAAGATTTATTTGAGAGAGCGAGAATGAGAGAGAGAGTACATGAGAGGGGGGAGGGCCAGAGGGAGAAGCAGGCTCCTCGCCGAGCAGGGAGCCCGATGTGGGACTCGATCCCGGGACTCCGGGATCATGACCTGAGCCGAAGGCAGTTGCTTAACCAACTGAGCCACCCAGGCGCCCAGGAATGCAACTTTTACTGAGTGGCCGAGGGGGCAAGAATTTGGCACACACTATCTCATTTAATCCCAACAACTATGAGCAGTTCCAGGCAAGGAAAGAGGCTCAGTGAGGTTAGTAATTTCTACAAGGTCACACAGCAATTAAGAGGCAGAAGGAGGTTCTGGACTTGGGTCTGCCACATTCACAAAACCCATGCTGCTACTATACCACACTGCTTCTCTCTTTCTCTAAGGGCATTTGTCTTCACTTTCAGAAAGTGTGGAATGGGAGAAAGGAGGAACACTCATGCCCCCGGGAGTTTGAGAGTATCAGATCCAGTGTGCGATGTGGGAAGTGGAGCGAACAGGAGAGATGATCTGGAGAGAGGTTCTAATGAAGCAAGCACCCGGTACCCTGGAATTTATTCAAATCCACCAATCATAACATGCCCCATTATTTTATATGCCTCTGATAAAGATCAAATCACTACCAATTACAACTGGCATTGATTATGAGACATATCCTGATTTCGGAGACGTTAAAAAAAGTGAAAAGCTTGCATGTTAGAATTGATACAAGATGTCCTTTATCAAGGCCAGCTCCTATCCTGTCTTGAAGTTTAACACAGGACACAACAACCATTTGAGGTATTCTAAGCACAAAGCAATTTAATTCAAGATTTTTATAAAATCGCTGAAGGGCTGGACTAGCAGAACTAGCTGGAACTCTGCAGAATTGTCTTGTTAGGAAGCCACAGTCGAAGAGGGGAAGGCAAAGGAGGCTGCCAGTGGGACTTGCAAGTTTAGATAAAGTTGTGAGAGTTCTAGCAAAGTCATGGTGTATGCATGGGTAGGATACAGATTGAAACTGCCAAGGGAATGAGCAGAGCCCAGGATCCCAAATGCAGAGCATCAATTGTCCTCTCCCCTTGGGGTTAGGAGAGCATTACTTCCCAGCACCAACATGTGATGATACTGTCAGTTTTGTCAGACACTCAAGCCTCAGGGTCCAGAGTTCTTATTGGGGCTCTACCACAAAAGCATGACTGATTGCCCACATGGCTGATCTCAGTCTCTAAACCCTCTGGAGGCTGACTGATACTGCATGACCCAAAGCACCTGCCATAAATTGTGTTGTTGGTTCTTCCAACATGGTCCCACCCTAAATCATATTGTTGGACCATCTGGTGACCCAAGGCTCCCAGGCAACCAGAGACACTCCTATCAAGCGTGGCATTTCAAGGTCTTCGAGATCACCTCCCAGAAGCTGGGACAACGGTCAGAGCTCTTTTTGGGTAAGGTTAAATTCTTTACTACACATACTCACAACTGTACTTGTCACCCAGGGATCAAGAAGCAGCTCCTGCCACCAGAGCCACTGCCTTCTGATACTTACAGAATAAGACATATGGGATTGGAACATGGCAAAAAACTCCCAAGGCTCCAAGTCTGTGTTGATGCCTCACTTCTGCCCTCCAAATCTTCCTGAGGAGTCTCACCTGGTGGAGCCTAATATACATTTAGAGCCCTAAGCACTTAGGGGGTCTGGGAAATGCAGGTTTTTACCTTTGCAGCCTCTGCAGTAGGAACGGGCAGTAGAAGATGGTAGAAATGTGTGCTGAGTGTCAGTAGATCCTGTCACTCCTACTGAGTAGGGAGAGAGCAACGCAACTACCGGTGTCCTCCGCTGAGAGCTGGTGAGCCAGCACACTGAGAAACAGCACAGTTGTTCTTGGAGGTGCACACATTAAATTTTCCTGTACCATTAATTTCTCAAAACTTGGGGAAGACAAATAACTACGGCGTCCTGAAAGCCGGCTCAGGAGATAGAAACACACGAAATGATGAATGGTTGGTGCACCGCAGGGGGAGTGGCTAAACATTCAGTCTTCTGCGTTGGTTGAAACCTTGGCTTAAAGTCCAGCTGCATCACTTCCTAGCTGTGTGACCGTGAGCCAGTTACTTACCTTCTCTGAGCTTTAGTTTCCTTATCTCTGCAGTGGAGGAAGGGGTAGTAATAGCAACCTCCAAGGGCTATTGTGAAGATTTCTTGAAATTTGGCTGGGAAAGTATTAGCACAATTCCTGGAAAATGCTTAAAACAATGAATGGAAGCTGTCATCATCACCGTCACTTCCATCATCATCATCATCATCAGGATAAAGAAAAAGAGGAGGAGGAAACACTTTCCTAGGCCTTTAAAACCCCCTTCATCCATTCTGACCTCAGAATAATCTGTAATCATCAATTATTGTGTCATTAAATCTAAAAGGACCTGTTTCTACTATCGTGGAAGTCGCCAGATTAGTTCAGTAGAGTAACTAGGTCAATGTCTGTCACCTTGTCTATGAAGCTTGGCAGAACAACTTGCTCTTTTTTCTGCATTCGCACTGCACAGAGTCTGTGTGCCACCAGTTAGTCCTTACATCATTACCTTTTCCAACATCAGCAGCTGTAACTGATATCAGGATGACTATAGAGTCAGGCAGCTCTATTGGTCACCAGCCCTGACCTTGCACAAATCCGTTCATTTCTCTGGGGCTTTGTCTCCCCACCTGGACACTGGGGATCATATTATTCACCTCTCAGGGTTACCAGGAGTAGTTTTCTCAGCACATAATACATGCTCATAAAAATTCACAGCTCCTAGAATTTGTAGACATGGCTGGCTTTCCCACTGGATTATAAATTTCTTAAGGACACTGTGTCTGGCATATGGTAGATGCTCAAAAGTCCTTGCTAAAATGGCAAGAATGGCTCTGGGCATCTGGGATGAAAAGAGTCATTGAAACCAGGGGCAGGGGACTCAGAAGAGCCTCATACACATTCTACTCTTCCTTCCTTTCCCTTTTCCTTCCTCCCAGGGTGTAATGTTTCCTGGGGTTGTTGTTAGGTTGCCTACACTGACTAATGACACCCTAGCAGCTTTGTTCCAGGTAGATCAAAGCCCTTTCAAAGCCTTGGGGAAGGCAGAGAACTGGTTGGCCCAGGATGATTATTCCTATTCTATGGATGAAAACGACAAGGACCAGGACTCATGGACTGATTCATGAGCAGAACCAGGGACTGCTGGGCAGCCTGCCAGGGCAATGTTGCCTCTTGGTGACTATCATATTTGTTTGAACTTCGCGGACCTTTTCCACCATGGGCTAGCCAATACCAACATTCTCTCTCTCCGTCAAAGTGCCCTGTTCTATTGTTACCTTTCTGTGCCTTTGTACTAGGGTTACAAGAGCTGGCCGGGCTCCTGGAAATAAAAAAGGGCAATCTGGGGTCTGGGTATCTGGCAAGTCAATACAGATCCCCATGCATAGATTTTTGGCTGGTCTGCCTTTGCTAAGAAGCTGGAATATTTTCATTCATTGAGCTGAATCCACTTATGGGCCACCCTGCTTTATCTATGATGATCTGTTAGCCAGGAATCCCATTAGCTGAGTATGACAGCCTTGTGCACAAATCTCTATTCCTGCATTGAAAATATCTCTTTATTAGAAGTTTCCTAATGTACTGGGGCTGTGCCTAAAGAGGCAGTGAAAACAGTACTTTGTAGATTCAGGGGTCCTAGAATAATTTAAAGTCTTTGAGATATTTCTCCCCCTTTAAGAACTGAAATAATGTATGTGAAAAAGCACAGTGTCTAACCCGTGGTGGAGGCTTCTTAAACATTAGTTAGATCAGAATCCCCAGAGTCCCCAGAGGTTAGCTCATACCCTGGCTTAGAGTAAGTGCTCAGTAAACATTTGTTTGGACTGTAGATGTTTTTGCATAGATAACAGGGTTATATTCATGGACCTTTCCTCTCTAGTTCAATTCTTAAGTTCTAAAACCCTGCCATAGCAAGTTCTCACTGGTCAACTTTCTGCACAACCCTGATCTTGATACCAAGCTATCAACTCATCAAAATTCATTGATGTCCCAGGGTTGTACCCCCATCTACAGGGCTGTATCCCAGGGGTGTCTCCCTGGGATAACTATGTCCCAGGGGTGTATCCCCATCTACAGCATTCCAGACACACTGTCTCCATGACAGCAGCTTGGACTGATCTCCTGCCATGCTCTGCACTGGTAGGACATTCTCAGCATATGTGGGTGGTGTTGGAGGTGTTAGCCACTGCCTGGGAACTTAACTGCACTTAAGTAGCATTTAACAGTAAGCCATCCAACTGAGGGTGACATAACCACGAGCTCCAGAATAAATATGTTCCATTCTCACCTTGGAATACTCCATGCACTTCTGCTGGCTTAATTGTGCTTTAAGGCCAGCCAATTGTGAACCCGGCGCGGAAGCAGGGACATTTCTTCTGTATGTGTATGTTGAGGTTAGGGGAACATGGTCACAATGTGAAAGATAAGTCCTGTTCCAAGTCTTCTTAGCACATGAGTCCATGTGCGCGCGTGTGTGTGTGTGTGTGTATGTGTAGAGTGTCTTTTTCTCAATGGATTCTGGACACATTGTCTTGCTGGGGAATTCCACACCCATGAGATGTGTGAATCTTGAGACCTCTTTGCTGACAAATACTCATTGAGTGCTCACCTTGTGCATGTGTTTCCTTTGGGGTCTCAACAGAAAGCAGATGACACATTTGAGACAAGATGATCTGAGGAGGGTTTATTTGCAAGGAGACTATTAACAAAAGTGTGGGTGTGGGAACCACAGGGGTGGAACAGTAGCTTGTGGCTCAGAGTCGTTATGGTGTTTGTCTGCAGATCTGAGGCACAAAGGGAGGGAGCTGTAAGCTGGAGGGGAGGGCCAGGGAGCAGTGACCTTCAGCTGAGGGACCAGCCAATTGGAGGTGACCTTGCCAACAACACCTATCCTCATCGATGACCCTTCTCACTAATATCCTTCTGCCTATGGATTTGGTGATTTTGAGCTAGAACATTGTTCCAGTCCGCAGTAAGCTTACAGCCACATGGCTGATGGAGGTTTAGACAATTTATTATAAATACAAACGAAACCATGGCATAAGATAATAGATGAGATGCTACGGAAGGTTAGGTAGACATTGAAGTGGCTTTGAAAGACAGTTAGGATTTAGATGTATGACAATCGTTGGGTAGAATATTAATACTATCTACTATTTATTGAGCACCTACTATGTGCAAAGCACTGTCTATAGATCATCTCATTTAATCCTGAGAGAAACAGGAAAGCAAGACTCACAGGAGTTAAGTAACTTGCCTTAGGTCACAAAGCTACAAATGTAGTGAAAGAGCTAGAGTTTCATTGCGGTCCGTTCGATTCCAGACCCAGGCCGTAGTGCACTGAACCAAGCTGCTGGGGGAATGAGCCTTCCAGGGTGGTGGAGCAGAAGGTGGGAAAACGCGAGCGCAAGTAGGCGGAGGAGACCCTTAGCTCACGGCACTATAGGGCTTCTACTACATCCAACCCTTTGCCAACACACTTATTTAATAAATCAAGCTACTGCGAACACTGGCAATACTTATTTCGGTTCCAACAGCATTGGAGGGTACAGTATCTCATCAGGACTGACTCGGAGGCAGTAAACCACACTTCCCGGAAGCCCAGGCGGGCGGAGGGACCCGGATCATTTTGAGGCTGGGAAAGACTCCATTTCCCAGCATGCAGCGGGAGCGCCGGCCCACAACTCCCGGCATGCGTGGGGAGGCGGCGCGGGCTGGCGCGGGCTCCGCCCCGCTCCTCTGCTGCCCCGCCTCTCCCGCTCGCCCTCAGCCAATGGGAGGGCTCTATACTGCAGTGTGTGACGGGGCCGGCGCCGCCGTGGAGTTGCAAGTCGGCGAAAGCGGCGGGAAGTTCGTACAGTGCGGAAGGCGACGCGTCTCCGGCTCCGGGTAGGGAGGCCGCGGACGGCGCGGTCCGAGAGCGCGGGCGCCGAGCGGGGACCGCGGAAGGGTGGCCGGGGGCTGGGCCGGCGCCGGGCGTCCGGGCGGCCGTGACCTCGGGCGGCGCCGCGCGGGCGTCCCTTCCTGCCGGTTCCCTTCAGGCCCAGCAGCGGCCCCGGCTTCCTGCACCTGCCAGGCCGGCCCCTCCCTCCCCCCCCCAGCGTAGTTGCTCGTTCTCGCGCGCTCAGACCTGCCTCGCGTCCTGGGCACTCGGGGCCCGGTCTCAGGGCCGGGGGCCGGGTACCAGCAAGGACCGATGAGGTCCCTCTGGCATCATGAAGTTCACATTCGGGAGGGGAAACACCGAATAGAAGCAAATGCTACAGTTTGCAGACCCTGAAAAGCTCCCTTGAAACCAGGACAGGCGATTGTAGGCCAGAGTGATGGGGGTGAGGAAGGGCATCCCAGAAGAGGTGACGTTTGACTTGAGAACTGAGAGGGGAGAGGGAGCCTGCCCCCCTGAGGATAGCGTTCCGGGCCCGGGAACCTTAGGGTGGGGGACTGTCTGTCCCCTTACCAACCTGTCTGTCCGCGTAAGGCCAGGTAAGAGCTTGCCCTAGCGGGCATGGTGCAAGGCGGTAGAGCTCCGTGAGTCGCTTATATTCTAAGGGATTTGGTATGCCTTCTCTCTCCCTGGCTGACACGGTGGCACCCTTTACTGATGCAGTTGTATCTGAGGGCAACACATAGTTTTTCCTACCGCCGAAATAGTTTTTGGTTCTGGTCTCAAAACTCTTAGGTGATGTGGTTAAAATCGACGGACAGCACCAGAAGCGTTGGGCGGAGAAGCAGAGAGAGGCAGACACTGGGTTCCTGTTGAGACCATCCATTTTTCTAACTTTTTTGTCAAGTCACTCATTTTTGTTTTTCTTTGTATCGTCTCTTCCCTTCCCTCCCCCATCTTTTTTTCTTGGAACAACTTGGAAATACCAGTTTGGCTGTTGGGGTGGCGGTTTTAGGGAGCTGTTGGAGAGCCTCATTAATCCATCCTCCCTCCCTCCCTCCCATCCACCCTTCCTTCCTTCCTTCCTTCCTTCCTTCCTTCCTTCCTTCCTTCTTCCTTCCTTCCTTCCTTCCTTCCTTCCTTCCTTCCTTCCTTCCTTCCTTCCTTCCTAAATTGCCTATCTTTTGAGCCTGAATTCACAAGAGGGAAAAAATGTCACTATTTTTCAGAGTTCAGAATCGAAACACCTTTTTATCATATGCTGAGCATCTCTTTGGGGAGAATTTAATCTACAGTTTTAAAGCAATTTCAGAGGGAAGCTAGGGTTCTTTATATAATCATTTTATTTAGATTATGCTGTTCAAAATGGCATGTAGTAATTGGAATCAAATTTCTGGATAGATAAGGTTATGTTCATCTACCCATAGAAGGAATGTAACTTAAGTAGTCACCTAATAATAGCTTTCTCTGCTGAAGTGATCACAGATGGTTATTCTCTGTGCATCTCAACATTGCTGATCCGATTCTGTTTTAATACAGTAAGACAACTTGAATTTAATAACAAAAAACTTGTGTGAAGTATCACTGTAAATTTAGTGCTAGTATCTGGTACAGATATCAGGTTTATAGTGTAGTGGCTTCTTGTTTAGTACTGCAAAAATTATGAGAGGTTATTTGTTAAACAAATGGGATAATGGAGTAATGTGTCAAGCATAGAACCTGGCATAGAATAAGTTACTAAGTGCCCAGGAAATGGTTCTGTGGAAAGCTTAGGCTAAGTTTTATTCCAGGATGCAAGTGTATATTTAAAACCAGCAGTACATTCCAAATGTTGACAGACCCTAAAATTTCTTAAATAGGCCACTTTTTTTTTTGTATTTGAGAACTAATGTGAAATAATAAATATGTAAGTGAATGTCTTAGATGTCTAGAAAAGAAAAAATAAGAGTTTATTTTGATAACTGTATATTTTTGCCTTAAAGTCATCCCTAATAAGATACGGTATACCATGAATAGAATTTTGAATTGAAAAATAAAATTTTGAAAGGATTTTTGATGTGAAAAATAAAACTTACTGGAAGCTTTAAAATTTACCTTACATCAAATGAAGGATGAGTCCTAAATTTATGCAAATGTGCAAATGCTGATAACACCATATATCAGGCAGTGAACCTGATGGGAATTAAGTGCTGCCTCTGTGTATGTGGGTGAGGCTTTCATGCAAATTGATTTTGGTGGGTTATGAGAATGGATTGGTACCCGAATAGGACTGGAGAGTATTTTTTGGACTGGTAGGATATTTTCCACGCTTGCCAAGGTTATTTTTCAGAGTGAGCAGAAATAGACTCATTTATTCACCAGATATCACGTGCCTGCCTACTGTATGTCAGGAACTGGGCTAGCTGGATATAGTCTCTTCTTGCCATTGGAGTGTTGTGTTTAAACACGTTTTCTTTGTTTTAAATTAATAGAGGTCATTATTTTTGATTTCAGTTGTCTAGCATCCAGCGCACAACAAGTCAATATATGTATAGGACACATTTGAAAAACTACACTGTTATTGATAAATGTAGAAAATATGGAATTTTAATAAGGATATAATATTAGTTTAGAAAGGTGACAGAACCTGACAAAGCACTTAGCTAGGATATGTTTGTATTCTAGAATACGTTTGGCCCCTTGACTGAAACTCCTGTGAATGTGTTCCTCCTTGGCATTGTAAATATGAGAAGAGGGCTGCGCCCTTTAATTTTTCCCCAACTTGGTTCCTGAATGCTGTTTACCTAGCATTGAGGTTGCTATTTTGAAGTAATTTCATGCACTTTCCCAATTCGTCCTGCCCCAGCTCTCCCAGTGTAGTCTGTCATCTCTGCACTGAAACCAAGCACAGTCTACTACTCTTCTGGATGACATGGGCAACCCTTTTGAAAAGGAACAATCTCTAGAGAGCCTAGAGAGGGATGAGGTGTGCCCTTCCCTCCCAGTAAGAGTTAGATTTTTACTATTCATCAATAAATACTAATGACAAGAAACTACTTAGTAGTAGCATTCTCCAGTAAATTTATTAAGAAATTTGTTAGTCACAGCATCTTTGTCAACTTGGAAAAACACAGTGTGAATTATATTGTTTCTTTAGTCTTTATGTGGCTACATGGACTTTGATGATTCTTTGCAGTAATTCCTGTCTCTCCATGGGTTTCTGGCCCATTGGATGGGAACCGGTACTCTAGGATTTGAAAATTAAGATAGACACTGTTAACACTGGCTAGTATTTAGGGGGAGTATTAAACATACGCACATACTAAGATATTTACCAATAAAGCCATATACCTTAAGTGGGATGATGTAATAGGTGGAATCATATAATTAAATTGCAAGGTTATTAGTTGGGAGATTTAAGAGCATTCTGTCCTCTACCTTTTAAACAGATAGCATATTTTATTGGAAAGAAACATTTATCTTAGGACCTCACTATCTAGTTGGTCCCACAAGGGACCTAAGAACTGCAAAGTCGTTAGGAACAAGGACAGCAGCACCCCCTGCCTCCCACTCTTTTGGGGGAAGTTAGAGTTCTTTCTGTGCATTTATTTCATCTCTTTGTAGACTGGTTGTCTTGCTGCTGTTTGCATGTGGATGTCTGCTCTACAGCTAGCTCCTTGTTTTAAGAACCCAAAAGAGATTCCATTATCCATCTTTGTCATTTATATTTAAAATTAAAAAAAATCATGAAGTTAGAAATTTTACAGCTAACTACAGCTTTATTTCAGATTAATTGCTTTTCTCCAATTGTTTTACCAAGTAACAGCTGAACAAGTGCCATTGTTTGATGATACCATGTATAAATGCATTGTGAACACATTTCACAATACTAAGAGTTGGAAAGTGCTGTTAAACCTTCAGTCTTCATAGGCTATGGCTGGAAGACATAGAAACAAACTTGTACTGTTTCTGTTGGCAATACTGCCTTTTTTTCACTTCTTATTGCAGTTTACTGTGTAATATGGTAACAGAGCTAGCAACAAAGGGGTTATCTCTAAGTATACATTTTTTGTTAGAGGTAGTAAGATAAAAGTTTTAAAAATTTCATTTTTTTTTTAGCAAGCTAAGCTCAGGTTATGACATTTTAGAGGTTTAATCTTACCGGTTTTTTAGGCCTTTAGAAAATATTTTAGAAATTGTGACTTTCAAATTTACATTATCTCTCATGCTGCTGGTAGGAATGTAAAACAGTACAGCCACACTCTGGAAATGAGTTTGGCAGTTTCTTAAGAAGCTAAACATATACTTAACAATTGTACTCTTGGGTATTTATCCTAGAGAAATGAAAATTACTCACGAAGACCTGTAGATGAATGTTCATAGTAGGTTTTTTTATAATAGCCAAAACCCCAAAACAACTCTGCCTGTCCTTCAGTGGGTAAATGGTTAAATAAAATGTGGTCTAGCCATATAATGGAACACCCATTTATAATAAAAAAAAGGAACAATATTGTCGACGTGTGACAGTTTGGGTGGAGCTTAACGGACATTGTACTGAGTGAAAAAAGCCAGTCTCAAAAGGGTGTGTGACTGTATCATTTGTTTATATAGTATTCTTGAAGTGATAAAATTGTAGAAATGGAGAACAGATCAGTTTCTGTGGGGTTGGGGCTGGGAGTGGTGGTGGGTTAACTCTGAAGAGGTAGCACAAAGGAGTTTCTGTGTAGTAACAGTTCTGTATTCTGATTGTTTTGATGGTTACACAAATCTTTACATGATGAACTGTCCTAGGACTATACATAACACCCATAAAAAGGATGTAAAAACTGAAATTCGAATAAGTAGTTTAATTACTAATACTGCATCAATGACAATTTCCTGGTTTTGCCAGTAGTACTGTGCTTGTCCAGTGTATGGCTCACCCACATTTTATTTAACCATTAACCCACTGAAGGAGCAGTGGATTTTTTCTAGTTTTTGGCTATTACACATAAAGCTGCTAGGAACATTCATGTTCAGGTTTCTTTCTTTTTCTTGATTTATTTGAATATAGTTGACACAATGTTACATTAGTTTCAGGCATACAAAAGTGACTGGACACATGTATGCATTCTGCACCTGCGCAAGTATAGCTGCCATCTGTCAGGATATATTGCTGTTACATTATTAACTATATTCCTTACATTGTGCTCTTCCTGTGACTCATTCATTCCATAACCAGAAGCCTGTGTTCATGTACAGGTTTTAGTGTGAATATGTTTTTATTCTTATAGGATAAATGCCTAGGAGTGCGAATGTTGGGTTGTGGGGTAAGTGAATGTTTAACTTAAGAAACTGCCAAACGTCTCCACTGTAGCTGTACCATTTTACAGTCCTATCATCACTCTATGAGAGATGAAGCTTCATCACATTCTCGCCAGCATTTGGGGTTGGCAGTATTTTTTATGTTAGCCATGATAATAGGTGTGCAGTAGTATCTCATCATGGCTTTAATTTGCATTTCCCTAATGGCTAATGATGTTGAACATGTATCTTTTTTGGTATGTCTATCTTTTTTGTGACTCGTCTGTTCATATCTTTTGCCCATTTTGTGATTGGATTGTTTGTTTTCTTACTGTTGATTTTAGAGTGTCCTTTGTATATCCTGAATACAAGTGCTTTGCCAGATAAGTGATTTGTAAATATATTCTCTCAGTCTGTGGATTGTCTTTTCGTCTGTTATACTGTCTTTTGTAGTCCAAAAGATTTTAATTGATGAAGTCCAGCTTACTGATATATGGGTTGTGTTTTTGGCATCATGCATGTGTCAGAACTCTTTTATCTAATCCTAGGTCAGAAAGATACTTATAATTTGATGCCTTACATTTAGATCTATGATCCATTTTGGGTTAATTTTTGCACAGGATATGAGGTTTAGGTCTTCGGTCTTTGTTTTTCTTTTCCTTTTGCCTATGGATGTCCAGCTGTTCCAAAACCATTAGTTGAAAAAACTACCCTTGCTTCATTGAATCATATTTTACCTTTATAAAAAAAAAAATCAAATCAATTGGCCATACACAGTAAACTTCATACCAAAATGAAGACAGGAAGTGAGTGTGCAATGAAGTATGAAAATTAATACAGATTTATGGAAGTATGACATGGCTTGAGTCTTAAGTATGTACAGATTTGAGAGGAGTGGGAGAACATTTTAGAGAATAGCATGAGCAAAGACAAGTCCTAGAAAAAATAAGAACTGGCTGTTTTAGGGAGCAGGTAAGTGAAGGGGAGAAGGAAGATGAAGGATAGTTGCTTTATGAATATAACCATTGGCTAGATTATAGAGTCTGTAATTGGTTTCATTTGCTCCTGCGGTTCTTGAGCAGGAAAATGATCCAGTAGAAATGGGCATTCATAGAGGTTGTTGTAGGCCCTATGTGGCGATAACAGGTTCACAAGGAAGAACAGGGTATAACCATAGCCCTTGACTTAGTGCATTGTGTCAGGATGTCTACTGGAAAGCTCGAAAAGTGGTGTAATGCCAGTATTAAGTCCCTAGTATTTTCTAGGAGAATCATGGTAGATTTCAGACTTTTGCCACTGTCTTTGGCAAAGAGAACTCTGCTGCACTTCCAGACTCTTTCAAATTAATACTATCGGTACATTTTACATGTGGGAAGGAGAGTAGTTTCTGTTGGCTCATAGTTGACATGGTTGACATTTCTTATCAAGCCTGAAGGTCCTCGACGTGAGCAACTTAAATGGTAAAAGCATAAAGAGTTAATAAATTGGTCTAATGAGGAAAGCTAACGGCACCGCCTTTATTTAATCACGGCAGGGAAGAGTCTCGGGTTGTTCAGTCAGTGTGTCCTGCCGCATGTGTATGAAGAACTCTACAGAGAGTGAGGGCCAGCAGTCTTTCTAAATTACTGAGGGCTAAACAAGGACACATGTTCCAAATTGCAGCATTCGGGATGAGCCTTAGGTCAGACTCTGGAAGAATTTCCAGACAATAATAACATTGGATATTTCACGCAAGCAATCCAAAAGATCTTTAAGGCCAGAATAGGAACCTTCATGTACTTTGGGAACATTTTGCTGTAGTCAGGGGGATGTGACAGGGACAGGCCTTGAGTCCTCATTTGTTAATTTTGTGACCCAAATTACTCAGTTTTTGTTTCTTAGCACTCGTTTCATTTCTTGATTTCTTTCTCTGAACAAATTATACCTTTTTCCCCCTATTTATCTGTGGGAATCTCTTGGTTTCTGCTTTCTTGCATTTAAAAGATTATCTTGGATATTGATTGGACTTCTGTCATTTAAAAAATAATCACCCAACAAATAGAACTTAATCTCAGGCAGACTGCTAAATATTAACGCATTTCTGCTTTTTTACTTAGAACATGGAAAAGCATGTCATCCCATTTTTTAAAACAATGATGACTTCTTGAGCAAGGATTTACTGCCTAAGAGATCACCGTGACGTGTGTTAATGAAAGATTGGCAGTGTGAAAAGCTTTAGCGCGACCGCTTGTCTTCAAAATACCTTTCCTGTTTGATTTAATTTCTTTAAATTAAATCTGATTCTTTTCTACCAGTCTAGATCTTTTTCCCACTGAAATGTTGAGATTGACCAAGAATATTTCTTTTGTGATTGCAACCCTTCAGTATTATCACAGAGGTTTTTTTTTTTTTTTTTTCTATGCAGAAGAGCAAGCTCTTACAGTGCTATGCAAGCTGCCCATTTAAAACTATCATTGCTTGGCACCTATGCCCTAGTGACAGTTTGACCAACATGTGAGCAGGCACACTGCCATCCTGACAGATGGGCGGGAGTATAGGCAGCCAAGAAACCATGTATCTGCATCTAGTGTATTTGTTAAGGGCAGGATTCCCAGTCGGGGATGTTCAAACGTCTGTCCATCCTGAGCTTTCACGCCTATGGATAAAGGGATGTCATCATTAATTTCAGCTTCTGACTGAGATTCCGTGGATATAAGAGCTTCTTGGCTCTTTCAGAAGTAGGCAATTGGGGACAATCAGGATAATTGTTCTCTCCTTCATCACAGGACTACTTCAAATAATCCGTTCCTCTTTCTTCTAGCCAGCTAGGTTTGCAGTGAGTACAAACCTGTTCAGACATTGTCCCTATACTGCTAGAATATGTGCTGCTTCATTTGTTTTCCAGAGTACAAAAGCCTTGGAAGTCATTTAATGTTTGTGCTTTGGACAGCGATGTGTGTGATTGAAGTCAGGTAGGTCTGGGTTCAAATGTTAACCCCTGTATGACATTAGGGCCACCTGATTTTACCATCAAATCAAAGTAAAATAATACCTATCTCAGGGTGGCTGTGAGAATGAACTGTGAGATGTGTGTCTGAATTACTTGGTATAATGTCTGGCCCACAGTAAGTGTTCATCATTACCACCATCATCGTTGCTTTAACATACCTGAGGGTATTTTTCTCTGGAGAATTATTTGAAACAGGAAATCTTCTTTCAGCTCATCCCCCACTATTTTTTGAAAGTCATGTACTGAATATTAGCGCATTGTCTGGTCTATAATGGAATGCTTCCAATGACAGGGAACTCACTACCTCTAGAGCAGGTTTTTCACCCATGGCACTAGTGACATTTTAGATGTGTCATTCTTAGTTGGGGCAGGGGGTTCTCTGAATTGTATGATGTTTAGCAGCATCCCTGGCCATGGGGACAAAATCATCCCAGGTTGAGAATCACTGTTCTAGAGACAGCTGATCCTGTTTTTAATCAAGTTAGCAAGCTTTTTCTTAATATTGAGTGGAAGTCTTCTTTATTGTTTCTCCTACCCAACTCTGTCTTTTGGAGACACTTAGAACAAGTGGTGTCTCTGTTCTGTATAATGTCTTTTCAAATACCTGAAGATGGTCATCAAGTTTTCTCAGTCTTCTTGAGTTGAGACATCTCCAGTTCATTAGCTGTTCCTTACAAGGCATGATTTCATGTCCATTTCACCACATTGATGGCTTTCTTTTGATTTAATTCCATTTTTAAACTGTAGTGCTTAGAATTGAATGCAGTACTCTAGGGCTGGTTTAATTAGTAAAAAATAGAGTCGCATCTCTTGTTTAGCATTTTTCTTCTATTAGTGTAGGGAAGAATAATACCTTTCTTCTACATACTTTGTTCTTATTATCAGCTATATAATAGCTTTGATGACCACATCATACATCAAACTTGGGTGATGTTGAGTAGATATGTCTAAGCTGTATCTTCTTCATCCTGTTCTCAGGCATTAGTTTTGGGGTCCAACATGGGAGCTTATGTGTATCCTGTTAAATTTTTTTTTTATTGGATTTAGCTAACTGCAGTATTAATTCTTGGCTGACTTGGAAGTTTCTTTTAAAAGAGGTAGCTGATGATGCCATCAACTGAGATTGAAAATACAGGAGCAAGGGCAGTGTGTTTGCATGTGTGTGCATGTGCGCATGGAGATTGCAAAGGGGATTAAGATGGAAGCCTGGGGAACCCCGATATTAAGAGGCATCTACGAGAAAGGAGGGAAGAAAAGATACCAAGGGAGGGGTGGGCAGAAGGTAGAATGAAAATGAGAGTGTCTTGGAGGCTGGAGTGACTGTGTGAAGTACTGTGGTAGATACTTGAATACAAAATGAATAGGACGTGGTCTGCTTTCTCTGCACATTTGTATTTGCCCTGTCATTTAACTCTGTTCAGTTAATGCTTGGAAAATTAGTCATCCTCAGTTCTTCTTCACACTCTTGCATCTATTTGAATTACCAAGTTCTACTGATTCAAAAAAAATTTTTTTCTGAAGTATAATACACATACTGGAAAAAGAGCACAAATATTAAGGATCTAGCTCAGCAATTTTTTTTAAACAAAGTGAACACACTGAAATCACCACCACCCAGAGCAAGACATTCACTATTCTAGCACTCCAGATGCCCCTACTGTGCCTCTTTCCAGTAATTACTCCCACCCGAGGTAACAACTAGGCTGACTTCTATTATTATAGCTTAGTTTGCCCACTAAGTGGAATTTTACCATATCTAATCCTTCTTACCAAGCTTCTGTTATGCAGCATTGTGTCTGAGTTTCATCTTGCTGCATGTAGTTTGTTGTTTTTTTGCAGCTTTGTTGTCCTGGTTATCTGTTACTGCATAACGCACCACTCCAAACTTAGTGGGGGAAACAGTAACCATTGTATTGGCTCATGGACTCTGTGGGTCAGGGATTTGGTGGGCATGGCTTGTCTGTGCTCTCTACAGTGGTTGTGGTCTAGAATCATTTAGAGGTTCCTTCATTCACATGCATGGTGCCTTGGCTGGGATGTCTCAAAGATGAAGATCATCTGGGATTGTTGGCCACAGCAGCTGCATGTAGAATTCTCTACTAGGCCTTGGGTTTTCACAGCTTTCGGCTGGGTTCCCAGAGGAAGCTTCCTGAGAGTGACTTATTCTTGAAAGGCATATAGTGTCACTCTGTATACTATTGGTTGAAATAGATACAGGCCTGCCTGGATTCAAGAGGAGAGAACATAGACCTCATGTCTTTCTGAGAGAGGTGTCAGGATTTGTGGCCGTTTCTAATAAAAGTCATCACAAATTATATACCACAATTTACCCACTGTATTGCAGATGAATTTGAGTAATGTCTCCTTTGGAGCAGTTATGAATAATGGTGTTGTAATAATTCTTGTTCATATCTTTTGGATCACGTATATATTCATTTTGGTTGGGTATATAAGAGTGGAGTTATTTTGCCACAGTGTGTATGTATCTTCAGCTTTGATGGATAGATATTGCTAGACAGTTTTCCAAAGTGGTTGTACCAATTTATGCTCCAACTAACAGTGTACCTGAGATCTAGTTGCTCTGTAGTCTTGCCTCTACTTGGTACTGTCATTTAAATATTTAGATTTTTTTTTAAGATTTTATTTATTTGACAGAGTGAGACACAGTGAAAGAGGGAACACAAGCAGGGGGAGTGGGAGAGGGAGAAGCAGGCTTCCCCCCGAGCAGGAAGCCCGATGCGGGGATCATGACCGAGCAGAAGGCAGACGCTTTACTGACTGAGCCACCCAGGCGCCCCTAGAATTTTTTTTAACCATTCCGTATTTGTGTAGAAGATCTCAGTGTGATTTTAATTGGCATTTCCTTGATAAGTGATTTGAGCACCTTTTCATATACTTGTTAACCATTTAGTTATCCTGTGTTGCAGAGTGACTGTTCACGTCTTTTGCTCATTTTTGACAAATTGGGTTGTCATTTTCTTATTGAAATATTGGGGTTTGTATATATTCTGGATATGAATTCTGTGTTGAATATATGAATTGTAAAAATGTCTTCCCATCCTATGGCTTGCCATGTTGCTCTTGTAACGTGTCTTTTGATGAACTAAAATTCTAAATTTTAATCAGTTCCATCTTATCAGTCTTTGTGGTTAGTGCTTTTTTATGACGTGTTTACTTTTGCTGCCCCAGTCATGAAGATTTTTTTTTTTTTTATGTTCTACTGGCTTTATTATTTTACCTTTCGTATTTAGGTCTGAGTCTCCAGGAATTGATTTTTGTTTGTTGTGAGGTAGGGAGATCAAGATCCTCTCCACCCTCCCCCCCTCCAATATGTTTATCCATAGGAGTAGTAGAAGGTAGCATTGGTTCGGGTGGACACAGCTGGAAGTTAGGGTTCCTATATTCCTAGCCTTAGCCTAACCTTTCATGCACCTTCTGAACTTGGACTTATTATTAAACCCTTCTGGCTTCAGCTTCATCTGTAAAAGGAAGGATTTGAAAGAAATGTGTTCTGATTTTCATTCTAGCTCTGGTTTGTTAGATCATTCTATCTAGTCCTACAGTTTTATTTAGGCTTGTTAGACTCTTCTTAGATCTGAATTCTATCTGATGTATTCATGATACCTCCCAGCTTTCTGCTATCACCAATAGTGATGAGTATGGCATTTAGATCTTCATCTAAGCTACTGATGAAACACAGCTTTTTTGATCACGTTGGCACATCACTGCCCAAACATGGTCTTCTGATCTTCTTGGTATTTTTTTGTCCCCTGCCAGGAACTCATTATTCTGTTTTAGTAAGCTGTGGTTCAGGACACCAGTTCAGTTTTTGAAAGCCTTTTGCATATACTTTTCTTTATACTTGCCCCTTACTTTAGTTTCTACTTGAACTTCTAAGAGTCACAGATACGGTGTAGAGTTTCATGAATCATAAGAAGTTGTTTGTGACCAGTGAGTTCATCTAGGCAGTCTCCCTCTGGAGCATCTTACATACGTGCTTCTGGAAAGTGGCGCACCTTTGAATACCAGGTTTACACACTATAATTGTGTCCTAAGTAGAATAGTCAGGAACCACCTGGATGACAGAACAGGAAATCTGTCATTTGCTGGTTCCTGTGTGTTCTTAGAGGCCTGCTTTGGGGTAACTTCTACCCTTCTTTCAGAAGGTAAAGTTTTGTTTCGATAAAACAGTGTAACTCCAGTATAGCTATATTGTTCCTTCCTTTATTATCCTTGATACCACATTTTTCTTCTCATTAACTTCTTTAAACACCCTTATTGAGATATAGTTCACATACCCTACGATTCACTCATTTAAGGAGTATTGTTCAGTGGTTTTTAGCATCTCCCGGGGACAGCAACTATTGTCATAATCTACTTGTACAATATTTTCATCAACCTTAAAAGAAACCTCCTACCCATTAGCAGTCACTCCATTCTCTCCTCACCCCCCACAGCCCTAGGAAACTATTAGTCTGCTTTTGTCTCTATAATGCCTATTTTGGAAATCTTACATAATTGGGAGTTGTAAAATATAGGGTCTTTTGTAACTGGCTTCTTTCACTTAGTATAATGTTTTAAGGCGCATCCATGTTGTAGCAGGTGCCAGTACTTCGTTTCTTTTTATTGCTGGGTAATATCCCATTGTACGGATAGATGGCATTGATTTATTCATTCATTCGCTGAAGGGCATTGGAGTTGTTTCTGAGTTTTGACTGTTTTGAGTAATACTGTTATGAACATTTATGCACAAGTTTTTGTGTGGATGTGTGTTTTTATTTCCCTTAAGTATGTACCTACCACTAGACATGCTGTGTCATGAGGTAACTCTGTGTTTAACTTTTTAAAGAACTGCCCAATTGTTTCCCAGAGTTGGCTGCGCCATTTTACACTTTCAGTAGCACTGTAGGTGGGTTCAGATCTCCAAATCCTCACCAGTACATGTTATATTGTCTCTTTTTGTTTGTATCTTTGTGAGTGTGAAGTGGTATCTCACTGTAGTTTTGGTTTTCATTTCCCTGATGATTACTGCCATCAAGCACCTTTTTTTAAAAAATTTTTTTAAAGATTTTATTTATTTATTCATGAGAGACAGAGAGAGAGAGAGAGAAGCAGAAGGAGAAGCAGACTCCCCGGTGAGCAGGGAGCCCGATGCGGAACTCGATCCCAGGACTCTGGGATCATGACCTGAGCCGCGTCAAGCACCTTTTTGTGTGCTGTTGGCCATTTGTACATCTGTTTTGGAGAAATGTCTGTTTGAATCCTTTTCCCATTTTTAAATTGGGTTGTCTTTTTATTATTGAGTTCATTAGCCTTTTAACATTCAGTTTGATTTATTTTCAACTAGAAATATTCTTTTGCTTTGGTTTTCTTTCCTTTGTTTTTCTTTCATTTTGTTCAGGGACCATTCATTCTTTCTGTAGTAAGGGAGAGAGTTAAGGTGGTTTTCAAGCCTTTTGCATTCTCTTGGCAACAGCTTCCCTTGGCAACCTACATAATTGTGGAATACCTTAGACTGGAAAATGTACATCTCCTGACTCCTGGAATAGATCCTTTATAGTTCATACTGGTTCTATTTTTTTTTTCCAGCTTAATAAGTTTATATATTTTTTTATTTTTTTCGGTTTAATAAGCATATATATATATATTTTTTTATAGTTCATACTGGTTCTAAAATGAACCATGCTTCTTTCTCTACAAATCAGTAGGTAAAACTCCTGGCTTAGACTTCAATCCGAGTTATTTTACAGGTGAGGAAAAAAGACCTGGAGAAGTTGGACCATGTCTAGGTTCACAGCAGGTAGACCTGGAGCATAGCTTTAATTCACTTCATTCTTAAGAAAAATCTGTTGGTTTCTCACGAGGTGACAGCTTTGTGTTAGACTTGGGATACCAGGGTCCCTGACTTCCAGATTCTCACAAAGTATGTCAAAAGAGAGTGACATATATGCAATTAATGGTAATACAGTGTCATGGTGCTGTGAAATGTGGGTGAGGTTGTAGAGTCTAGTGCTCTTAACACCACTCAGTGCTGAAATTTGCACTTTCCTTTCCTTTAGATTTTTGAGTAGTTGGTTTTGTCTGGACCACTTAGTAAAGAACGGTAACAAGAGTACCATCATTCAGATGCTGAGATTGCAGAAGAAACTGACCTTAGCATGTTCAGGGTTTTACACTGCAATCTGAAGATAGTCTCATCAAGTACAGTGTTTTTATGCATATATTATTAACTGTTTTTTCAAATATTCTTTAGTGATTTATTACATTGTTTTTTCCCTAAATTTGTCAATATTTTTTTTATTAAAAAACAACTAAAAACTTCTTTCTGAAGATCTTTACATCAGTGATTTATTTCATTACTTCTTTTGTTCTTTTGATCTTTGGAAGTCATTCTTTTTATTCAGCAGAGTTGGGCTGGGTATTTATAGTAACATGTGACTGTACTTCTGTTTTTTATACTGTTTTAATGGCATTTGTAATAGTATTAGATTGTAATATTAAAGCATATATTTTACCACCTTAAGACTTCTTGTTTTGCAAATGATTTATTCTGTAGTATGTGCTCTCTTTTAATGCTTGTGTTAAATAACAAAAAGGCATTTTTGTAAAATTTTATTTTCCATGCATTTATTTTGAATCGCGGTTGGTCCTGCTAACTTATTGGTTGTAAAAGCCATGAATAAATTATTTAACTTCTCTTATTCCCAGTTTTGTTATATGCATTCAGGATAATGCCACCTATGTTTTATGGTTATTTTAAGAGTTAGAGATAATGCATTTAAATTAGCCAACATAGAGCCTGTCATATAGGTGCTTAATAGTGAGGGTAGCTATTGTTATATGTTAGTTGATTCATATATAAGAGCTGTAATTAATGGTTAAGTGATTCTTTCTTGTATATGGATTCAGTCATCCATATTTTTACTCATTTAGGATTATTTGGGCAAAAATAAAGGATCATATTAATGTAAGAATTCATGTCAGTATTCACTTTCAGTTAATAGTCTTTCAGATTGTATTGCTCTTTAAAGACTGACCTAGGCTTTACATCAAAACACAAAGGTATGGGCTTGTCTGCAAATGTAGGCATTGAGAGTTGTTTTTCTACATAGTCGATTGCTCTGTTTTTAATTTGAGGCAGTGGCTGGGCTGACTTGGGCAGATCCTGATGTTAAAAGAGCACAGGCAGATTCCAAAGTAACAACAATGGAAAGAGCTACTTGGTATTTTATGTAATACAAGTTCCTTTATTAGTCATGAAGAATTCTTTAAAAATGTTTTAATTGGAAAAAAAAAGTTTTAATCGAGGGGCGCCTGGGTGGCTCAGTCGTTAAGTGTCTGCCTTTGGCTCAGGTCATGATCCCAGAGTCCTGGGGTCAAGTCCTGCATCAGGCTCCCTGCTCAGCGGGGAGCCTGCTTCTCCCTCTCCCACTCCCCCTGCTTGTTGTTTTCCTTCTCTCGCTGTCTCTCTCTCTCTCAAATAAATAAATAAAATCTTTAAAAAAATGTTTTCATTGAAAAATAACATACACACAGTAAGAAATTTAGACAGTATAGGAGGATAAAGAATGGAAACTAAACCTACCACAAAGGCATTTTTGCTACCAATTGATTATGTAGGGTACCAGTAATATGCTATATATATATATATATATATATATATGGTACATTGTTGCACAAGTCCTGCGAGTGCTAATCATATATATTCAAGCATATGCAGCGTACATTTTTCACTTAACTGTATCTTGGAGACTGTTCCATATTGATGGATATAGGTTTACCTCATTTTTTAAATTGCATATTCATTCTATGGCTATGTCATCATTCACTTAAGTTCACTTTTGATGTAAATTAAGGATGTTTCTAGTCTTTTGTTATATTATGCTGCAGTGAATATCCATGTACATGTTAACCTTAAAATACATTTATTTTACTGGCAGAAATGGATTCATTCAGAAATAACAGAATTGTAATTCAGGACAAGCAAACTGTGGCAAAACCAGAGGTAGTCCGACAAAGGAGAGGAACATTATTTTACAGAGAAGAAAGAGGAAGCTGGGAGAGGGTGTTCTGAGCGAAAGTCCACTGGAGAGAAGCAAAGGTTCTGGGTGCTGAGGTTTCTCAGTGGCTGAGCTGGGTGGGCGATCTATTTCTTGTGGGAGATGCAATGTACATCTTTCCCTGTGGGACTTGTAATTGATGGTTCTTTTCTGTTGACCATTCTTCTGCTGGGTCTGTAATTGACAGTTCTTCTAGTAATTGATGTTGAGTGGTATGGTTGCACCTTCTAGCCTCCTGACTCCACTTTAGTGAGGTTTCCCTTCGTTAATTTTCACATACATTTGACAGGATGTGAGTGTACCTATAGGACAAATTGCCAGAAGTGGACTGAGCCCTAGGGCTGTGTATGTAACATTTTGGTAGCTAATGCTAAATTGATGGGCCTGGTACTCCTACCAGTCCTGTGTATTTTCTAACTCTTTGAATTTGGCTAATCCGATAGCTTAAAAATGTGATTTTAATGATAAATTAAGCCTTACTGTAATTTTATTTTTCATTTTATTAATGAAGCTGAGCCTATTTGCTGTTGATCTTCAGGGTATAGTGTTAGTGAAAGAAATCATGGTGACAGACAAGTATATAATATTTTACCTCTTAACCTAAGACACAGGTGATGCAGATAAATGTATTTTATTTGTTGTTTAAAAAGAAAAAAATGAAGGATAAACTAAAAACTAACAAAAGCAGTTACATGGAGGGAAAGGACAGGAAGGCTGGAGAATGAAAGCTAGACTTCTGAACACATCGTGTGTTGTTTTGATTTTGGAAATGTAAATGTTTTACAAAATTATAAAGATTCAAAGAGAATATGTATCAGTTAAATATTTAGGTTAATGTTCTTTGGAACCAAGGATTTTAACAGAGAATAGAGACAAATATAAAGGCAAAGAAGTTAAGCAAAAACCTATAATCCTAAGTTTGAACAGGAAATATCGATATAAACTTGTGATGTATTTTCTCTTTGAAAAAAATGCTAGCTTTGTCCACTCAAAAGATCTAGAAATAATGACAGTTGGGACCAGTGAATGTCGTAGGGCCCAGATTTTGGTCTCTAATCCATTTTCCACTAAAAGAAGACAGGCTCTTTGTAGAAGTGATTAATTTTAGGTTTGGGACAGGAAAATGAGCCTGAGGAACCTGGAACATCTTATACTAGAAAGCAAGGAAAATGTCCAGGACTGTTGGGGTTGAATCAGAAGGATATGGTGGCCAACCCAAAGGGCTTCCATTGTTCAGTGCAAAAGGGAAAAGAGCAGCCCTGGCTGCAGAAGCTGTCTGACATTCATAGACAGGCCATGTCCTCCGGTTAAATGTAAGCAATCTCACAGAATACCTCAGATGGGGTTTCACTCACATTATGATAAAATGAAACCAGGCACAAAGCCAAGGTCTCTGTGTCGTCCACAAAATTCTTGACCAAAATGAGTGATGGCTGCTTCTTTACCACTTACAGCCTTATCTTCATTCTAGTCTCCCCTCTCTGACATACCCAGTCATAGAATTACCCCACTTTCTGACATCCAATTTAGGGAAACTCCTGCTTCCTTAGGTTCTCCCCCAAATTACCCAGCCAAAGCCTGAATCCTATAATAGATTCTTTTTAACATTCTCTTACTGAGCCACCCTAGTGTTGTTCCCTTTGGAATGTGTTCTCCTAACTGGTTTCACTGTAGGTGTGTTCCTGGTGTTCACTGAAGGGCACTGACACCAGATTGATGACAGAGCAGTTTGGGCAACAACAGTAACAAAAGATGTTGGGGAACACATTCAGTGACAGTAGAGGGACCCAATCAGCAAAATTCACAAAGGGGGAAATTTTACAAGACAAACGACAAGGGAAGGGAAAAAAAATAAAAGAGAGAGGTGGCATTTGTCCATTAAAGAGATTCAAAGACACATCCACCAGATGCAGCAAGTAAAAAATCAGCTATAAGGAGACACTTCTTGAGACAATTAGGGAGTCTTTAAACTTGTTACTAGATGATATCACAGAATGATTGTCAATTTTGTTAGATGTGATGATATTTAGTGACTATATTTTTATTTATTTATTTAAAAGATTTTATTTATTTATTTGAGAGAGAGAATGAGAGATAGAGAGCACGAGAGGGAAGAGGGTCAGAGGGAGAAGCAGACTCCCTGCTGAGCAGGGAGCCCGATGCGGGACTCGATCCCAGGACTCCAGGATCATGACCTGAGCCGAAGGCAGTCGCTTAACCAACTGAGCCACCCAGGCGCCCTAGTGACTATATTTTTAAAAAAGTAACAGAAGAATTTGCGTATGAAACGATATGATATGTGGGGTTTACTTTGAAACCGTCTGCAGGGGTGAGTGGATCGGGTTTAGGGAAAAAACAGATTGGCCTTGTGTGAATAATTGTTGAAACTGGGTGACATGTATGCAGGAGTTCATCATACTGCTTCTCTACTTTGTATGGTTTTGAAAATTCTCCTAGTAAGGAGTTTCTAGAAGCCTTTTGTATTTCTTTTTCTGTGAATTTCCATCTGCACCTCACTTCTCCATTTTTCTGTTGGGTTTTTGTCCTTTTTTTTAAAGAAAGGAATCTTTAAATACTAAGAAAATTAGCCTTTTGTCATGTTTTATATACTGTTTTCATTTGTCTTTCAGGTTTATGCTACTTTTAACCTGTGGAGAATTTTTAATTTGTCAAACAGTATGGCTTGACTTTTATTTTGTTGTCTCGAAAAACCTTCTTGTCTCTGGGACTCTTTAAAGTTTTTCTTTTATGTTTTCATGAAGACCCTTTTAATGACTAGAGTACACTTCTGATATGCTCAGACTATTTGGTCATCCTAATTTACTTTCCAAGTATTTAGAGCTATTCTCCCCTCGAGCCCTGCCACAAGAATATATAAGGAAAAATGTTGTGCAGTTGCTATCCTGTGTAGATTTAAATGTGAACACCCAGGGAATTAACTGTAAACAAAGTCTGGTTGTTAATTTTGTCCTCAAATAGGAAAACTAATGGGAAATCTATCATTTACAAAATTACCAAAACATGCTAAGTGCTGTATAGACATATTAACAGTATAGTTTAACCTTTTCCAATTTTAGAACAGTTTCAGTGTTTGCTTAACATAGAGAATCATTCCCTTGTAGCTCCTTTTGTAGGGCCTGTGGGTCACCTCCCTTTGAAGTCAGCATCTTTAGACTTGCTCCCTTCTTAGATGTCATGCCTTTGTATGGGCAGAGCAGGAAGTACCCAGCGTCTGCTCTCTGTAGGACGAATGAATGTTACTGGAATGTCTTCTTCGAGGCAGACCTGTTAGGACTCCAGGGATGGATCTTCTAACCCTCACATCTAAAGTCAGAAAGAGAGGTGCACAGCAGGACCTCACCGGATCCTTCGCCTTTCCAGGGAAGGGGTGGCAGCAAGGCCTCCTGCCCTTCTGTTTGAAATTGGACCATCCTGTGTATTTTCAGTTGAAAATTAATTCTGCAGTTAGTGCTCCTCTTTTAGAACTCTTAGAAATCATTTAAAGGAAATTAAAGTTGAGGAAATACACTTGATATACTGTATTTTAAACATTTTATTCGCTGTACCAAAAAATGTTATAGTGTAATGTAAATCAGTTTCCCACTACAAGTAAAAAACATTCTGACTAGGAAGAAATTTTTCTTCTCTGAAAATACCCACTTTCTTTCTCAGAATTAGAAGCGTGAGTCTTCACCTAGTTCTTTCCAGCGTAGGTGTGAAAACCTGACTAGTGTGACAATTGCTTCCAAAGATGGTGTCACAGTTTGAGTTAGCTTAATGTTTTTCAGGAATAAGCCTATGAATTTATAGGATCATTATCTCTGGAGGTTCACTTCTGTATGCTCATGGATGGTTGTGCTGTATCTGACTCTTGTTTTGTTAGTGTCCCTACAGGTACCATATAGCCGTGAATGCTTTTCCTACTTATGTTCATATGCCTGGTTCTCAGAGTGAGACCAGGGGGACTGATTGATTGGGTGTCCCTAATAGGAACTCACAATTAACCTTCCTTTGTCACAGGTTTTTATGTTAAATGGTATTGATAATAAGTATGTTGTTATTCTATGGATCTCCTTACAGTTCAGGATTTGTGGGGATAAAAAAAGTAAGTATATGAAGACCCTTGGTCTGATTGGGAAGAGGCTATATAAACTCAAGATGCTGTATTTTATTTTTTAGATGATTTCTTAGCAGTAATCAAATGCATTAATCAACTTCTGATTAGCTGGCTCATTTGTAAGAGAATTGTCTTTAAGTATATTGCTTTCAAATTGTTCCTGATGTAATTTATAATTTAGCAAAAGAGGTGATGAAGTTCTTTGTTGACCGATTATCTCTTGTTTGCTTTTATTCTTTGACTTACTGTAGTTTGGCAGGAAGCCATTTATACCAAAACATGTAATTACTTTTTAATCCCAAATAAGTTTGAAATGTAAATGAGTGATTTTTGATCTGGGATATGAGGGGATGGGAAAAGGGTGGTTTTTTGGGGGGGCTCCTCTTGAATCATTCATTCACTAATTTGTTTTTTTCCAAGTTCTGAAATGAACTGGAGGGAGCTTTTATTGACATCCTCTTATACAGTAGGATTGTGTGTAACAGAGCTAGTATGTTGAAAATGAGTGACTGAACTGAACGTAGAGAGGAACATGTGCTGGCTTATCTAGATCGGTGGTCCAGTCCGTGTATCACCTCTTCTGTGTGGCATTTCAGCACATGGTTGCGGGGCTCTTGTGGAAGAGGCCCTTTCTGTTTTCAGAGTTCTGCTGGCAATTGCCATGCGTAGCCAGGACTCAGAGCTGCTGCCGTAGACCATGATACTTATGTAATTCAGTTTATAATTTTGCTCTGAACTTGCTGGCGCTAGTTGAAAAAATGAGAAAACACGGGGTTTCAGAGATCTTCCTATCTTAAAAACTTGCAGCCCACTGGAAGAGGCACTTTCTCCTTGCCCTGAAACCAATAGAGTTTGGTTCTGTAGATGTCTACAGCTGCTCACTGTTTTTAATAAGTAGTTTTATCAGAGGATTCAGAAACATTCTTTACCTGGAGGGCTTTTTATTGATCCTTGTTTGAAGCTGATGATATAAAAATCCTAACCATATGAAGGTGTTTCTGCATGAAGCTAAATGCAGCTTCTTGAGGCCAAAGATTGCATTTTATCCATGTGCGTTTCCAGCTCCAAGCATCAGTTTCTGGCACATATTTTGGAGGTGTTTCATAAATGCCTTTGGAATAAAGGAGTTCAAATATTAAATATTCTGATTCTGGTTAACTAAATTGTTGTAAAGATAGAGCTTAGAAAATGTAGAGTAAGAGATGATTAGCATGTTTCCTAGACCATCTGTCACTAATATCAATTGTTTCTGCTTGGCACTGAAGACTTGTTTGGGGGGTGGGGGGACGGTAGTGCATGTAAAGTTTAAAAAAAATCTAAAAATCCTCTTAGGTTATTCTGCACCCCTCTGTTTGGTGGCTAAAAGTCAGTGCAGTGTTTAAAAAATTGACATTCTTATTATCTAGGAAGGATTAATGCCAGTCATTGGTTTTTCCAATAGCAACACCACTGTAATAAGTGGTAGCTGTTTTTGTTTTGCCCCCATCCAATATGTTTGATGGATTCACCAGAGCTAGCCTTTGAAAATGTAAGCCAGGGGTGCCTGGGTGGCTCAGTCGTTAAGCGTCTGCCTTCGGCTCAGGTCATGATCCCAGGGTCCTGGGATCGAGCCCCGCATCGGGCTCCCTGCTCCGCGGGAAGCCTGCTTCTCCCTCTCCCACTCCCCCTGCTTGTGTTCCCTCTTTCGCTGTGTCTCTCTCTGTCAAATAAATAAATAAAAATCTTTAAAAAAAAAAATGTAAGCCAAAGCATGCTACTTCTCTGTGCAAAACCTTCCTAGGATTTCCCATCTTCCTGAGATCCAAAGTCAGTGTCCTTACAGTGAGTGGCCTGTGTGTTGGGCATGACCACCAGGCCTGTGCTCTTTTGTATCTCTGACATCAGCTAGTGCTCTCCCCTGGCGGATTCTTCTCCAGGTGCACCCACCTCCTTGCCACTTTGGCTTCCAGAACAAGTTGGCCATACTCTTGCCTTAGGGCCTTTGCACTTGCTGTTCCCTCCATGTGGGATGGTTTTCCTCTAGACGACTGCATGGCCAGCTTCCCTCACTGTGTTGCAGGTCTCTGCTTAAGTGTCGTTTTCTCGTAAGGCTTTACCAGATTATCTTTTACATTTTACCCCCATCCCTCTCCCCTCTTCCTACTTTATTTTTTCCCTTAGCACTTATTACCATTGGACACTGAGCATGTTTTAATTTTTAACAGTTTCTCTATCTTAAATTTAAAAAAGCTTAATGAGGGCAAGAATTTTTGCCTGTTCACTGCTTTATCCTTGTGTTCTAGAACAGTTCTGGCACAGAGTATGCTCAGCATAAATATTTGTCAAGCAAATGGATTAATGAAGCAGGTACTATACATTGGAATAATACAGAATTGCATGGAACTCAGTATTATTTTTATTTGAAATTAGAGGTGTAGCATGGTAAAATTTTTATATTTCCTGTCAAAAAGTTACAAACTGTTCACTCTAATAGCACTACTAAATTACTTATATTAAAGTTAAAGGGAGAACAGGGCCTCGTCCTAGGCTCTACTTTTTAGGAATGGAAGCTGATCCATTATAAACCCATTCCTACCTTGAGGTGACATTAGTGACAAAGGCACTACAGAAGCACTGAAGATTTTGAATTTATAACAGGCTCACATAGTTTAGCCTATGGATGGAGTGGATTCTGAGAATGGAATAACAGACATTAGCAAAAAATATCAAACATGTGAAAGCTTTGGTGAGAAACAGGTCAATGGGAGGAGAATTCTTGACTCGTGTTCAGAGTATGATTTTTATTTTGATTGAATTATTGTGAATTAAAATGCAAGCATAGGGGCACCTGGGTGGCTCAGTCGGTTAAACGGCTGCCTTTGGCTTGGGTTGTGATCCCATGGTCCTGGGATCGAGCCCCGCATCTGGCTCCCTGCTCGGCGGAGAGCCTGCTTCTCCCTCTCCCTCTGCCTGCCACTCTGCCTGCTTGTCTGTCTGTCTATCTGTTGAATAAATAAATAAAATCTAAAAAAAAAAACAAAACAAGCATAATACATGTCCCCAAATCTTGTAAAAGCGTGTTTCCCCTTTTGCTAATGTCAGAGTCCTGAAGTGGCCTGTGGGGCTCTGCTTAGTGTGTTCCTCCTGTGTTACCTGGCTCTCCCCTCCTATTTTCCCCTTGCTCCCCCCACGTAAGCCACACTGGCGTACTTCTTCTTCGGTTGCCTGGCGTGCTCCTACCTTAAGATCTTTGCACTGCTTGTCCCTCTGCTCACAATATCCCCACAGACACACCACCTGTGAGTCTGCTCAGATCTCGCCTACCTTCTCCTTGAGGCTCACGTGCCCCCTGCCACCCTGCTCTCCCTGTCCTCTATCCCCCTGGTCTGTTACTTTCCTTTCCTTTCTTTTCCTTTTTTTTTTTTTCTTTAAAGCATAGCACCTACATTTTATAAAATACTATATAATTTACCCATTATGTTTGTTTGTTTCTTTTTCTAATATTTTTTTCTGCTAGAATATGTGTCAAACAGCAGGACCTTTGTTCTTTGAGGTCAAGTAAGTATTTATTTATTTATTTATTTTTAAAACTTTATTATTATGTTAATCACCACACATTACATCATTAGTTTTTGATGTAGTGTTCCATGATTCATTGTTTGTGCATAACACCCAGTGCTCCACGCAGAACGTGCCCTCTTTAATACCCATCACCAGGCCAACCCATCCCCCCACCCCCCTCCCCTCTAGAACCCTCAGTTTGTTTTTCAGAGTCCATCGTCTCTCATGGTTCCTCTCCCCCTCTGACTTACTCCCCTTCATTCTTCCCCTCCTGCTATCTTTTTCTTTTTTTTTCTTAACATATATTGCATTATTTGTTTCCGAAGTACCGATCTGTGATTCAACAGTCTTGCACAATTCACAGCGCTCACCATAGCACATACCCTCCCCAATGTTTATCACCCAGCTACCCCATCCTTCCCACCCCCCACCAGTCCAGCAACCCTCAGTTTGTTTCCTGAGGTTAAAAATTCCTCATATCAGCGAGGTCATATGATACATGTCTTTCTCTGATTGACTTATTTCACTCAGCATAACACCCTCCAGTTCCGTCCACGTCGTTGCAAATGGCAAGATCTCATTCCTTTTTATGGCTGCATAATATTCCATTGTGTATATATACCACCTCTTCTTTATCCATTCATCTGTCGATGGACATCTTGGCTCTTTCCACAGTTTGGCTATTGTGGACATTGCCGCTATAAACATTGGGGTGCACGTACCCCTTCGGATCCCTACATTTGTATCTTTGGGGTAAATACCGAGTAGTGCAATTGCTGGATTGTATGGTAGCTCTATTTTCAACTGTTTGAGGAACCTCCATACTGTTTTCCAGAGTGGTTGCACCAGCTTGCATTTCCACCAACAGTGTAGGAGGGTTCCCCTTTCTCCGCATCCCCGCCAACATTTGTCCTTTCCTGACTTGTTAATTCTAGCCATTCTGACTGGTGTGAGGTGGTATCTCATTGAGGTTTTGATTTGGATTTCCCTGATGCCAAGCGATGTTGAACACTTTTTCATGTGTCTGTTGGCCTTTTGGATGTCTTCTTTGGAAAAACGTCTGTTCATGTCTTCTGCCCATTTCTTGATTGGATTATTTGTTCTTTGGGTGTTGAGTTTGATAAGTTCTTTATAGATTTTGGATACTAGCCCTTTATCTGATACGTCATTTGCAAATATTTTCTCCCATTCTGTCGGTTGTCTTTTGGTTTTGTGGACTGTTTCTTTTGCTGTGCAAAAGCTTTTTATCTTGATGAAATCCCAATAGTTCATTTTTGCCCTGGCTTCCCTCTCCTTTGGTGATGTTTCTAGGAAGAAGTTGCTGCGGCTGAGGTCGAAGAGGTTGCTGCCTGTGTTCTCCTTTAGGATTTTGATGGACTCCTGTCTCACGTTTAGGTCTTTCAACCATTTGGAGTCTATTTTTGTGTGTGGTGTAAGGAAATGGTCCAGTTTCATTCTTCTGCATGTGGCTGTCCAATTTTCCCAACACCATTTGTTGAAGAGACTGTCTTTATTCCATTGGACATTCTTTCCTGCTTGGTCAAAGATGAGTTGACCATAGAGTTGAGGGTCCATTTCTGGGCTCTCGATTCTGTTCCATTGATCGATGTGTCTGTTTTTGTGCCAGTACCATACTGTCTTGATGATGACAGCTTTGTAATAGAGCTGGAAGTCCGGAATCGTGATGCCTCCAGCTTTGCTTTTCTTTTTCAATATTCCTCTGGCTATTCGGGGTCTCTTCTGGTTCCATACAAATTTTAGGATTATTTGTTCCATTTCTTTGAAAAAAGTGAATGGTATTTTGATGGGGATTGCACTGAATGTGTAGATTGCTCTAGGTAGCATTGACATCTTCACAATGTTTGTTCTTCCAATCCATGAGCATGGAACGTTTTTCCATCTCTTTGTGTCGTCTTCAATTTCTTTCATGAGTATTTTATAGTTTTCTGAGTACAGATCCTTTGCCTCTTTGGTTAAATTTATTCCTAGGTATCTTATGGTTTTGGGTGCAATTGTAAATGGGATCGACTCCTTGATTTGTCTCTCTTCTGTCTTGTTGTTGGTGTATAGGGATGCCACTGATTTCTGTGCATTGATTTTATATCCTGCTACTTTACTGAATTCCTGTATGAGTTCTAGCAGTTTTGGGGTGGAGTCTTTTGGGTTTTCCACATACAGTATCATATCATCTGCAAAAGAGTGAGAGTTTGACTTCCTCTCTGCCGATTTGGATGCCTTTGATTTCTTTTTGTTGTCTGATTGCTGTGGCTAGGACTTCTAATACTGTGTTGAATAGCAGTGGTGAGAGTGGACATCCCTGCCGCGTTCCTGACGTTAGGGGAAAAGCTCTCAGCTTTTCCCCATTGAGAATGATATTCGCTGTAGGTTTTTCATAGATGGCTTTTATGATATTGAGGTATGTACCCTCTATCCCTATACTCTGAAGAGTTCTGATCCAGAAAGGATGCTGTACTTTGTCAAATGCTTTTTCTGCATCTATTGAGAGGATCATATGACTCTTGTTCTTTCTTTTGTTAATGTATTGTATCACGTTGATTGATTTGCGGATGTTGAACCAACCTTGCAGCCCAGGGATAAATCCCACTGGGTCATGGTGAATAATCCTTTTAATGTACTGTTGGATCCTATTGGCTTGTATTTTGGTGAGAATTTTTGCATCCATGTTCATCAAGGATATTGGTCTGTAATTCTCCTTTTTGATGGGGTCTTTGTCTGGTTTGGGGATCAAGGTAATGGCCTCATAAAATGAGTTTGGAAGTTTTCCTTCCATTTCTAGTTTTTGGAACAGTTTCAGGAAAATAGGTATTAATTCTTCTTTAAATGTTTGATAGAATTCCCCTGGGAAGCCATCTGGCTCTGGGCTTTTGTTTCTTGGGAGATTTTGGATGACTGCTTCAATTTCCTTAGTGGTTATAGGTCTGTTCAGGTTTTCTGTTTCTTCCTGGTTCAATTTTGCTAGTTGAATACATCTCTAGGAATGCACCCATTTCTTCCAGGTTATCTAATTTGCTGGCATAGAGTTGCTCGTAATATGTTCTTATAATTGTTTGTATTTCTTTGGTGTTGGTTGTGATCTTTCCTCTTTCATTCATGATTTTGTTGATTTGGGTCATTTCTCTTCTCTTTTTGATAAGTCTGGCCAGGGGTTTATCAGTCTTGTTAATTCTTTCAAAGAACCAGCTCCTAGTTTCGTTGATGTGTTCTACTGTTCTTTTGGTTTCTATTTCATTGATTTCTGCTCTGATCTTTATTATTTCTCTTCTCCTGCTGGGTTTAGGCTTTATTTGCTGCTCTTTCTCTAGCTCCTTTAGGTGTAGGTTAGGTTGTGTATTTGAGACCTTTCTTGTTTCTTGAGAAAGGCTTGTATTGCTATATACTTTCCTCTTAGAACTGCCTATGCTGTATCCCAAAGATTTTGAACCGTTGTGTTTTCATTTTCATTGGTTTCCATGAATTTTTTTAATTCTTCTTTAATTTCCTGGTTGACCCATTCATTCTTTAGTAGGATGCTCTTTAGCCTCCATGTCTTTGAGTTCTTTCCGACTTTCCTCTTGTGATTGAGTTCTAGGTTCAAAGCACTGTGGTCTGAAAATATGCAGGGAATATCCCAATCTTTTGGTACTGGTTGAGACCTGATTAGTGACCTAGGATGTGATCAGTTCTGGAGAATGTTCCATGGGCACTAGAGAAGAATGTGTATTCCGTTGCTTTAGGATGGAATGTTCTGCATATGTCTGTGAAGTCCATTTGGTCCAGTGTGTCATTTAAAGTCTTTATTTCCTTGTTGATCTTTTGCTTAGATGATCTGTCCATTTCAGTGAAGGGGGTGTTAAAGTCCCCCACTATTATTGTATTGTTGTCAATGTGTTTCTTCGCTTTTGTTATTAATTGCCTTATATAATTGGCTGCTTCCACGTTAGGGGCATAGATATTTACAATTGTTAGATCTTCTTGTTGGATAGACCCTTTAAGTAAGATATAGTGTCCTTCCTCATCTCTTATTACAGTCTTTGTTTTAAAATCTAATTTGTCTGATATAAGAATTGCCACCCCAGCTTTCTTTTCTCTAGTGCTCTGAAGATATCATGCCAGTCCTTTCTGGCCTGCCAGGTCTCTGTGGATAGGTCTGTTGCCAATCTAATGTTTCTACCATTGTAGGTTACATATCTCTTCTCCCGAACTGCTTTCAGAATTTTCTCTTTTTCTCTGAGACTCGTAAGTTTTACAATTAGATGTCGGGGTATTGACCTATTTTTATTGATTTTGAGAGGGGTTCTCTGTACCTCCTGGATTTTGATGCCTCTTTCCTTCCCCACATTAGGGAAGTTCTCTGCTATAATTTGCTCCAATATACCTTCTGCCCTTCTCTCTCATTCTTCTGCTTCTGGGATCCCAATTATTCTAATGTTTCGTCTTATCGTATCGCTTATCTCTCGAATTCTGCCCTCGTGATCCTGTAGTTGTTTCTCTCTCTTTTTCTCAGCCTCTTTATTTTCCATCATTTGGTCTTCTATATCGCTGATTCTCTCTTCTGCCTCATTTATCCTAGCAGTTAGTGCCCCCATTTTTGATTGCACCTCATTAATAACCTTTTTGAATTCAAGTTGGTTAGATTTTAGTTCTTTTATTTCTCCAGAAAGGTTTCTCTAATAACTTCCACGCTTTTTTTAAGCCCAGCTAGTATCTTTAAAGTCATGATTCTGAACTCTAGGTCCGACATCGTACTAATGTCAGTATCGAGTAGGTCCCTGGCAGACGGTACTACCTCATGTTCTTTTTGCTGAGGTGATTTTTTTCGTCTTGTCATTTTGTCCAGAGGAGAACAGATGAATGAAAGAAGAGAATGCTAACAGGTTAACAACGTCCCCAGCAAATATACTGTATACAAATCAGATAAGATCTGAAACCAGGGGAAAAGAAAGGGAAAGAAACAAAAAAGAGAGAGAAAGAAAAAGAAAAAGAAAAAGATAAAAACAAACAAAAACAGAACAAAACAAAAAAACCAGAATACGATCAAATATGATCAGGCTAGTGCATAGAATAGTGCCACACACTAGCTTTTGGGCATATTTTGGTCTGTTAGAAGAAAGTGCCTCCTAAAATTTTAAAGAAGGAAAGACTTATATATGTACAAAATAAGGGTTGATATAATGAAGGGATGGAAGATGACTGTAAAGATGAAAATTATAAAAGGTTTTATAAACGGAATTGATAAGTTGTTTGAAAGAAGAAAGAAGATTAAAAAAAAAGAAAAAAAATCGGAGAGACTGTGATCAGGCAGGAGACTAGAACAAAGCCATACACTAGTGATTTAGGGTATATTTTGATCTGTTAGAAGAAACTGTATATCAAAATTTTAAAGAGAGAAGAACTTATATATATATGCCAAAAATAAGGGTAACTACTATGAAGGGATAAAATATGACACTAAAAATGAAAAATAAAAAATGTTTTTTTAAGAAAGGGATTGATAAGATGGTTGAAAAAGGGAAAAAGAAAAATTCAAAAAAACCCAAAAAAGTTAAAAAAATTAACTTTGAAAAACTAATGAATCATGGTAAAAAAGCCATGAATTCTATGTGTAGTATTCCCCTAGCGCTGGAGTTCTCCCCTTCTTCTTGATCGGTAAACTTGGTCTTGGCTTGCTGGCTGTTCGTGCTGATCTTCTGGGGGAGGGGCCTGTTGCCGTGGTTCCCAAATGTCTTTGCCGGAGGCGGAAATGCCCCGCCCTTGTCCTTTGGGGCTAAGCAAGCTGCTGGGGTTTGCTCTCAGGAGCTTTTGTTCCCTGCAAGCTCTCGGTACAGCTTTGGAGGACCAGGGTGAAAATTGTGGCCTCCCACTCTCTGCCCGGAGGAGCCGAGAGCTCGGGGCCCCGCTCCTCCGCGCGCCCCCAGAGAAAAGCAGTCAGTCACTCCCGTGTCCCCGGTCTCCGGCCGCACTCCGCACTCACCCGGCCTGTGACCGAGCGTGTCTATCTCTGGCACCCGACCCGGTGTGGAGTCTCCAAACCCAGCAGATCCCTGCGGTGCGCTCCCGCGCCGCTCCTCCCGGGGGAGGAAGTGGAGTCTCCCCGGCTCTGCCGCTTGTTGGGTCCCTGCTGGAGGAGCAGTGGCCCGACTGGGCCGCGGATCACAGTTTATGGCAACCCCGAGCTGAGCGCCTCGGCTCCGTCTCTGCAGCCGGCTTCCCTGCTTCGATACTTGGGAGCTCTGCCACACTCAGGCACCCCCCGGTCTTTCTGTGACCCTGAGGGTCCTGTGTCCACACTGTCCCGCGAGGTTTCCACCTCCCGCTTAGCCACTGGAGCGACGTCCCTCAGCGGAGCCGACTTCTAAAAGTTCCAATTTTGTGCTCCGGGGCTCTAGCACTTGCCAGAAGCGGCTGACGCAGGCCCCCTCCCCCGCCGACTATCCTCCCGAATATCGCCTCGGATTCACTTCTCCGCACGTCCTACCTTCCAGTAAGTGGTCGCTTCTCTGTTCAGGGAGTTGTTGCTACTCTCTTCCATCTCCTGTTGAGTTCGTAGGTGTTCACAGTGCTTTGATCCCTCTTCAGCTGAATTCCTGAGACCAGACGAAATCCAGGTCTCCTACTCCTCCGCCCTCTTGCTCTGCCCCTCAATTCTCAAGTATTTAGAACAGTGCTTGGCACATGGCTTATATTCAATAAATATTCGTTAAGTGAGTGAATGAATGAATGTAATTCATATAATAAATTCACATAATTCCTAGTTAGCCTTTATCTATTACTGTGATAACTAGTAGATTTCTGTACAGGCATACCTTGGAAATACTGCAGGTTCCATTCTAGATCACCACAATCAAGCGAATATTGCAATAAAGCAAGTCAAATGAATATTGGGTTTCTTAGTGCAAATATAAACATTATATTTACACTGTTCTGTAGTCTGTTAAGTGTGCGATAGTGTTATGGATAAAAAAACAATTATATACCTTAATTAAAAAATCTTATTGCTAAAAAATGCTGTGGTCTGAGCTTTCAGTGAGTCGTAATCACTGATCACAGATAACCATAGTAAATAAAATAATAATGAAAAAGTTTGAAATACTGCAAAAATTTCCAGAATTACACAGAGACACGAAGTGAGAAAATGCTGTTGGAAAAATGGCACCAATAGACTTGTTGTGCAGAAGGTTGCCACAAACCTTCAATTTGTAAAAAAAAAAAAAACAGTATCCGTGGAGCGTAATAAAGCAAAGCGCAATAAAAGGGGATAGGCCTGTAATTAGCATCCGTAAGGACAACCTTTGAAATAATACCACTTGTAATGCTTTTCCAGTTGTGGGTGTGCACATGTGCAGGGGAAGGGTGATTCCATAGTCACCAAGAATATATTGGTATTATACTAAGTCTGTTTTACCTATTGGGTCTGTAAAACTCTTTTCATTCTTTTTTTAATTGTGGGGGGAAAATAACAACATAGAATCACAAAATTTACCACCCTAACCAGTTTTTAGTGTACAGTTCAGTAGTGTTAGGTATGTCCACATTGTTGTGTAACCAGTCTCCTGAAGCCTTTTTATCTTGCAAATTTGAAACTGTACCCATTAAACAACAGCTCCCTTCTTCCCCCTCCCCTCAGCCCTGGCAACCATTCTATTTTCTGTTTCTATAAATTTGACTGCTGTAAGATACCTCATATTAGTGGAATCCTACAATATTTGTCTTTTTGTGCCTAGCTTATTTCACTCAGCGTGTCTTCAGGATTCACCCATATGGTAGCAGGTGTCAGAATGTCCTTCCTTTTTAAGGCTGAATAATACCACATTGTATGTATACACCACATCTTGTTTATCAGTTCATCTGCCCATGGACGCTTGGGCAGTTGGAAGCAACTTGGGTTGCTTCTTTCTACCTTTTCGCTGTTGTCAGTAGTGCTGCTGTGAACATGGGTGTGCAGCTATCTCTTCGAGACTATAAAGTCTTTTCTTGAGCTCTGTTAGCTTACAGGAAAAGTATATCAACCAGTTCTATTTTTGTATATGCCTCCATCTTAATTTCAGAGCTCTTAATTTTATTTCTAAGATCTTAGGTTTATTTAACAGCATGTTTTTTCTTTTATGTTATTTATTTTCACATTATAAAATGTATATTTTGGTGTAAGCTGGGGAAACGTAGGTGGTCTGCTTTTTTAACACGATTCACCCCTGGAAAACTGTATGTCAAAAAGCAGGACAAACTCCTTGAAAAAACAAGCTGTAACTCGTATTTCCCAAATTACCTAGACTGTGAATGGCCTAAACCATAGAATGAGCACCAGGATACCACAGTAGCAAAGGAAGAGAATGTTTCCAGAAGGAAAGAATGAACAACAGTGTTGTATTCTGAGCAGGCAGATGGGAGGGTGCGCTGTCATTTGGATTCAGTGCCCTTAGCAAGAGCAGTCGGAGCGGAACCTGAAGGTGAAGTCTGGACTGAGCCAGGTTGTGGCGCCAGGGAGGGAATGGAGAGGTTAGTAGGGGCATGTGATTATTGAGACATTTGCATGAAAGGAAGAAGAAAGTTAGGATGATAATGGGGAGGGTCTAATTAGTAGTGTTTTATTAAAACACTAATTTACTTAAAACACTAATAATTAGTGTTTTAAGTCCTAAGAAGGTGGGAGGGGATGGGATACAAGGCAGAGGTAAAGGACCTGACATTCGGTAGAGGAGCAGAGCTTCCCTGAATTGTGATACGAGGGACGAAGGATAGGTTGGATGCCCCAGGTGGGCTTGATGTGGGTGAAGGTGGTATATAGGTTTGGGTCTTAGAAAGATAAAAGAATTCCCCCCCCCAAAAAAGATAAAAGAATTCCCACTTAAAACTTCAGTTTTCTCTCTGAACTGGGAGATGAGGTCATCTGTTGAAATTTATGAGTTAAGAAAGGGAAGGACGGTTTTGAGGAGAATAAACAGGGTTCGACATAGTCATTGTAGAGAGTGGGAAGAGCTGTCAGTTGCCAGGCTTATAGAAGGAGGGCAGTGTCCATTGCAGTTGAGTGAGGTACATTAAGCATAAAGTTAGACATCAGATACTTGAGAAGAAAAACCCTTTTTGCTGTTTAATTTGACACATTTATTGAATTCCTACCTACTGCATGTGTTGGAAGACAGTTCTAGTATCCAGGGAGCTTAGAAACTTACAGAACATTTATTACGTAAAATAAGAGGTGAGAACAGTCCTGAAACTTCAGAGATCAGATTTGATTGAAGAAGAGAGAGATCTTTGGGTTTGGAAAAGACCTAAGTCAATGTAGATGGGGGAGGGCGAGAAAAAGCTTTACACCGCTGAGTGGAGAGAAGAATCTGTAGGTACCATGTTAATGGATGGAATGGTGTAGGCCAGTTTGTTCAGAATTATCCCTGAGTCGGTGTGTCTCCATGCAGTTTAAAAACATCAGAGAAGCTTGATGATTTAAAGAAGATTCCCTAAAAGTATGTGACCACCCCCCCCAGGGGAGCTTATGTGCATATCTATTGTAGGGGAACGTATGACCAGCCATCCAGTGTATAACAGGCTTTATTGCTGTACTGTAAATCCCCAGTTTGGATCGGATGAATTTGTAGAGCTCATCAAGTGTAATTGATACTTTTTGATCCATTCAAGCTTTTTTTCTGTCTTGAAAATTATTCCAAATTTGAATCCAGGACTTGAGAAAAATGTCAGTTGTCTAAATACAGTACCATATTGTGATAAATATAGCTATTGAAATTTAAAAAATCTCTTCACAAAACTTTATTTTAATATTCACAGCAGAACTTTTTTGGGAATGTTATCTGAGAAACAGGACCATTTTATTATCAGAGCTGACTATTAATTAGGTTATTGTTTCAGATATAAAAGTTGATCTGCCACTGAAATTCTATTTGAATATGTATAGTTCCAAGCTTGCTTTGTGTATTTAATAACTTTAGTACCATAATTACTCTGTTTACAATTAAATTTTGGTGAATATGCTAATACGGAATATGGCAGTGAGTGATTTCAGCAAAGGGCAGTGCTGATTTGCATCTTGATGTGCTTTTCACTTGCATCTGCATTTCATTTACTATCACTTGGAAAAGAAATGGTCAGATTATGTAATGGATTTTGTGACAGTGAAGTTTTCCTTTTCTTAGAAACCTCTCTGTGAGCTACCATAATAGTGGATTTGCTTTGCTCCAAGTGGGCAGAAGTGATGCAGAAAGGTTGAATTTGGTTGAGGTTTGTGCCCTCCAGTGTATTGTTTAATAGAAACCTAATGTAGGTACGGGTTTCTCATTAGAAGAAGCCTATAATGTATTGAGGCGATTGTAGAATTCAAATTAGTGTTTTAAGTTCTTTAGGAACGTCACTGAATAATTGAGGCAAATGCTTATGGTTGTAAAACTTAACAGTTTTTGAGCAGGGGCTTCTGGTGTTAAATACTTCTTTCTTCTTTTCAGAAATCACCTGAAAAGCAGCAAGGAGATTGAGAAACACAGCTCTCATATTCTCTGAAAGTAGGAGACTTCTGTGACCCTGAACCAGGAAATAAGACGGGTGGCCAAATGCTGTGAAAGTGAAGTGGGGGTGTGGTAGGACGTGGAAAGGGGACACTGGCGGGGCTGGGACACAGACCTCAGGCCAAGCTGGAGGAGGGGTGTTCACCAGAGTCAGTTGGGGCACAACCGATAAGCCTTTGTTTAGAAGAATAGGAAATGGTGTTCTGGTGTTGGCAGAACAACTTTATATGAAAAAAAGAGAAAAAAAAGGAACAACGTTGTGTGAACTTTTTTTGTCCTTAGTTTACTTAGGCCGTATGGTATATTTAAGTTCCTTGAACCCTGTGGATCTCCCTAATGTGCACGCATGACTGAGGAAAAGAAAAGAAACTGGATAACCATTTGGAAAATTCTGGATTCCTCTGATTATCTTATACCAGTATAAGTGTAGATAAATCAGAATTTCATCAGCCAAATATGAAACCATAAAAAAACTAAAAGAAGACATGGGAGATATTTGAAAAGAGTAATTTGACTGGGAGGGGACTTTGCAAGGATGACATAAAGTCCAAAAGCTAAAAATAAACAATATCAAAAGATAAATAGGGAAGACTATTTGCAATATAAAGAGCTAATTTCTTCACTAGAGAATATATAGGAAGTACCTATAAATAAAAAAGCAAAAGGCAACTGATAGTTCTTAGGAAATGAAGTACAGATTTTACTTAGTGCGTGCGCGCGTGTGTGTCTGATTGGACAAGCTCATAGAGTATGAAAAGATTCTCAGTTTCTGTCCCTTGGTGATTGTTAACTATAGGAACAGCAATTTTTTAAGGCTTAAAACCATAAAATATTTCACAATACAGAAGACCTTATGAAGCAGATACAGACCTAATGAATTATAAGGTACTGTTAGAACTGCCACCCACATCATGAACTAACCACCTGCCCGGCCTCATCACAACTTTCTTACACTTCCTGAAAGTAACTTTTGTCTTTAGGGCGATCGCTGCCTTTTTTTTTTATTGGTTTACCACGCAGATATGCATCCCTAAACTGCGGTGTAGTTTTGCCTGATTTTCTTTTGTTTTGGATATGTTGTTTTAAGTCTTTCTGCATCTGGTTCTCTTCTCTCCCGTCTCTTCTTTTTTGCCCTTTATCTGTTGAAAAAATGGGATTATATGTACTCTAGGGTTTCTCACCCTTGGGACTTTGCTGATTGCATTCCTCTGCTATAGTTGGTCGTGTTCTTCTGTTCTTTTCATATCCTGTGAATCGATAGGCTTGATCAGATTCAGGGTCTATTTAATTTTTTATTTTTATTTTTTGGCAAGATTACTTCATGGGTAGTGGCATGTACTTTTATCAAGAGGCGTATAATATGTCTGGACGTCTCTCATATTTTGATGTTAGTAGCTATCAGTGCTCAGTGTCTAGATCCATTAATTCATTAGGAGGTGGAAATGGTGTTAACCTAAAACCATTCTTATTCATTTATTAGCTGAAATTTTTCCATAAGGAGAAATTTCTCTTCATCTAATATTTGGTTACCCAGTGGTACAATTCATATAAGAAAGAAAGGATAAATGCTTGATTCTTTTCCTTCCTTTTTTTTTTAAAGCAGCTTTCAAAATTGAGTGGTTTCCTATTATTCTCTAGAGGTGACCGCTTAGGTTTTCTTAACTATTACAAACTCTTGGATTTACCCATTTTATGTGTTTTAATCCATAGCAGTTATTATCTTTATTGACTCAAATTGGCCCATCTTTGGTCAGTGGGAACACCTAAGTTGGTTCCTTAGACATGTCTGACATCACTCTAGTAGTTTCTGATAGCTTCCTTGACACCTGGAAATGACAAGATGTTCCAAGTCTGTCTTGTACATTTCTGGCTCCACATCTGGAATCAGTCCTCTCTTCAAGGAATCTGGTTTCTTTGACAAGAAACAGTATTTTTAAGAATACAATTTGTATACTAGAGATACTCATTACTACTGGGTTGGTTATTTGTTTCTAAGCTTTTTTGTGGCTAGGCCTAGGAAATGCAAAGGGGGTGTGTGTGTGTGCGTGTGTGTGTGCGCGTGTGCACGCGCATGCGTGCACGTTGTAAAAAATAAAATAACCTCTGAAAACTATTTTCAAATAAAGCATTTTTAACCTCTTCTGTCATCTGTATCCCCTTTCTTTCGTATTTGAATCTCGATTTTTAAGGATACAAGGGGATGGCACAATTAAAATATCACATAGTTACTCATTTGCATTATTCCACAGCTATGTGTACAGTAACCTTAGTTTACAAAACCAAGTATCACTTATAGTATGATTCCTGGAGAGCTGGGTGTTTTTGCGTATGTTCTCCCGTGTTTTACAGTTGTACCGTATCCCCTTCATCAGGACTGTGCCCATTATATATTGTGTCTTCTCCTTAGGGTCCTTGTTGAGTCTTCTACAAATTAGTACCTGCTTCCTGCGCACCCTCAGTTCTTACAGCGGTGTTTCTTGAGGCATTCTGGATACCTGAGGCTTGTTCCTGGTGGATGTTTCTTGAGGCGTTCTGGATACCTGAGGCTTGTTCCTGGTGGATGTTTCTTGAGGCGTTCTGGATACCTGAGGCTTGTTCCTGGTGGATTCTTATTCCCTTTTTCCATGCGGAGAACACACTGGTCTTTATACTTGAAATTTAACTGAGTATAAAATCTTCAGTTCTTGTTTTGTCTTAACTGCGTTACTTCCCCTTTTTTTTCTGGCATAAGTGTTGCTGTCAGAGTGATGACAGTCTTATTTATTTTCCTTATAAAAGATCTGTTTTTGGCCAGGATGCTCAAAGAACACTTTCTTTTTCGTGGAGTTCTGTAATTTTACTAGGTGATGTCGGAGTGTGGGTTGTCCTGGGCTGATTTCTCCACGTACTGTGTAAGGTGTGACCTTTCATTTTGTAATTTCACTTTTTTTTTTTTTTAAGTTTAGGAAAGTCTTCTTTGATTAAAGCATTTTTAGTATTCTGTTCCCTTGCTTTGAGTTTCTTTGTTGTATGTTCACTGGCTTTTCTTTTTCTGCATTCTAAATCTATGATTTTCTCTTGAAATATTTATCTTTTTCCCCCTTTTTGATTTTTAAATTTTTTTCCTTTTCACTTTCTATTTTTGTTAAGTCACTGTGTTTAAATTGTCTTCAGTCTGATGTTCCTTCTAGCTTAGTTTTCATCTCTCAAATGATTGTGACTTTTTAGTTATTTCCTTCTATCACTTGGTCTCTGAGTTTTTCTAATTCTGATCTCTTGTTAATCTTTCTATGTAAAGATTTTTAAGCTTGTTTTGAAATATTGGTGCATAGTTCTCAACTTTTTGGCAAGCATGTTTTATGTATTTTTCTGCAGGGATTTTTTAAAAAATTTCAATTTGCACGGGACTAGGCCTTGATCCTTTTTTGTTGCTGAGTTTTATAAGCAATTATTTTTCTTCTGTGTGCAATTAGTTCTAGATGGTATAGTTCAGGTTGACTTTATGTCATTTTCTAGAGCCTCCTCTTTTGTTTTGTTTTGTTTTGGTATAGTGTTCCAAAACAATGGAGGCTAACTTACAGATCCACTTTTGTG
Organism: Eumetopias jubatus; assembly: GCF_037043125.1. Classification (NCBI taxonomy): domain Eukaryota; kingdom Metazoa; phylum Chordata; class Mammalia; order Carnivora; family Otariidae; genus Eumetopias; species Eumetopias jubatus. The sequence continues at coordinate 8,194,532 of NW_028274813.1, read as the reverse complement.
TTTGAACCTTCTTTTTCCTTTCTTTGTATTAGCTTTGTGATGCTCAGTTTGGATTCCATTCCCAGCTGTTTCTTGTCCACCTGGGGAGGTTTTGACCTGAGAGTGTTTTGGCTGGTTGGTCTTGCAGAGTTGTGGAGGCCAGCCTGCTCCAGCCCCTCCAGCAGAGCCCCACATGATGCTGCTGCTGGAGTATGCACGGCCCTTCCCAGCTTGGGCTGCTGTTCCCACGTTGTCTCTGTGCTTCTGAGAAGTAACTTGGGGATTCTTAGATTCCTCAGAGACACCGCCCTCGCTTCTGCTGCTTCCCTCACAGCTGCTGGTAGCACGTAGGTCACCTTGCTGTCTGAGGCTTCTTCACCCACTCCCATTTTGGGGTTTGTGGATGTAGGGAATACTGTCGCTTAGTTTTGTTGTATCTGTTGCCCGTCGGGTTTGAGTCCTGCTCTCTAGTTGTCCTATTTGGTTTTATGGGGAAATTTGGGGAGATTAAACAGGTGCGCTGCCAGTCCCACCATCTCCAGTAGCAGCGAACCTTTGGAAGCAGTGGTTTGTTCAGGGCTTCGGGAGACTCACGGTGATGGCTGATTCTGTGGGACTGCTTTTAGGAAGGAAAGAAAGTCATTCCAGAATGTATTAATTGTTACAAGTAGGCTATAGGAATAAAACTCAGAGTAAAAGCTAACCACTTAATTTGGAGGAAAAACACTTTTTGTTGACTACAATTTGTATTGAGTAGAAGGTGAGCTAGCATATTTCATCTGAAATATGGTCACTTTTGGAAAGGAATTCCAGTAAAACACAAAAGATAGTCTGGTTACTATCTTGAGTTACAAAAAGAGGAAAATTTTTTTTTTAACTCATTTTAAATTGTCTTGACTACTATAAGGAAATCATCAAATAGGAGATTACTCTGATGATTTGTTACAGTGGGGTAAATTTAGAAGGCATCCATTTTAGTATTTGGAAGTGCTATGCCTTGGTTCTTTCTTTCTTTCTTTTTTTTTTTTTCCCTGTTTTTTGGTTTTGGTTATTTCTTGCACTCAGTCTACAACCATAGCTGTAAAAGTCACCTTGTCTGGTGTATTGAGTCTGGTCTGTTACGGTTTACACTGAAATTCCGTTCAGAAGGATTTTATAATGATTAAAAATACACATTTAGAGAATTGTTTGATAGGAAGAAATAATAGCCACATTCATTTATTTTGAAGATGTTTTGTTAGAGAAGATTTAGACAATGAAGAGGGATTGGTATTCTATAGGACAAATTAAATTTAAAAATCCCCAATAAGTTAATAAAGAGCATTTGCATATATGGAGTTTATGTATGTGGTGTGATAGTGGCTGGAGATTTGCTAAAAAAAAAAAATGCCCCTCTAGTATTTTGTATATGTACTTGGAATATCTAGGCTCCAAAGCAAACCACCTTATGTAATGTAACAAACCTGTCTTTCACCTGAACAACCATTTCAAGTGTTGCAGATTGTAGCCTCTGAGAAAGTATTTGTTTTAAATATTTATTTATTTGAGAGAGAGAGATCATGAGATGGGGGAAGGGGCAGAGGCAGAGGGAGAAGCAGGCTCCTTGACCGAAGGACTCCATCCCAGGATCTTGGGATCGTGACCTGAGCTGAAGGCAGATGCTTGATTAAGACTGAGCCACCCAGGCGCTCACTACCCGAGAAAGTATTTGTTTTAAATCTTTTTCAATCAGTAGTGTCGAACTGAGAGTTTGAGTCGCCCCCCCCCCCGGGGGGGGGTTCTTTCACTACATCTCAGGGCAGTTAAAGCCCAGAGAGAAGTGACTTGATCACAGTCTCCAGACTAACTGGTATCATAGCTGCACTGGGATCTGGGGCTTTTGAGTCTAGCCCAGGGTGGTTTTTACCATAACACGCTGTTTTCTCTGAATGTTATGTTAACCTTGGCCGTGAGTGAGAAAGGTGAATCCAGATTCACTGCCAAGGGGTGAGAAGGGAAGCATAGAGCACTGGGAGTCACCAGCTTGGCCTTGTCTGTGAAGCCAAATGACCAAAGAGCCACTGTTCCCTTGTCACTGTTTTGAAAGGTCCTCTCCTTCACTGTGGTGACTTTTGTAATTGTGGGCGGTGGTGTTGAGGCTTTGAAGCCAGAAGCCAGGTTAGTCCTCAAGAGCAGATTTCTGTTGCTTTGCCACTTTCTAGGTACATAGCCTTGGACAGCTTGCTAAACTTTGCCGAGCCTTCATTTCCTCATCTGTAAAATGGGGATGATAATGTAATCTTCACAGAGATGTGAGGATGGATCGGGGCCTATGTGTAAAGTATCTCCTGTCATGTCATAAATCCTTGTCCACATCTGAAAAGTACCTTTGTAGCACAGAGCTTTCCTTAGTGGAAAATGTTTTCAGCATTTTGAGGATTAGAATTCTGAGTGTCGCTTTCTTTCATTTTATAGTGAAAATGCCTCGTGTAAAAGCAGCTCAAGCTGGAAGACAGGGACCTGGAAAGAGACGACTTGCAGAACACTTTGCAGCTGGGGAGATAATCACTGATATGACAAAGAAGGAGTGGAAATTAGGGTCGCCCATTGGCCAGGGTGGCTTCGGTTGTATATATCTTGGTAAGTGTACCAGTCCGAAGATTTACATGTTTCTTATCGAAATAGTTTCTCAGTTAGGAGCTTTTCCAGGATGTTCCTAATTATCTATATTCAACTTAATACTGTATGATTTGGCAAAGATGCATCAATGACACAGGAGTGGAAAGAACGGTAGTTGATTTAATCACAGTAGGAAGAGAGGGTGATATTATCCTTTAGATTTAATTTTATTATCCTTTAGATTTTTAAGAGATTCTGTATAATCTTAACTCTTCTGAGACCCGGAGAAAGCCATGGCCATCTTTCTTTCCCCACCTCCACTCAGTTGGGATTTTATTCCCTCTGTTTTGGTTTAATTTGGAGATTTTCAGATAACAGGTATGGATTTTTTTCTTTCTATATAACCCTAGTAGTTATTGTAGTGGAATTGAGAGAATGACCTAAAAATTGCATACTAGGCCTGATTAAATGTGCTATTAATTAAGATACTTAGCCTGAAATTTTGAGGGACCTATGTGGAACCCTGAGTTCTATAGGCTAACTAAATTGTTGATATAAAAATATTTTACCTGATTGTTTCTAAAGCTGACTGCTTCACCCAGAGTATTAATAGTGATATAGTATATTTCAGGTTTGCTTTTTTTTTTAAATTTTATTTTATTATGTTAATCACCATACATTACATCATTAGTTTTTTATGTAGTATTCAATGATTCATTGTTTGCGTATAACGCCCAGTGCTCCATTCAATATGTGCCCTCCTTAATACCCATCACCAGGCTAACCCATCCGCCACCCCCTCCCCTCTAGAACCCTCAGTTTGTTTCTCAGAGTCCATAGTCTCTCATGGTTCATCTCCCCCTCCGATTTCCCCCTCTTTATATTTCCCTTCCTACTATCATGTTTGCTTTTGAAATTTCTTTCTAACTTTTCCATCATAGGCCCTTATTCCACCTCTAATCTTGATTTAGTTATTTACTTAATTATTTAATTTCTGCCATGAGGTTTATAAAATTTTATTTTTAGTAAAGGAACTCTTTTTTCTTTCAAGCAACATCTTACTCAGGATACTAATATTAGTTACTAGGTCAGCATTAGTAGTGGAAACTTCTTAGCTCTGAGATTCTTGGGTCCTACTCTGGGCCTAGGAATCAGACGCTGTACGTAGGGAGAGGGCCCAGCAAAGCAACTGAACAAGTCTCCCAGGTGATTCAGATGCATGCTGACGTGTGAGAGCCACTGATGGAGATCAAGAGCTCTTACTCAGGTGGGTCCGACTCCCAACTCCTCCAGAACCAGCGGGGTGTAGGGTTAGCTGCAGTCTCTAGGGGTGTGTTCATGAGACAGCTTGAAGCCCAGTGCTCTACTGTACGTTGTAGATTTCTCTAGGTCAGCGGCACCTGCCTTTGGGAGACAGGTATTGATTCTTTAGGTTTGTTCAGGGCCAAGCCTGTTCTAGTAAACTAGGCTATCTGTTAAGGTGAAAATCCTCATAAACCAGGAAAGGTTAGTGGCTATGTTGGCCAGGTATATAGGTTTTGACCTTGTGGGTTAGAGATGGTAGATTCTATAAACTGTGCTGCAGAATGTGTGGACTTAGGACATCCCATGTTCAGAATGGGAACTTGAAGCAAGTAGGTTCTTCATTTTGTATTAGTTAATTTGCTTTTGTAACCTTTGGAACATTTGCAACTCGCATTGCATTTGTGCTATTTTATTGGTATTTATATTTATCATTAGAAAGTGCCATCTAATAGTACTATTTTTTAATATTCAATGATTTGACAGATTTCTGTAATAAAGCTTTGCTTTTGTAAAGCTGGATTGATCAATATGGATTTGCTTTAGTGTTGCTGCCTCCAGTTTGTCTCTCTGTGCCCACTGATACACAAAAGCAGCCATATTCAAGATCATCAACAGTTTCTACTGATGAATTAAAGAGATTGCTTTTGAATTTTCTTTGGTTATTTTCTGCAGCATTTGCTACTGTTTATGTTTCCTTCTCAGAAAGATTGCTCCCATGTCTTTCACGGGAACACATTCCCTCTTGCTTTCCCGCTGCTTCTGGAGGTCCATGGTCATCCTCAGAGCGACTTCTGTGTTCTCCAACTTTTCTTCCTTGGCGCACTTTTCCTTCCATGTGTTTTCTCTGAGTGCTCTCATCGATTTCATGTCTGCCCTTGATGTCTTTTTACTGTCCACTTCCCCATCTCTTACCTTTAGCCTGGGACTTGATCTCCTGAGTGTGGGCCCACGGCCAGGGGCCTACAGTGCGCTCTCCGTGGATGCCTGCCGGCTCTCTCATGACCAGGAGAGCCAGACACCGGAAGGCATTCTCAAGTCTTCCTTCACCAGCCGCCCTAGTACTTCTTCGTCTAGTCCAGCGGCTTTAACTCTGCGCTTTCTCTTCCTCTTTGCCGACCCCATCTTGGCGCTGGTCATTTTCAGGTCTTGTTGTGATCCTCACTGCGGCAGTGATTCTTCTCTGTTCGGTCTTGCCCCCTTGCATCCCACTGTTACGCTGTGGCTTGAGTGATCTAGCCTAGTTAAATTTCCAGAGTGGCTCCCCCCGGGCTGGGGATAAAAGTGCCAGTCATAGGAGAATGGCATACAAGACCCTCCCTCTGGTCTGGTCCCTATGTAGCTTTAATCTTCATCGGTCTTATTTCCTCAGGATCTGTGCTTCAGCCATCCTGCTGCCCTTTGCCTCTTGATCTCCATATGTGATGCTTCTCTTGTTTCATTTTTCCCAAGCTGAGGTTAGGGCAGGTACTATCTGTTTATAGGTCCTTTGTGTTAACCCTTTCACAGTACGTTCCATGCTGTATTGAAATTACTTTTCTTTCTCGGCAACAGGGCATCTCTTACTGGGTTCCTAGTACCTGGCGTATTTTGTAGCACATAATGTTTGAATTATTGAGCTTCCTTTTCCTCCTTTCCTCATTTGAACTGTGTTGTATTATTGGGATACTATCCTTATTTTAATATTTTGTACATTAAGTGCTTATTTAAAAAGATCTAATCTTGCTTTATTACTAATCAGCATCTTAGTGATGTGTCTTGGAGCTCACACCTTTCCATCTGCCTATGGTAGCTGTTTTTGTGACTCGTGTTCCTTCTTCACTCTGAAGTACTGTAGCTGCGGTTTCTTCAAAATCCTGCCATTCCCAGCTGATTGGTGGTTTCTTGTTTTCCTTTGCTGGTCCTTCTTCGTCTTTTCACCGTCTAACGGGAGAATGCCTTGGGGCTCAGGCCTAGGGTTTCTTCTTTTCTCCACTACACTCATGCCCTAGGGTCTTGGCTTTAAATGAGTAGTGTTTTGATGTAGGTGACTCTTAAGTTTATTTCTCCAACTTGGACCATTCTTTTGAACTCAAGACTTGTATATCAACTGCCTGCTTAACATGTGAACTTGAATGTTTACTAAGCATCTCAGACATAAGGCTCCCTAAAGCACCAGCTCTTTCTGCAGCTTCCTCCATCTTAGTAAGTAGCAACTTCCTCTTTCCAGTTGCTCAGGCTGAAAACCTGGAGGCCTCCTTACCTCCTTTTCCCTGCTTGCCCTCCATATCCAGTTTATCAGCATCTCCTTTTGGCTCTTCTTTGAACATATGTCCACAGTGTGACCACTTATCACCACCTTGTCTGCTACCATGTCTCGTCATAGCCTGGCAAACCTCCCTGCTTCTGCCCTTGCCCTCTGCACTCCATTCTTCACTAAGAAGCCTGAAGAATTCTTAAAAAATCAAGTCTGATTTTGCCAGTCCTCTTCTTAGAACCTTCCAGTGGCTCTCCAGTTCAGTTGTAGTGACAGCTTTACGTCACCTGTCATGCTGGTGTTTGGTCCCTGCTGCTTTTCTGATCTGTCCCTTCTTACTTTCCACCTCACTTTTCTCACTTTTCTCCAGCTACTTTGGTCTTCTTGCTTTCCTCAGACTGACAGAGGCTTCCATGTCAGGGCCTTTGTGCTGGTTTGCCTGGAATGTTCTTCCCAGATATTTACATGACTTACTCCCTCACTGCCTTCAGACCACAGCTCCAGGGACACCCTGTCAGTGAGGTTTCTCTTAGGAGCTTGCAACACACCTGCCTTCCTTTCCCGGTTCGTTTTCTCCCTGTAACACTTACACCATCAAGCATACTTTATATTTAATTGTTGTCTGTGTCCTACCACTGTTGGCTTCATAAGAGCAGCATAGCAATTATTTCTTCCTGTTCATTACTGAATCAATTTCCTAGAAACTGGCATATCGTAGGTACTTGGTAAAAATATTTGTTTCATGAATGTGGGCAGCCTTATATTCCTGACACAGTGTTCCAGGGCACCTGTGCTTTATTTGCGTGAAATACAATGACAGCCACATGACGATTATTATGGATGGCAGTTCAAAGTTCTAGCGCCAACAGCCTGAACTATTGATACAGATGAATTCTTTTTCCCCCCAAATTAGTGCTTCTTGGAACTTTAGCTCCCTCTTACTTTTTTTTTTTTTTTTTTTGCCCCTTCTTAGAAAGGTTCCCTGGTTTGTGAAATTTAAGAAATGTCATCAGTTACCATCCTCTTGGGAATTCACAACTCACATTAGCATATCAAAGGCCATGAGTACTTTTGAATTAAAGAAATCTTTAACTCAGAGTTTTCCATACTTATGATGATCCTGTTGAAGATACCAGCAATTATAAAATGCCTTCCAATTTCAGATATGTTAAATCATGAAAAAAAAAGTCTTCAAATTGATGAAATATACTGTATTGATATCCTGAGACACATATTTGGGAACTGAAATTTATTCTATCAAGGAGTTATAGATATACAGACCTAAATATTAACAAAGTGTTAGTAACAGGCTAATTAAAATAATGCTACTTCTTGTTCTGATACTACATATATCTCTTTTTCAAACAGCTGATGTGAATTCTTCAAAATCGGTGGGAAGCGATGCACCCTGTGTTGTAAAAGTGGTAAGAAAATATTTTAGCTGATTTTCTTTTTTGTTGAATGGGTGTAGTATTTATTTTGTAAGACATCCTCTTTGATAACTAGAATTAATGAAACCATAAGGTACTACATTTTTAACAATGTTTGATAAATGTTTAATAAGACACAAAAGTATCTTTATAGTTTTAAGTAATTTAGTTCAAAAAGTCCATTTCCTCTCTTTTAAATTAGAGCGATCCTGGTATTTGGGGGAAAAATGAATGAAAGTATGGAGGTGTACAAATGTAGAATAAAAATACTCAGCTCATTCTTTTTATTTCAGCTGTATTTACAATAGGTGAGCTACTTTTTTATTTATATCCCAGAAGACTATACTAGTTTAATGAAATTTTATTGTATTTTATCTTGCATTTGCTTCTGAACTTCCACTTGGTCAATTTTTTTCATTTTATTTCCAGTTTTCCCTTCCCCATCCATTTTAGTAAATTATTTATTTAATTGTGATCACTTTGAACCTTCTTTTTGCTAAACTAATGTTGAAATTAGTTTGTAATGAGTAAAGATTGACAGCATCCTGTCTGATATAAGCATACTTTGAATCGTCAGGTCAACTTACACACTGGTGCACTAAAAGGCATTTTAACTACTATTTTTTGTTAAGAATATATTATGCATCTTTCTGCTTAAAAAGTTACATTTCTAACTCCTCTCTCAAAGTTCTTTACTCTGTGTGAAGAACATGTTTTTGTTAAATAATAGAAGAGATAACAGGGTCTGTTATTTGGGCAAATTACGTAAGTTCCCCACCCCTCCTTTTTTTCTAAAGGCTACAGAAATCAGAATTATCCTGAAGTTTTGTGTTTTGGTTTGTTTTATTTCACTTTCTTTTCAATGAGGAATATATTTGGTCCCTTGTGAATTAACTCTTTTGGACCTGAATTGTTTTAGTGATTGTTTTTAATACTTTTTTATTCAGGCATAGTTTTTACAAGGAAATCCATAGATATTAAATAATTTGAATACTTTTGACAAGTGCATATACCTATACAGCTCCCACCTGTATCAAAATATACAACATTTCTATCACCCGAGAAAGATTTCTTATACTGTGTTCTGGTCAGACCCCTACATCCTGCACCCTTGGAGGTAACTACTTACCCGAGTTTCTTTTTTTCTTAAAAAAAAAAAATTTTTTTTTTGTGCTGTGGATTATTCTTGCCTAGAATGTCGTATAAATGATATTATACAGTATATACTATTTTGTTTCTGACTTCTTATGCTCCACAAAATGTTTAATAGACTCATTCATGTTGTTGGTGTATCAATTAACTCGTTCAATCTTACTGCTCAGAAAATTATATAGACATAGTCTTTTTTTCCATTTCCTGTTGATAGAGTTTTTGGCTCTTATGAATAAAGCTTTTATAAAAATTTTTGTACAAGGTTTTTATTTCTCTTGGATAAATATCTGGGAGGAGAATTGCTGGTTTGTAGGGAAGGTGTATATTTAAATTTTTAAGAAAGTACCAGACAGAGTTCCAAAGTGGTTGTGCCATTTTACACATTCACCGGTGAGGTAGGAGAGTCTGGGTTGTTCCAGATCCTCGAATGTGTGCTTGTCAGGTGGGTTGGGTTGTTTTGCAGCCACGGGGTTGGGTGTAGAGTAGTGTCTCAGAGTTTTACCTGATGGCTGATTTTGATTAGTTTTTCCAAGGAATTGTGCTTATTGGCCATTCATGTATTTTGTGACGTGCCTCCTCAGTTTTTGTTGGTTTGTTTGAAATAACTGGGTTGTTTTGCTTTTTACAATTGAGTAGTAAGAGAGTTGTTCTGGATGCAAGTCCTATTCCCAATGTGTGCATTGTAAATATTTTCTCCCAGTTTGTCGTTTGCCTGTTTGGTTTTTTGAATGCTTTTTCTGCACCTTTTGAAATGGATCATAGGATTTTTCTCCTTTATTCTGTTAATGTGGCAGTAATATTGATTGGTAATTTGAGTGTAAAACTTTTATTCTTAACATACACTCTACTTAGTTATGGTGTATTATGCTTTATATATAATGCTGACATTGATTTGCCAGTATTTTGTTAAGGATTTTTGCATCTTTGTTCATGAGGGATATTGGTCTTTAATTTTTTTCCTAATATTTCTAAATTTTAAACATGTCCACTCTCATTGGTTAGTTTTGGCATCAGGGTTATTGGCGCTCGGTTTCCTTCTTGCCCTGCAGAATCCTGGATCACCTCCTTTTTATTCCTGGTGCCTCTGTGAGGAAAGTGGTCTGGCTGGGGGCTCATTGTGTTTGTCCCCCCACCTTTTCCTTTTAAGATTTTATTTATTTATTTACTAGATAGAGTGAGAGAGAGAGAGCAGGGGGAGGTAGGGGTAGAGGGAGAGAATCTCAAGCAGACTCCCTGCTGAGCACAGAGCCTGACTCCGGGGCCCTATCTCATGACCCTGAGATCCTGACTGGTCACCCACATGCCCTGATTTGTTTCCCAATTTTTAAAGATCACAGTCTATACTGCCTCTTTTGTCTGATGTCTGAAAGGAGGGATTCCATCTGTTTTGTCCAGTTTTTATATTTGTTTATAGCAGACGGCTAATTGGGTCCCAGTTACTCTGTTCAGGCCTGTAAGTAAAGTTGATACCTTGATGGGCATATCTACCAGGCATTTTGCTTTTCTTTAAGCCCTTTCATTTTGGATTTTTTTTCTCTCTTTGTGGACCAATATTTCTTTTGAAATACTCAGTTTGCTGCTGTATCAGAGGAAGGAAAGTTCTTACTATTAAATTGGGTTGTTTGTATGGAAACGCAGAATGTTATCTGCATTTGTCTTTGATATGACAGATTAAAATTAAAATCTGCAGGCAAGACTACTTTCTTCTTAGGATCTTTAAAAAGTTTCCATTGTTAGAAGAGAGCAGGTCCACTTACGACTTCTCATAGTCTTGAGGTTCAAAAAATGTGGTTGGCTGTGTCTACCTTGCAGTTGGCTAACCTGCACTGCCCTCCCCATGTGTTGGAAGGGACAGCACCAGGGCCACACCTTACAGGCGGGGCTGATGTGTCACCATGTCTTTCTTCTGGATAGCCTCAGATTTTTCTAACCGTGGTTTAGTTTAGAATGAAGATGCTCTTCTTTATTATGGGTCATTCTAAGTATTTTAGTTGTTATTTAATGTAACGTCACTTGTACTACCTGTTTTACTTACAGAGTTATGAAAAAAAAATGAGTAGGAACAAGCATTTCCTAACTGCTTAATAAGGTAGTAAATTACTCTTTATTTCTAATTTTAAAGCCTTTTGTTATCAAACCTAGTTTAGTGCTCTGCATCTCTCCTGTCCCCTAATTTAGTTCTTTTTCCATTGGCCTGTATTACTCCTTCTCTTTGTCATTAGGACAATGATAAATAGTCAGTTGATTTCTCTTTTGCATTTAATATCTTAGCAACATTTTCAGTGTGGTAGTTTGTGATCCTGGAAGAATGCCATAAACAAATCAGTGTTACTGACTTTGCTTTTCCTCTCTCGGGGAGAGCCCAGTAGCTGCTATTGCTGGTTCCTTCCCAGATCCTTATCCTCTCTGAATTCCTTGAAACTCTAGTAGCATTCATTCTGTTTACATTTATTTTACCATTTCAGATGCTAATATCCTTCCCACGCCACAGTTGCTTTTAATTTTGTATGTGTTTTTCTCCTTAGCTGGATTTCAAGTTGTATAATGCTAAGGACCTCGTTGTAAACTTGTTTTCTTTATCACGTTTTTAAATGCCTGTTTTATTCTCCTGAAAACTTTGTAGCCATAATTTCCCGCCACCTTTTGATTTCTTGGGGCCACCCACTTTGATCTCTGGTCTGTGTCTTTTCAAGTAGCATCATTTGCCTTCACTTGTGACGTGCTGTGACATAGCCTTGTCTACTACTTATTCTGTAAGTCTTTTGCTCTCAGAGCTTTATAATATTAAAGGTGGAAATGGTTCACCAAACACAAGCCTGTAAAATGAGTATCAGATCTTTCCAGTATGAAAATCAAATGTTTATGAACATTTGCCATTTAAAACATTAGGGTCTATTAAAAATCATGTTTTTAAAGAACAGGTACTACTCTTTGGGGAAATTTCATAAGTAATTACTAAAAAAAGCATGATACAAAACTACGTGTAGTATGGAGGTCATTTTATAAAAACAGCTGTAAATGTGAAGAAAATATGTCAAAATATTTCCAAATTTTCTAAAATAAGCACATATATTATCTTTGGAGAAAAATCACTTTAGCAAATGTTATTTAAGAAATAATCAAAGGCTGGGTGGCTCAGTCGGTTAAGCGTCTACCTTCAGCTTGGGTCATGATCTTGGGGTCCTGGGATTGAGCCCGCATCGGCCTCCCTGTTCAGCTGGGAGTCTGCTTCTCCCTCTCTCTCTGTGTACCTGCCCTCTCTCTCTCTCTTTCTCTCTCTAAAATAAATAAATGAATCTTAAAAAAAAAAAACAAAGGCAAGTTGATTTTTAATGTGAAATTAGACTTAATAATGCAGTGGCATATCAAATCAAACAGTGGTTCTCCACTCCAGTTGTGCGGTATAATCAGAATCTCTTGAGTGCAGAGCCTGGTTATTGGTATTTTTAGTAAAGCTCCCCAGGGGATTCTTTTGTGCCTCAAGGTTGAGAACCACTGGTAGAGTCTGGTGCACAGAGCACCCTCATTATTTTCAGTGGAATCATGCATGCTCATGTGTACTTTTGGGGAACCTTTCATTCAGTGAGGTAGCAGGTTCCCTGTGCTTCTGGTAGGGCTTCCCACCTCAGTGTGGAAGATTTGTCAAAAAATGTGGTTGCTGCTAATATGCATCCCTGCTCTAGGAAAGAGCTTCGGATAGTTAACCCACGCATTTCTTACATTTGGTCTTGAAATGAAGTTAAGACAGTCATATTCAAGTTAGATGTTTAGGTACATACTGAATATTTTCTCTCTCCTACCAAATGACTGTTCTGGTTTTGTTTAGGGCCTTATTCCTTATTGACTTAGGGGAGCAGCCTTGGAGCCGTGGTGCTGGGGGCACCAGAGATGGTAAACTTGTATTCTCTGCCTTTAGATAACTGAGATACCCTATCTGTTTTATCTCAGGAAAGATGATGTGCAGTGAGAAGTGGGAAATTGGTAATAAGTTGGGTAATGGAAGGAGGAAAAAAATACTCTTTTGTGTTTTCTTGTTAACAGCCTTGATAACAAATTAGTTTTCAGTTACACTTCCCCTTTGCAGTCATGTCAATGAGCTCAGAGCAGAACTGGGGGGAGGGCGGGCTTTTGGGTCTTGTAGCCTAACAGTTCCTTATTTCGTGGTCACTTTACAGTGTGAATGGACATAAAGTCTGTATTTTCAAGTTCCCTGGCAAGAAGTTTGCAGACTGATGTTTAATTTCTCTCACAGACTTTATAAGAAGTGACCTGAATTTTTAATTCATATATCATAATTTTTTGGTAGGAAGGGGAAACTTTATACAGCTTCATTTTTAAATGGCAGCCAGTTGCTTTTAGAGGGTGCCATTGAAATATATCACATTTTAATTTTTTTTCTGTTGTCATCTTCATTTTGACACTTAGAAGTCTTAAAGAAACGTTTAGTGATATTCTAGTTAAAATGTCAGTCCCAATTTCTTTTCTAAATCTTGGCTATTATAGAGTTGGCAAAGTATTTTAGATTTGAAATATGTTAATAAAATTTTAGTTATGAGTTAAGGTATTTTCTTCCACAGAAATAGTGAGCTTTGGCCAGAGTGCAATGCCAAGGAAGTAGCTCCTTTATTTTGTTATAATGGAACCTTATTGGATTAGAAAAAAGTATGAAATGAGCTCAAAGAGCCTTCATTGTAGTGGGGCTTTCATTATAATAGTCTGATTTATATAGGTTGATTCTTATTATTATAAGTTTAATAAATTATTGCCTGAAGGGAAGCTTGGAAATTAAAGTTGATATGACATAGGTCGAAATGGAATGAATCAGAATTTTATATGATGGTAATAAGCCAGGATTTGTCTTAGGAAAACCCCTTTCAAACTTGAATTATATTAATAAGCTATTCTAAAAGTTAGCCTTTGGAGAGTAACTTCACCAAAATGTCTTCTCGTGAATTTCCACTACTTCTTTCATTTCTTTCACGGAGACTGCTGCTTCTGCTGAAGGCCTGGCTGTGGGCTCTGAACATGTACAGGTGTCTATCCAGAGAGCACTGATGCCAAGAAAAGAGCCACAGGTTATGGTGAAACTTGAGGTACTGAGTCCAAAAGTTAGGGATTTGGACTCATACCTTATATGTTGGTTAGTTTCTACTTCTTAAGAGGTGATGAGATGCCAAGCCCTGTGTACCGCTCTGTATACTTAAGACAAGTATACTTAACCTGGAACAAGGCAAGTTTATTTCCAGGTTCTGATCCGCGTGTTAGTTGTATATGTTGCCTGTTTGTTGTTGAGTACTCGTTCTTAACTAGGTGCTGCCTGCCTCTTTGCAGATTGGCCGACCAGTCTTCTTCTACGTGCTTTAACTAGGGATTCCTAAAGCTGGTGGGCCTCATTGTCATTTCTTATAATGCTCTGCTGACCTGGGAACTCCAGCTACACAGGTGTTCTGTCCAAAATGACGTTCTTCCCGTATTTCGTAAAGGAAAAGCAACCCTAGAATTAGTTTGGAAATGTTAGCTTCCTTATTTGAAGTTTTCACTGCTTTTCAGAATTTTTCTCAGGTTCTCAATAAATAAGATAATACCAACAGAAATGATCAAACATGACATACTAACCACTTTTGATTCAGACACAACTTACTATTTAAAAAGTCCACAAAATTGTAAGATCTTTTTCACCCTTCCATGTCTATTTAACAAGGCAAGCTCCCAACAGGCTGATATTTCTCGTTTGTCCATGCCTTTTTGTGCATACATAACTCTTTACAATCATTTTAACTGTTACTATCCCTTAAAATGTAAAATGAATGTAGTCCAGTAAAGTTGGTGGAAAACAATTATTACCGAGCCCTGGTTTCCTCTTGACTTTGAATTATCACGTGGGAAGTAAATTGTGGGGCTCCTTAGTTTGAAAAAGGCGGGAATCAGTGCCAGCAAGGAAGGGATATAACTAAGTGGACAGTGCTTGCTCACTGTGGAGTTCCAGAAAATTCTCTTTGTGACAAGGTTGGTTTCTGCCAGTCCTGATCGACTAGATACAAGTGTACTGAGAAACAGGGAAAAGAGTTGGATTTTGCCACTAATTGGTTAAGTTGGGTATTGGAATTTTATTAGATCTCAGAAATAAAATTCTGATAGCCTCTTGGTGAAACAGTTCACATGGTTGCCAGTTATTGCTTAAGAGAAAGCTTAACAAAGATGAAAATGAGTTTAAATATTTTTCTTAAACTTCAGCGAAGATGGAGCTGTATATCTGAGTTTGAACATTTTATCACTTACAGAAGTGGACCTTGACAAAAATATAAGATTCATGGACTCCTCTGAGAATATCTAAAACATTTTGAAAGAGGGTGTGCCTTAAACATAGTTACAAACTTAAGTTATCACAATCACATTGGAAAGAAACACTGATGTTTTTTGACATCAGTGCTTTTTGAAGTTTCATTAAAAATGACTCCATAATGTTAACGACTGCTAGCGCCAATTACCTCTTATGTTTTAAGGAGCCCAGTGACAATGGACCTCTCTTTACTGAACTGAAGTTCTACCAGCGAGCTGCCAAACCAGAGCAAAGTAAGGAATAAGGCACACTTACGTCTACACTCTTAAAGTGACTGCCGCTTGTTGTGTGAAGACAAGACTAGAGCACTGGATCTGATATTACCATGCTTTTTGTTTTTTACTTCATAAGTAAATTTCATTTTAATCATATTTGTATGAAAGAATTCTGATCTCTTCTTGGGTTTGATATAAGATTTCACTAATATTGATATATAGAATAAAGTTAGTAGAGGATATAGGATTTAGTAAATATTGTTAAAAATTCAGAAGTAATCCTAATTCATGTATGGGACTCTCAATCTTTTTGAGAGTTTTTTCTAAACTCTGGAGAACATAACCTGGGCAGAGGGGGATGCTGTAATTGATGAATCAGAACAGCCTGCAGGGAAGAGAGCTAGACGTCTTCAAGCCTCCCCCCCCACCCCCAGCTTTATTTCCTGGTTGACGACCTTTAGAAATGAGGTAAACAACTTCTAGATTGGGTAAAAAGTCTTTCTGGAGAAGTGAATAACCATTTATATTAGAGCTAGTAACAGCAACTGGCATACTGTGGTTGGATTTTCTTTTTTTAAATGCCTTTCACAGATTTTTCATTTTAAAGACAATGTTTAGAGCAGGATAAAATTTTGTGAGTTAATAAAAATGCTTTGATTGCAAGATACTTATTATTATAATGTATTCACTTTTTTATGAAAAAAGATGAAATCTTATTGCATGTATTAAGTACATTCTGCTCTTAATGATTTAAAAAATCATGTAAAACAAAAGTGGAATCACAGGCCTGTGTGTTTTAACTTGTAGTTCAGAAGTGGATTCGCACCCATAAACTGAAGTACCTGGGCGTTCCTAAGTACTGGGGGTCTGGCCTACATGATAAAAATGGAAAAAGGTAAAAATTTGCATGTTTTATGTTTCTTCTCCCTGTTTTGAGCATTCACTGTCCATTGTTTACTGAGCACCTGCAATTCTGCCAGGCCTCCATCTGGGCTGCAGGGCATGCACTTAACAGAGATGAACAGGACATTATCCCTAGTCTGGAGGACTTGTGCAGAACACTAGCAACTGACTTGAGCCCAGCTGATGAGTAGGAACAAAGCAAATGCACCCTGCATTTTTCCTCTTATAAATAAGCAAGCAAGCAAACAAAAACTCCATGTCGATTATGGGAAAGGGAGCCCTTCAGGCTGCAGTTTGGTGTTTCATATTAGATACATGATCTTCCCGTGGCAGCGTCCTCCTCTTTATGACATTTCAGTCTAGCTGGTGAGAAAACACAAACAAGTATGAGACAATTATAACCCCTAAGTGCTACTAAACTGTGCGAAGACTCTGCTTCGTTCGTGTCTCAGGAGTTCTGAGATTGGAGAGAAAACCTTGGCACCGCTGAGTTGGAGAAAACCTACCATACTTTGGTGCATGATTGACATTTTAAAAATGTTTGAATGAATGAATGGAACTTCCTGGAGTAAGGCTGGCAGCTGTCCGAGAAGTAGATTTAGTTCAGTCCTGGGGGTATATTGGTTAGGGTGCTTTCAGCTGCAAGTAAAGGAAAACTTTGACTCCGCTCTCTGAAGTGATCGTCAGGGACCCAGGTTCCTTTATCTTGCCCTTTTCCCCTCTTCCTCTTGGCTTTGTGCTGTATTAATTCTCCATTGTGTGGCCTCAAGGTGGCTGCCCCATTTCTAGGCATCACATGCAGACACAGCAGTAGGAGGTATTGCTTGTTCTGTGTTTCACTTTCCTGGCAAAGGAAGCTCCCTTCCTCTCATGTTTCTTGGTCCGGGTTTTATCAGTGCTCATGCTTAAACCAGTCACCGGCAAGGGCCGAGCGAGCACAGCGATTGGCATGGTGGAGCATGTGGCCGTGTGGAAGAAGATGGAATGCTTGAACCCAGTTGGTGCTCTGTTGGAAAGGATGGAGAGGAGAGGTGGTTGTGGGGTGGGCAGCCAGTGCTCTTGTTTTCTTGGAAGTTCTTATTCTGGGATCTGTGTACCTCCTAGGGAATATGGCGAACTTCTGAAATGATGGCATTTTTTTGTTACATATGGTTTTGCTGGGACAGTCTCTATAGTTTTTATGAAAATTTCTGGAGAAGTAGTGTAGAGCAAGGAATAATTACATATAGAGCAGGGATTCTAGAGCCAGACTGTTTGGTTTCAAATCTGTGTTTTGCTCCTTAAAATGTATGTGACTGGGTAAGTTACTCCTTTTGGCCTCAATTTCCTCATCTGTGAAATTGAAGAACAGCTACCCACTTAATAAGGGGGATGAAACGTAAAGCTGTTAGAATATATGTAAAATACTGTGTTAGCTTTTACTTTAGCTTTTACTCTCAAAGGGGTCTTAATCCCTTAAATGTTCAGAACTACTGATTTAGAAAACCACTGGAGAACAGGATAGTGTCTTAGGCGGGAGAGTATTGCAAATGCAGGGGCAGGGTAGGTCTCTGGCCTGCCTTGTGGCACTTGGCATTGCTCTTTCTCAAGGAATAGGGTGTGCATGTGGAAGGGGGAAGGAGCCTGAGGCTAGTAATGGAAACCATCAATGTGTTCTTTCCTGGAGACTTGGATAAATGCAAATGATAAAACACAAATGATGGAAAATCAGTTGATGTGTATAATTCGAAACAGGTGATTAGGGGATGATTTACAGTACTGGTGGAGCGGTCTATGAATGAAAACAAAGATGTACTCAGTGTGATGTATTAATAGAGCTCATGTTGAATTAAACAGTTGTGTTTTAGCCCTCTTTTAGACTCTTAGCAGAGGTTGTATTTTTGTTACCCCTGTATTATTTTATACTAATTACATCACTTACTGTAAAAACAAATGTGTGCGTGTGTCCTGTTCTCATCCCCCAACCTTTTAAAACCTGTTGTACAAAGGAAATCAGGAAGTCAGAATTATTGTTCCTTCTTTATGATGATAGAGATCGCAGTGTACTGGAGAATCTTATACGAATGAATGCATTTTGCCTCTCACTAACTGCATGACTTTGGACAAATCACTTTACCTCTATAGACCTTAATTAATTTATTCATTAAAAGATGTTTAGACAAGTTGATCTTTCATTCTCTTCCAATTCAAAACTGGATAGAATCCTGATTTTTTTTTTAATTTGGCATGTTTTCTTTTAATGTTAGCTTTCCTTTCCTGTTGAACGTGTCATATGGTATGTGTTGTAGGCTTCTCAGATAAAAATAAGGGGATTTTTGTGTACCACTGATGTTTATTTGTTTGGATATGTTTAGTGTAGAGTTGAAAAAGCATGGCGCCACCACTTCCTACAGGACAAATTACCAGTCATCGGTTTTCTTCTGCTGTAAAATGAGGCGAATAGGAGCCCCTACCTTGCGAGGGTGATGTGAGGTTGACACACACTAGCACATCTGAAGTACTCAGAACAATGCCGTGTTCATACCAAGGCTTTAGTCCGTGCTTGCTGTTGTTACGATCATCATCCCTAATCTTATCCCCATTTGCAGGTACATTGTGAGTGTGGTCTTGGTTTTGACTGATTTATGGAGTGATTTAACCAGACGAGTCAGAATCTGGAAAACTTGATAAAGATAAAAGTGATCCTCAGAGCATACGGTGAACTGTTACTGGAGTGAGGTGTTGCTTTTCGGGCACACACAGAAATGTCACTTACCGTTGTCAAATGTTGGAATTTGAGTGCCATAAAAGACCTCAACACGCATGAGGCCCCACGCTGTCGTTCCGTATCTGTGGGAATTAGGTCTCACAGAAGTAATGTGACTCGGCCAAGATGACCTAGTCGGTTTGTGGCAAAACCAAAAGTCTGCACGTTTCTCCAGGATATTTGTTCTTCCCTAGCTTTTGTCCTTTGAGTATTTAACATACAGCCCTTTTATACCTAAACAATTTTATTGGATTTAGCTATTGTTACAGCATCTGTAGATAGTCTCGATTTTAATAAAATGTTAATACTGCTAAAATGTGCCCTGAAAGTAGAGAAAAACAGTCACAGACAACAAGCTAATATCCAGAAATATAAATTAACTTTGATGTGAGGAAAATCCGTGATACTAGTCATACATGGATGGTCTCCTCTTTCCTGTGAACGAATTGCGAGCATCTGTCTGCGGGCTGATTAGCTCACCTTGAGTAGTGTCTCAGGAAACCACCTAGCTGCCACCAGGAGGAGGCCCTCCGGGCAGCACAGGGAAGCACTCCCAACTCTTGAGATTTCTAGTTGGAAGAAAGGGTTTCAGATGTTTTTCTTTCTTTCCTTCTTTCTCCTTTCTTCCCCTTTCATTCTGCTTTCTCACTAAACATGGCCTTGAAAAAAATTACTGTGAAGGGAGAGTAGTCACTGCAAAGTAGGTTTTCCAGAGTTCTGTTTTGTTCATTGACTTTTCTTGTTTGTCTTTAGTTACAGGTTTATGATAATGGATCGCTTTGGGAGTGACCTTCAGAAAATATATGAAGCAAATGCCAGAAGGTTTTCTCGGAAAACTGTCTTGCAGCTAAGCTTGAGAATTGTATGTGAGCTACATTCCTCTTGTTTTAATCCAGTAAAGGCGAGTTGTGTTGAAGCTCGGTCCTCTGCTGGCTGGTGTTAGGTACTGCATTAATTTATTCTATATGATGCTTTCATAGCTGGATATTCTGGAATATATTCACGAGCATGAGTATGTACATGGAGATATCAAGGCCTCAAATCTTCTTTTGAGCTACAAGAATCCTGACCAGGTAGCTTTATTAACTTTAATTTCTACTATTTAAAAGCTGTTGTTTGAAAACAAATATGGTTGCTTTGAACTTTTGAACCTGTGCAGAAGTTTTACTTTTTGGAGTAGATATGGTAATAATAATATTTCTTCTTGACACTTTTATCTAGTTAACATTCTACATTTTTGATGCGATTTGTTGGCACTTTATCAAGTTGGCTATTTTGCCCTAAATAATATTCAGAAGAAGTACTTGTGATACAAAATGAATTTCAAACAGCTATTTGGGGGTGGAAGCTTAAAATTATATAGTGCACCGATGAATTATGTTTGCTTGTCTGCTTTGTCATTTTTTTACTTCCTTTGTTCAGGAAATCCATCAAATGTAAGTGTTCTGTTACTTGGAAAATTTGGTCTTTAACATGTTGATTATTCAAATCAATTGGTTTACAGAAATATCTTAGCTGTCTAAATTTGTATGCCCTTAGTGTTTAGAATTCAGATGTGCACTTTTTTTTAGTTTATTGCATTCACTTTGTAATTTTTACTTTTTAAGGAAAAGAGAAAAGCTAATGGTATTTTACCTTTATTTGGATCAGTTTAGTTGGAGTGGAGGGGTTTATGCAATTTTCTTGAAGCTGTTTCCACAATTTTGGTTAAAGTAGGTTTGGTTGGCACTCCTGGTCAGGCCACTGTGTGGAATCTGTCCCATGTATGTTCTTGCATCTTATTGATGGTGTATAAGAAAGGGCTATCTAAATATTTTAGGTGTGTTTATGTTGACACTCCATTTTATTTTTTTCTCAAACCAATCTTTAACTTTCTCTTGCTTAGTTTTCCCTTTCCCCTCACCTTCCCTCTGTTTTCTACCATCTCAGGTATTGCCCCCATCCCCCGTCTCTGTCGTGGTGGCAGTCAGGGATCTCCATGTACAACAGAGGAAAGTCCCTATACTGTAGCATGCTCGTGGGGAAATCTTACAGGCAATCCCAGGATTCCCAGATGTCTTGTGTTAGATGTTTTTAAAAAGGTTAAAAGCAAGCAAGCAAACAAACAGAACATAGCTGAGAACCTGAACCGTAAGGATTCCATTAATTGAAGTGAACTGGACTTGTACAATGCAATAAATAAAAATACATTTTAGTTCAGTTTGCAGTTAGCTAAAATATGCTGCCTTTTGTTTATAGGAAAATATTTTTGCAGCTCTGTTATCCTTTGGGCATATGCTTTGGATGGGATTATTTTTCTAGTGTTAGATGTGTGTGCTAGATCCATCCCCATATTTTTACTTCAGTTTCCTCTTGTGATCACATGCATACATTTGTGAGACAGTTACCCAGAATCAGAGATGTGATATGTGGCTATGGAATAGAAGAAAGCCAAATTTACTGGCTTTGTATGCTTAGCAGACCCACAAGTACATGCCCACAGATATATGCTTTGTAATATTAAAATTTAGTTTTAATTATGAAACTTGACTTTAATATATATTTAAATGGAGATAAGAGCCTTATCTAAAGATTCTTCAGATCATTATTAATTATCGGAAATAATTTTGTGAAATGAACTGATAAATTGATTATTTCAGAAGTGGAGGAGCAGAGGAATAGAAAATAATTAATTATCATGTGTCATCTAAGTAGGTAGTCTTATACTTGGTGTGGGGCAGTTGTATTGCAACAAGTATCGATGGTTTCCCCTGTGCTTAATTCTCTTTTGGACTCTGCAAGAAAAAGTATACGATTTATAGTCTTTGCTCAAGTTGAGGAGACAGGATTAATTACAAGTATAACACACTTACCTAAAGTGTATAGAGGCAGGTGATATTATCTGGACTATAGTGACATGAGCATTCACATTTTTCTTGAAATAAAAGGTCTTTCAGAATTGGCATGCCTGGGTGGCAAAGTCGGTAAGGTGTCTGACTCTTGGTTTTGGCTCAGGTCATGATCTCAGGGGCCTGAGATCAAGCCCTGCAATGGGCTCTGCACTCAGCACGGAGTCTGCTTGAGACTCTCTCTCCCTCTGCCCCTTCCCGCCTGCACACTCACGTGCATGTGTGCTCTCTCTCTCTCTCTCTCTCTCTGTCAAAATAAATAAATAAATCTTAAAAAAAAAAAAGTCAGGATTAAGTATTTGCTTTTGTTAGCATACTGGATCTTACTTGTTTGGGGTACCGTGGGGTGGCCTTGCAAATGAATCCACCTTCGAATGACAGTATTTTGTCTCTGGGCCATAAAGGAGTATATGTGCAATCATTTTGGCTTTGATTTTCTTGGTGCTTGGACATTTATAGGTGTACTTGGTAGATTATGGCCTTGCTTACCGGTATTGCCCAGAAGGAATTCATAAAGAATACAAAGAAGACCCCAGAAGATGTCATGATGGCACTATTGAATTCACCAGCATTGACGCGCACAATGGTGTCGGTATGTCAGTGGCGCCTGACTGAGAAATATGCTGCTAACATTTCAGTTGAAACCCTGCATTGTTCTTAATTTTGTACAGATAAACAAGTAGATAAATAAGAATCGCAGAGGCAAGGTAGGGTGGGGAAAGGGTCGGGGGAGGAGGTTGGACTCCTGTAGTCGTGTAACGGAGCCACGAGGTCTTTCCCTGGTGGTCTTCTTCTGACCTTGGTTTTAGCAGGGAAGGTGGTTCGGTCAGCTCACTGAGGATTTCTTTTGGTTCTTTTTAGCTTAGTTGAATGTGGGGAATTTTTTTTCCACCTAAACGTCTGTAAGCTTCTTACGCAGCCACAGTTCTGTAGCAGGCAAACTGACTTTGTCACCTCTGAAGTTAGCCTGTTCCTTTAGCAGGAATTTTGCTTTTCTGTGCCCAGCACTGTGGAGGAGCTGAAACCCCCAGTTCTCTGGGCCTCTCCGTAGCTTATAGCATTTTAGTGTCTTCGAGCTTTCCAAGGATAGTATTAAATGTGTGTCTGCTTTATAATTTATTTCCTAGACCAGTAGTCTCAGTGTGAAACTCTGGAGTTTGTCTATTTGGATTTTAAAGTAAGTTCTTAGTTGGACATAAATTATTTCTTTCCTATTGCCCAGTATTTATTCAGTACTTTTATTAAATGCAGTGATAAGTTTTGATGAAAAGCAAGACTGTAAGATTGACTGTTTTACCTTATTGGTTTGTATATATTTGAAACTATCCCTCAAAGTGATTTTGGTGCTTAACCTGCTTCTTTTGTATTCATAGCCCCGTCAAGACGTGGTGATTTGGAAATCCTTGGCTATTGCATGATTCAGTGGCTTAGTGGCCATCTTCCTTGGGAGGATAATTTGAAAGACCCTAACTATGTTAGAGATTCCAAAATTAGGTAAAGGAAAACTTATAATAAATTATTTTGGGCAAAATCATGATAAGGTACATGTATTTAAGTCAGAATTTCTTGATGGAGACTATAGTTTTAACGCTACTAATGTAGAAATAAGAAGGTACTTGCTAAATAGGAAGAGTCTTCGGTCTTCACTTTGTTTTAGAAGAAAGTCGGTAAGTGTATGTAGGATAACACAGCGCTACTTATCGTGCTATTTATTGTTATGAAATGTTGTTAATACATTTCCATGGTGTAAAGCTTCAAACAATGACTCATTCTTTAATTTTTAACAGATACAGAGAAAATATTGCAGATTTCATGGACAAATGTTTTCCTGAGAGAAACAAGCCAGGTAACCTGGAAAAGACTTCTTAAATGTTCATAGGGGTTTCATTTTTTGAGAAAAAAGAGAGTCATGATGTCTATGGCATATCCCGTAATGTAAAAGCTTAGGTGTTTTCAAGTGTGATCATTGTAGTGGGGCCTGTTCTCATCACGACAGCAGTTCCGTTTCCAAAGGTGGGCTAAAGGGGTACTTGAGCTTCCTTAAATTATTACTCAGCATTCAGGAGAGGAACCAAATTTCATTCATTAATTCAATGATTTTTTTTTTTTTATTGAGGCTTGATTGTGTGCCAGGGACCATTCTAGGCACTAGGGTTGTACCAGTGAATAAAATAAAGCAAAATTCCTGTCTCTATGAAGCTTATGCTCTAGTTGGGAGAGATAGACAGTGAACACATGGGTGAATTTTCGAGCATATTATGTGATGATTACTATGGGATAAAAAGAAAGCAGGGAATAGAATTAATGGGTGTGGGGATGAAGTGGGGGATGGAGTGGGAGGGGGTTGGAATTTTAAATATGGTGGCCAGGATGGCCTTACTGAAGAGGTGACGTTTGAGCAGTTGGAGATAGGGAGCGAGCTGTTACGGAAGTCTGGGGAACAGTATTGTAGGCAGAAAGAATGTAAGTACCTGGTGGACTTGCGGAGTGCGTTTTAGGCCATCCGTCATAAGGGCTTTGACTTTTCCTTTCAGCAGGAGTGTAAGGTTTGGAGTAGAAAAGTGACATCAATGTCTACCTTTAAGGGAAATCTGAGGCTCCTGTCCTGAGTATAGACTGCTGAGGGAGTAAGGCAGGTATGAGCAGGAGCGGGTTAGGAGGCCATCACAGTAATCCAGGCAAGGAAGGGAAGTAGCAGTGGGAGTATTGAGAAGTGATCACTTTGCATATATTTCGATGTCTTTTCAAGCCTTTGCTCATTTGTCTCCTTTTCAGGGAAGTCCACCCTGACCTTATGCTATTTAAAATTGCAGTCTTACCAACCACACAAGAAATGGAATGTTACAGGCTTCTCAGAGTCCCCCCTTGTGCCTCCTACCAATCACGAGCCTCTCCCTCCGGCCTAATAAATAACTAGCCTAATTTCCAACCCCCAAAATTTGTTTTTGAGCTGTATAAAAATGGAATCATAGAGTGAACGACATAGATAAAAATCCCTGCCCTCATAACATTAATTTCTAGCTTTGTTAGAATCCTGTTTCTTTTACTCAGTATTATATTTGTGAAATTCATTCCCATTGTTGCATGGGTTTTTTTTTTTAATGTTTCTATTTATTTTTTAACTTTATTGACAAATATAATTGTATACATTTCCAAGTGTACAATGTGGTGATTTAACATATATTTATATCGTAGAATGATTAACAAGATCAAGATAACTAACACTTCTATTACCTCACAGTTAACTTTGTGTTTGTGTGTGTGTGTGTGTGTGGTGAGAATGCTCAAGATCTACTCTCAGCCACTTTCCAGTCTGCAGTACCAAATTATTAACTGTAATCCCCATGCTGTGCATGGGACCCCGTTGTTGCATGTTTAACAGTGATGTGTTCATTCTCATTTCTAATAGTATTCTCTTGTATTTATATCCTATTACTTATCTATTCTGCTATTGACTATTTCAAATTTTTGGCAATCATAGATCGCCAGTTATACATATAGGTGTATAGTCTACCTGTAACTGATTATTGTGCCTTATATGAGGAGGGGCCAGATCCCCCCCCCAATATTTATAAACAGTTGACCCAGTAGCTTTTCTTGGGGGAAAACAGACAAACAAAAAACCCGCTCTTTCCATATGGTGCTACCTTTGACATAAATTAAGTGTGGATCTGTGGATCTGTTTCTAGACTCCTTTC
Source organism: Eumetopias jubatus (assembly GCF_037043125.1). Lineage (NCBI taxonomy): Eukaryota > Metazoa > Chordata > Mammalia > Carnivora > Otariidae > Eumetopias > Eumetopias jubatus. Next base: position 8,169,045 of record NW_028274813.1, on the reverse strand, counting down.
TTTTTACTTTTATTAGTTTTTTAAATTTTATTTTATTATGTTAGTCACCATACAATACACCATTCGTTTTCTTTTTGTCTGTTCTTGGGCAGCAGTGTCATAATGACTCTAGCTTTATCTTGAGTCTTGGCATCTGGTAGTATAAGTCCTACAGCACTGTTGTTCTTTAAACTTGACTTTGCTATTTTGCAATTCTTGACCCTTTGAGTATCTGTGTACATTTTAGAGTCACCTTGTCAGTTCCACACATATCCCCTCCCTTTCTAGTTTGCTGGAATTTTGAGTGGGATTGCGTTGACTCTGGATCGACTGACATCCTTGTACTATTGAGTCTTCCAATTCACTAATATGGTATATTCTCCACTTCATTTCTTTCACTATGTTTTATAATTTTGTCTGCAAAAAATCTTGCCTGTCTTCATTGTATTTGTTGCTAGATATTTGATGGCTTTTTGATGCCATTGTAAATGAGCTATTATTTTATTTTAACATTTTGATTTTATTTATTTTAGAGAGCGCTTGTGTGTGAGTGGAAGGTGGGGCAGAGGGACAGGGGAAGCAGACTCCCTGCTGAGTGTGGAGCCCGCTGTGGGGCTAGATCTCGTGACTCTGAGATCATGACCCCAGCTGAACCAAGAGTCGGAGGCTTAACTGACTGAGCCACTCAGGTGCCCCAGTGATCTATTTTTGTTAAATTTTATTTTCGAATTGCTTGTTGATAGTACATAGAAAACGATTTTTTAATATTTTGCCTTATATCCTGTGACCCTGGTAAATTTATCTATTAGTCCTCCTAGTTTTTTATAGATTCCTTAGGATTTTCTGCATACACTGCTGTGTTTGTGAATAAGCCCTTCCACTGTTCATGCCTTCTGTTTTTTTTCTTGCCTTACTGTACTGACTGAAAGCATATATAATTATTACACTGAACAGAAGTGGTAAACATGGACATGCTTGACATTTTCCCCTCTCAGAAGGGAAGTTTTCTATATGAAACTATGTTAGTTGATGTTTGCTTTAGGTTTTCCATAGATCCCCTTTATCAGATTAAGAAAGTTGAAGGGAGGGATTTTCATTTCTTTTTTCCTCATGTTTCCCAAGTACGTAGAATTGTGCCTGCCGTGTAGTGAGTGCTGGTCAGTGTTGGAATGAACGGAGGTGTGTATATGTGTGTGTGTAGCACTGACAAGTTCTCTTGGTTTATTGCATGTGGGGTGTGGGAAGAGATTTCTGGTTTGAGGAGCTGGAAGAATGGAGTTCTTAGTAACGGGGCAAGGGAGACCACAGGGGAGCAGGTTTAGGGGTAGGTTAGGAGTTTGGATTGGGATTTGTTGGGATTCCAGAGGACAGTAAGAGATCCAGGAGCCAGTGTATGAGGCTGTGGGCGCACAAGTTCCTGGAGGCTGGTGGGAGGGTAAGGCTGGGGAACGTAGGAGTCGTTAGCCTAAAGATGGATTTCTGGTGTTGAGGAGTGTTGATCTTGACTGGTAAGATTTCTTTTTAGGGGAGTGGTCCTGCCTCAGTGTACAGTGGGCCTTTCATCATTCAGAAGCTGATTTTTCTCTTTTATGGGAAAACTAGGTCTTGCTTCTTTCTTCCTTCTTCAACCTGGTTTTGGTATGTTTTATTTTCCATTTATACAAAGAATGCAGCTATTTTCTATAGAACTAATGGCTTTCGTGGGGAAAAAAATATGGGCTGTGATAGTCCTTGTACTTTAGTACTTTTTACTTTATAATCTATTCGAGGTCCTTTCCTGTTTTGTTTTTGTAGCCTTAAAAGTACAGCAGTTATTTTGTGCATTTTTAAATTCTAGTATGTTTCTTATCTTTTTGTCCCTTACAATTACAAAAATGTCTTTTACATTATATCTCAAAATAAGTTTCTTATTTCACTTACCTGACAATTCCTGACTTCAAAAGTGTACTTTTCCATTGAAAAAGTGATTTATATAAAAAAACATATTCTAGCAGGATACACATTTGCATTCTAATGTTGCTATAACCGTGAGTTATTTTCTTAGAAGACATAAATATGTTGTATTTGTGATTAAAAAATTACAGAATAATTATGTTACTCTTTTAGATGAGATTGCTAAATACATGGAAACAGTGAAATTACTGGACTATGCCGAGAAACCTCTTTATCAGAACTTGCGAGACACTCTTTTGCAAGGACTGAGAGCTATAGGAAGCAAGGATGACGGCAAGTTGGACCTCAGCCTCGTGGAGAACGGAGGCTTGAGAACAAAGTCAATAACGAAGGTGAATTTTGTTAAGTTATCCTTTGGCTTCCTGTGATGGTAATTGCAGCAAACACTAATTTTAGGGAAGTAAATCAGTAAAGAAAAGTGTAACAGATTGCTTGGCAATTAAATATCTGTCACCATTAGGTAAAGGGACACTCTTTATGAGACATGAAACATGTAGAGGGTTGTAGAAGAATGAATAGATATCTATTTCTTTTTTTTTTAAAGATTTTATTTATTTGTGTGCGTATGTGCCTGAAAGATAGAGTGAGAGAGAAAACAAGCGTGGGGAGGGGCAGAGGGAGAGGGAGAAGCAGACTCCTTGCAGAGCAGGGAGCCTGATGTGGGGCTCGACCCTGGGATTATGACCTGAGCTGAAGGCAGATACTTAACGACTGAGCCACCCAGGTGCCCAAGAGTTAATCTATTTCTTATGTCCAGTAGCAAGTTTGTAAATTCCTGGAAAGATTCTAACTTGGGATCCTGACATCTGGCAGGGGGATTTGGATGGGGCACTTGATTCATAGTGTGGGTGTTTTTTTCTCCCGGGCCGCCTAGAAGCGTTGGTCTTGTCTCTTAGCTCTTCCTTCTTTGTTGGTGTGGTCAGAGTGTTTATCATTTGAAAATTGGTGTTTGAAAATTACTATTTGAAAATTAATGTTCGAAAGTTTCCTTGTTTGCTGGTGTGAAGTGCTTACCATTTGAACGTTATTTTGCTCTTTATAGAAATGTCATTATGTAAAGCTATGTATCTGCATATAAAGAGGTTAATTTATTGGAGAGAGAGGTTAACAGTGAACTTTACAGGCAAAGTATTGTGCAGGCACGTAAATAACTCCTGGTATCACTTTAAAATTTAGATTTTACAGGTATGCATTAACTTATTATTTTTAATAGTTAAATTGTTGATTAACTCAGAGATTTCCTTTTTAGTCTGAAATTATTGAATAAATGTGCTAGCTGCTTTTAAATGGAAAATAACTACTTTTAGAAGAAAAAATATGTATTTTTTAAAGATTTTATTTATTTGAGAGAGATAGTGAGAGAGAGCACAAGCAGGGGGAGCTGCAGAGGGAGAGGGAGAAGCAGGCTCCCTGCTATATGGGGCTCAGTTCTGGACCCTGGGATCATGACCTGAGTTGAAGACAGACCAACTGAGCCACCCAGGCACCCCAGAACAATATATATATATATATATTTTTACACTATTGACTGTTTTTACTGTCGCTGACTCTGTAAATTCCAGTAGATTCCTTTGGAAATACTGTATTCTGAACTATGAGAAAAAGGGTTTAAAAACAAATTTTCTCTCTTTAAAATAAGAAGCAGCATTATTAAAAGGTTTTTGTAGTTCTTTTTAACTTACAAAGGAGATGGGAATTTTGAAATTGTATCTTGAATTTGACTTTCTTGGCAAATAGTAGGTCTCTGTAGTTTCACTCCAAAATCTGAAATTACACACACGCATCTACGTATACATTTTTTTCTTTTGTAAGTTTTTCTTAATTGCATCGCTCCATTTTTGTGGTCAACAAGTGTGCTGAGAGCCACATCCAGCTTTGAAATTAGGATAAAATGGAAGCCCGAGTGGAATTTTTCAGTAAGGTAGTGAACTTAGAGTTTGCATGTATGTTATAAACATACAGAATGCATCTTCCTGCTCAGGACAGCTTTCTGTGCATTAATATTTATAGATAGCTTCTGTGGTATTTTCCTCTAAAATTTTGCTGATTGAGAAGTAAAGATCTCTGTTGCAGTGAGAACTTGTCCAGTGCCGTACCCCCTTACTTTGCAGATCACTGTTATTTGGACTTACATGCTGGAGAAAATTTGGTTTCTGCGGCTTCGCTGACTTTATAGCTGAGTAGGTCCGTCTGCTGCAGAGCTAACTTCTGTGACCTTATAATTCTCCTGTGTCCTCCTGTGTCTCCAGTTCAGAAGGCTGGAAATTTCCTGCTGGATCATCCCCCACATGTATAAAGCTTTATTTAGAGAGGGAAAATAATGAATAACAAGTGAACTATTAGATTTCCTTTATTAGTTTACTGCCTTTTTTCCCCCCTCCCTCATAGCTGACACAGGGCTATTCTTTGTATTAAAAAGAAGTTGTTAAAAGTTAAGATTAGGTAAGATCATGAAGCTGCTAGATGGCCCATGTAACTGGAGGTGAGTTGTTAATTTGGTGGCCATTTGTCTTGTATTTTAATGTGAAAGAGTTGGACCAGGCCAGTTTTCTCTTTTAAGATTTCCTTCTTTCCGGGGCGCCTGGGTGGCTCAGATGATTAAGCGTCTGCCTTCGGCTCAGGTCATGATCCCAGGGTCCTGGGATCGAGTCCCGCATCGGGCTCCCTGCTCCTTGGGAGCCTGCTTCTCCCTCTGCCTCTCTCTCTCTCTCTCTCTGTCTCTCATGAATAAATAAATAAAATCTTTAAAAAAAAAAAAAAGATTTCCTTCTTTCCTTCCTTCCTTCCCTTTTTTAAAGCCCCAGGACATTTTCTTCAAATAAATTATAAATACCCCATATTTAAAGCAGATAAAAGCAGAGCTCTACCAACTGAAAAGTTAGGGGCTCTCTACAAGGAAAAGCTTTTACTTTGATAAGTTAGTATGCCATCTCTTTTTTTAGCAAGGGGTATGTAATCAAGATGTCATTTTTTGCTCTGGTTACTAGGAAGCTCAGAGTTAATTATGGTGCTTAATCATAGAAATTCTATTAATCCTTATAATTAGCATATTTTCTCCTTTCCCTTTTCATGATTTCTTAAAACTTTTTAAGATACATTCTTTGTATTTATGACATTCAAATCTCTTTTGGAAAGGGATAGTTTTAATTAATTCAATATATATTTCTCTTTATGTTCCTGAGAGTTGTCCATTATGGTAAAAATCTATGAGAATTGATTAGCAGTGGAATGAAACAAGGTTTCTATCCATTTTTAAATAGCCATGCTTGATTATGGTACAGTAAATTTGCAAACTAGAGTGAAATATGAATTTACCCACTTGAAAATGTTTTCAGCCTCAGTAGCCCAAGAGTTTTATTTAAAGCACAGGATTTTGGGATAACATAAGGCTGAAGTAGAAAAAAACTAAGCATCAGTCTACCCTTAGGAAGTACACAGCCAAAGATTTTCTTTGTTAATTAGAACTGAACACTTGTGTTAGAATTGGGCGTCCAGTTCCAGCAGTTATTGGATTCAGTGTGTACTCTTAAACCAACATTCAACAATATAAAGGTCTAATTTATGTACCTGGTCTAGGCTAGGTCCCTGGGGCTATAAAGATCAATAGCATGTAGTTCCATCCTTAAAGAATTCCTTCCTGTCCCATCTGGGTTAAGAACAGCTTAATTTACTGGAAAGAACTCAGCAAGTTAAAAGGACATTAATACCTCCATTAGCTATTTTCTTGTAAGGTTTTGATTAAGTTGCTTGCCCAAGCCAACAAAAAGCGCTGTTCATTAGAATTTCTCAAGTCTCATCCCTAGAGATTCATTGAGTAGGTCTGGAGTTGTGGCCCTGTGATTTGCATTTTTTCATTTTCAGACAGTATATACTGTTGTTTCCTATGAATGACTCCCACATACCCTTCTCTCCACTCCCATATTTTTTAGTTCTTTTAAGTTATATTATGCTAGTTGGCCTTCCTAGAGTTTCTCTGAAAAATGATTAACCATTAAATAAATCCCTGCTGGCACTCAGCCTGGAACATGGTACAAAGAGACGAATAAGAGTACAGGCCTTCCATTGCCAGCCAGTGGCCTGCAGCTGCTGTGGTGGACAGCTTCCTGTCTCTTGAGGTGACTGCATCCCGTGCAGCCTATAGTTTCAGTTAGATAGCCCCAAATAAACCCTCTGAATTTGGCGAAAGTCTGTCTAACTTGGTTAGCACGCTAGAATAATAGAAACTGTATTTTCCTTAGATAAATTTAGATGGTTGAAGTCAAGACACTTCTTTCTGTTTTCTGATGGGGATTTAGCCTTAGTTTTCTATGTAAGTGGATTCATTGTTTACTAATGATTCTTTCCCTAGGTGCTTGAGCTCTGTATTTTAAATCTTGTCTTACTTGGCTGGATTTTGTCAGGTAGCTTTTTTCCCGTAGCTTTTTTCCCGTGTGTGTGTGTGTGTGTGTGTGTGTGTGTGTGTGTGTGTATTTTAAAGATTTTATTTATTTATTTGTCAGAGAGAGAGAGAGAGCACAAGCAGGGGGAGCAGCAGAGGGAGAGGGGGAAGCAGGCTCCCTGCAGAGCAAGGAGCCTGATGTGGGACTTGATCCCAGGCTGCCGGGATCATGACCTGAGCCAGAGGCAGACACTTAACCAACTGAGCCACTCAGGCGTCCATTTTCTCTATATTTTTAAGTAAGGTTATGACATATGTGCAGAAAAATGCACAAGTAAATTTGGAATTTGAACTTTACAAATTGAGCATACACATTTAAACATCTCCCAGATCAAGGTATGTATCATCACTGGAGCCCCAGAAACTTCTCTCAGGCCCCCTCTCAGCCGTTATCCTTCATTAAGCATAACCAGTGTTTTGATTTACAACACCATAAATTAATTTTGCCATTTAAAGAAAATTCATAGTAATAGCACCATACAATGTGTACTTTTTTGTGTCTTTTATTCATTATATGTCTGAATTTCCATGCTGTTGCATGCAACAAAAGTTTTCTATTTCTTGTTACTGTATAGCATGGCACTCCATTACATGAGTACATCGTAATTCCTTTATCTCTTCTATTGCTGGACAGACGTTTATACTGTTTCCAGTTTTTGGCAGTTGTAGTAATGCTGGTTAAGAACATTCTTATAATTTCTTTTGGGAACTGCATATATTTGTTTCAAGTGGGGTATATACGTAGCAGGAGTTCTGGGGTAGAGGGCTTACTTACGTTTAGCTTTGGTAGGTGCCTCCAAGCAGCTTCTCCCAGCAGCTGTCCCGGTTGTTGCTCTCACCAGCAGCTTCTGAGAGGTGCAGTTGCTTATCGACGCTAGCTTTTGCATTGTATTTAATTTTATCCATTTTGGTAGGTGTGTACTGGTGTTCCTTTGTTTTAATTTAATCTCCTTTAGAATATTGATTTTGAACACCTTTTCATATGCCTATCAGTCTCCATTGCCCTTTTTCAGTGTGGTGCATTTCAGATCTTTTGTTCGTTAAGAAGGGGAGGTTGTCAGCTTTCTTTTGATTTGCCAGACTTGACTACTTTGTATATAAGCAATCTCTGTACTACACACATTTTTCTTTCTTTCTTTCTTTCTTTCTTTCTTTTCTTTTCTTTCTTTCTTTCTTTCTTTCTTTCTTTCTTTCTTTCTTTCTTTCTTTCTTTCTTTCTTTCTTTCTTTCTTTCTTTCTTTCTTTCTTTCTTTCTTTCTTTCTTTTTCTTTTTCTTTCTTTTTTTTACAATTGGTAGTTTATCTTTTCATTCTATTAATGTGGTAATATCTCTTGATGAACAGAAAGTTCTTCATTTTAATGAAGCCTAATTTACCAGTCTTCTTGTTTATGGTTAGTGCTTTTTGTATTCTATTTTGGGAAAATTTTGTCTACCCAGATCATGAAGATAATTCTGTTATTATCAAGAAATACTGTCTTTTGTACTTAGGTCTACGATTTAATAGCAACTGATTTTGTGCATAGTGTAAGTCTGTTTATTTACCTCCTGTGGATAACTAGTTGATTTGAACCATTTATTGAAAAGTCTATAATGTCCCCACAGCATGTAGCAGACTTTCAGGTAACCATATATGTTTGGGTCTGCTTCTAGAAACTCTGTTCTGTGCTATTGGCCCACTCACCTTTTTTGCCAAGCCACACTGTGTGAACTCCTGGCTTCGTAATGATATCTGATGGTGGAAGTCCTCCAACCTTGTTGTTCTTTTTGTCTTAGCTGTTCTTGGCCCTTCAGCTTTACATATAAATATCAGAACCAGCCTATTAATTTCTACACAAATACTTCTGGGATTTTGATTGAGTTGCATTGACCCTCATTTTGGGAAGAATTGACATCTTCACAGTATTCTTTTCTGTGCATGAATATGGTATACCCTTGTATTTAGGTGGTCTTTTGTTTATCTCAGTCATGTTTGCAGTCGTCTCTGGCTGTGTAAAGATCATACCCATCTGCCATGTCTGTTTTCTTCCAAGTGCTTAATTCTTCATCTGTTTCTTTTGTATCATCTGTAATTACCATAGAACTTTCCTTCATGTCATTTGGTTGTCAGCTCTGTCTGTTTTTTGATGTTTCTAATATAAGTTCTGTAGTGATTATTGTTCTATTTATTGGCTATGCAGTTTCCTTGTTATCTCTTCATTTTCTCATTTTCTTTTTTAAATCATCATTTCTCATTTACTCAGTTTAAAAAAAATTTTTTTTTCTTTTAAGCCTCCAGTGCATGTTATGAAATTTTCTTCTTTTGGGAGGACTGTGTTTTCTTTCAGAGTGGAATCTTCAGCTGTCTTTGTGTGCTATGACCATTTATCATCATCTCTTTTTGTCCCCAAGGATTCTAACTTTGTTGGCATGCTTCTTCTCTGGACCATATTAATAGTGAATAGATTAACGGATTATTGTATTTGTGAATCCTTGGCTTTCCCATTTGATGAAACTGTTTTGCTTTTCCTCAGAGTTCGGATTTGAGGATTTGGCATTGTTAAGGGACTTTTTTTGCCTGCAGTTCATACTGTGGGAGGATCTGGAGGGCCATGGCTCAGCTGGTACGCAGGTCAGATTACCTGTCTTTCCTCAGTACCTGCTCTGTTCCTTTCCTGGCCAGAGGAGGCACAGATTTGGTAAAATCTAAGTCCATGGGAGAGAAACCTCGTTGGGGGTTCTTCTCTCTGGCTTTACTATGTTTTATCATTCTCTGTTTTGTCATATATTTTGGTAAATCCTTGTTTATTGTTGAAAATAATTAGTCTTGAATGATTGTGGTTGTTCTGCCCTCTTTCTCCAGGGAAGAAACAGAATCACATGTCCTGCTTTCAGTGAGGGGCTGGGAGTAGGGAAGGTCTCTTCCAGGGGCTGTTCCACTCTTTCTTTTCAAGCTTCCTGTTTATATTTTGTAAATTGAAGGTCAGTGGTGATAAATTTCTGAATGGTGTTCACTTAGGTTCTTTTCCCCAATATGGTTCTTCAGGAGCCACATGTTGCTTTCTAGAAGTATCTGACTCTTCTTGGCCACAACCTCCTGATGGTTATGGTGAGAGGCTCTGTCACTGTTGCTGCTGAAATATTTCTTAATTGCTATTTTGTGTTCATTTCTTCAGAGTTTAGTGGGGCAGAGGTTGAAAACTACCCCCCAAATGTCTCCTATTTTACACACAGTTTAGCTTGTTTGTTGGTGTGAACATTTCGGGGTCACTGGAATCTATGTCCTTCCCCCATGAGAGTAGACGGTGCGTGTTGTGCTGTCACCCTCTCAGCTCCTCATAGACGGTCTCCCACATTACAGTCACCTGACATTTCAGTTTTTGTACACGTGGTAGCATTAATTCATTTTCGGATAATGACAGTAAATTCTTCATTCCTCATGGCATCTTAAGAGTGGAGAACTTCAACTAGTGAAGAACACAGTATTCCTAACTTTGTTAGTCTTACGTTGTAACATTTTATTTTGCTAAGCCCTTTCCCCCAGACCTGTCAATAATTAGCAGAATTCACTAGTTGTACTTGCTCTTCCTCCCTCCAGAGTAGATAGCAGAGTAGATAGCTAAATGTGTTGACAGGACATCTGAACGTAAGCAAGTAACAACAGCAAGCACAAATACAATGAAATCCTGCATGGGTTCCATTTACAGTGCATCGATACTTCACCAAATGGCATTCGTGCATGTGGGGTTACACTGGACACTTACTGAAGACGATTTACAGAACTCTGAAGTGATTTCTTCTAGGACTTATAGTTTTAGAGACTTAATGTGTGTGTGTTTAATGTTTTGATAAAAACTAAGATTACTCTTTTGCTTTAATCTGTTTTTTAGCATGTATTTTTCAGCTTGAGGATGCAGCCTGTAGCAGTGCCAGGCACACAGTGGGTGCTTAGTTAATATGTGGTGGGTGCTCTGCCCCTGGTAACGTGAAGGCCTGTGTTATTACAGAAGGAAATTGTAATATTCATGATTCTTGTTACAGCCTTTATCACTGGAACTCATTTAAAATAATAAATCACTTTAATGCATTCTAGCAGAATATTTTTAGATTATTCTTTAAATTAATCTGCCCCTCTTTTTAAGTCACTCACTTCCTGACCCACTTCCCATCTTTTCATCCCTTCTTTTTCCGATTATGTGTGACCTTTTCCTGCTTTTTCTCAAAATATATCTGTAATTACTTAATTCCACTTAAACATTACACAGTTTGTAAAGGGCTTGGAGTAAAATAGGAAGTCAGCTCTTTATTATTACAACACTAGTTGAATCGTTGCTCGAGAGGTGCAGACCCATGGATATTTCTGTATAAAATAACCAGGCTAGGCTCTATGAGAGCTCCGCATATACAGGAGGGAGACACAGGAATGTGGACGAGGCTCAGCCAGGCGCACAGCTTGGTGGACTCTCTCTAGGAAGGGATGCGCTAACGTGGGAGCACAGCAGCCGGGGACTGTAAGGGAGGCGGCACAGCTCTGAGACGGAAATTGGAGCAGGAATGGAGAGCTCTGAGTTCTAGTCTTTCCTACCCTCAGCTGAGAAACACTGAGCCAGTTCTCTTAGCCTTCTTCTGTCTCCAGCCTCAGCGTCTTCTGTCTATATTGTGAATTTTAACTAACTCGCTGGTTTGTAAGTATCGTGTAACACACATGTCTGCTTTGCTTTCATAGAAGATATGTGTTCTGTGTTTTTTTAGTTTCTGTCGAGTAACAACCTGTTTTTTTTTTTGGTTGCTATTAATGAATGTAGGAGCATAGATGAATCATGCTATTAGCTTATAAAGTCTGTACCATTTGCCCGGTGACTTCAGGTGGTCTTAAGTAAATAAATAAGATGAACTGATTGGTGCAGTCAGTCTCTAAATAATTGTATTTAGATTTCTTTGTTTCGTCGACACATGTACAGTACCAAACATTTAGAAATTTTAGGCTGTATATTCTAAGTTTCTATAATAAACATTTGTGATTTTTATAATAAAGAGTTAAAAACCAACAACAGTCCTGAATACTCCTCACCTTTGATATAGCCAGGGATCTGATTGGCTTTTCTTAGAGGCTTTTGAAAGCATCTAGAGGTGATCTTTTGATGTGTGACCTGCTAAGCAAAGAATGAACGGGTCCTCGGTTTTTGCCTCGCAGGATTTTTATTCTTTGTCCTGTTAAAACAGCTTTAAGTCTCTAAGTGGTCTCTAGTCAGTGTTTAGACTATTAGTAAATTATCAGTCCAAATGCATCTAGCTGATTTGTCTTCCTGTTTCTAAGCTGGAAGTGAGAAGCTGCTAATTAACTAAATTTTAGCCTAGCATATCTGAACACTTCAGAAATACAATGTGTAATACATTCGCTAATGCCCTTTGAAATAAACCTAATTTTCTGCAGATATTTTAGCTGTGCTGAATTAAAAGAAAACTCTATTCTAAGTTTATAAGTCATTCTGGTGTGTCGTACAATATTTTGATTTCATTTATAGATGCAGAGGCACTTTGTGGGACCTGGTATGGAATATGACAGAATCAGAGATTAGCGTAGTCCCTTTGTGAAGCCGTTTTCTGTTCAGAGAGAACCAAAATATGCACTATCTGAAGCCCAAGATGTTGACAAATAACAAAATGAAGCATTAGGGGATGTCAGGAGAAAGAAGCTGCCAGTGAATTGTTTGGAATTTTCCTCATTGCCTTATAGAATTAATAACACACTTAGATGCTATTAAATATGAAATTTTTTTTTTAATTGGTCTTTTCCTGTAGGCCATTGGCCTCTTCTGTCAAAACTAAATACATTCTCAGAAAAGTTGGGCAGGAGATAACCCAGCTGAAGTGTGGACTAATGAAATGCAGTGCTTTACCTATTGCATGATGCTTAAAATACAGGTGTTTTTTTTTGTTGTTGTTGTTGGCTGAATACTGACTGATTTTCATTCCTATGTAATTTACTTGCATGGAGATTAAGAAACCTCTTTTTTATTAAATAAGCTTGAGAACAAGATGAATGCACTGGGTTCTTGGGTAGAATGTATTGGATAGCTCCCTTTATAATGAGCATTTAAAAATCTGCCTCCTTAAAATCGGAAAATGCATTCTTTCCTGTATGGAAAGCAATATAGTAGTGAAATATTCCTCCTTAATTTTGGTCCGAACGAACAAAAGTGTCTGTGTTTATTCCTGCCTAATGCATCACAAATCTGCTGACATGCTAACCTTGGAGTCTTGGCTGGCGTTAATCAGGCCTGTGCACCGGCAGGAAAGATGCACCTAATGCACTCCATCAGTGCAGTTTGCATATGGAAGTTCTCACAGGGGAGCTGCCCTGTGCCAGCTGAGGGTTACCTGCCCACTGCAGTTATTGTATGTAATTATCGAACCAATCTGTTCAGCCCAGCAGGGTTTAGATGGTAATCATGAAGCAACACTTTGGAAAAGAAAGATGTAAGGCACTCTCCCCTTCTCTCATCAGTTATATGAAGTTACAGCCACTCTTAACAGCAGTTTTTGAGAGGCAATACCTCCATATACAAATCTGCTAAATGAATGCCTTTGAAAGTTTCTGAAGGTTTAGTCAAGTTATTTTTGTCTGTGTGAAGCGTTTTCTTCAGGAGCATGGCGGGGGTCTTGGAGTTCTGATCTTTCCATGGCCACCTTAAGAATATTTTGAAACAGTGGGATTATTTGTAATACGTAGATAATAACAGTTCTGACCATTTGGGGGTTTTAAGGTAATGTGGTTTGAGTAGAGTGGAGCTTTCCCATGCAGCTCCCTGTGGAACGGAACCCGTGGCTGCCGTCAGGGAAGAAGGGAAGAGAGCGGTGTGCTGTCAGCAGGCAGTGTGGACAATGGCCCAAAGCAAGGGAAATGCTCAGATGAAGTTTAACTTAATATTAATTGTTAGAAAATATAAGTGAGGACGTTCTGATGCATTGTGAATCTGAAATTTGGGACAGATGAGAGGATTTCCTAAACGAAATCTGGGCCACCCAGGGAAGCTCTGAGTTATCGTTTGGACTTTAACGCATTTAAATTTGAGACTACATGGGATAAAGTTATAGGAGAAATACAAAGTTGTAAAGTTATTACTAAGTCCTTCCATAGTCATTCCTACATGTAGACGTGTGGAGTAATTTAAAAACTTCACGTCGGACTGAACTAGTTAGAAAATGTCATAGTGATAGAAAATAATGAAAAGAAACTGAACGAACACTTGGGAAGACCGGCTGGTGACAGAATTTAAGCATTAACTACTAAGTAACCCTCAACTAGAAAAAATAAATAGAAAGTTGGAAAAAAATAAATAGAAAGTTGAGGAGAATCCACCCTATTTTCGAGATTTTAGGAGAGCTGTGTACTTTTAAGACTCTTCCTTTACAGGAAGGTGTCCCCCTTAAACTTTTAATGAAAAGTATACCAAAAGAAGACATTTATTGGAAGTTTGTCATTACTGATTCATGAGCAGAATTTGCCATTGATTGATAGAGTATAACCAGGGATATCCTGTATGCACAAGGTGTATATTTTCCCATTTATCAAGTAGATGACTGTCCCTCCCCCACATACCCCACACACATTGTAAAATGCGGAGAATAAGTATCATTGGCCTGAGTGGTGAAACCAAATTTGTTAAATGCTTTGCTTTTAAAAGAGAGTTTCTGTATCATCAGTCCTGATGGTTAGGCTTTCAATGATGAACTATAAAAAGCATAAAAGCTTGAGGTGGTTACAACAAACAAGCTGACATTCAGACTAACTGTATAGTTGAAGTTCTCTTAATCCCATTTTCTTCCATCCACAGCCCCTTCGCCTTAGGTAACTACCACCCTGTAGTTGTGTATATTCTTATTGTATGTTTTGATTCACCCACAACCTGGATAGATTCACATATATGCTAGTATATGGTAAGTTTGTGTATTTACTTATTTGACCATCGGACCACATGTTTCTCTCTCTCTTTTCAAAAATCTTTGTGTGTAACAAGCGCAAGAAAGGAATTGAGGAGAGCACCGAATCCAGTGTTGAAGATATGGAATGGTCAGATACACAGACAGAAGAGGCCACAAAAACCCGTAAGTTGAACAGTCTTGCCTATTAGCTTTTTCCATATATAAACACAGATTTCATTTCCTTCCGCTAAGTAAGAGGTTAACTTATGGTTGCAACATTTTGGTTTTATGATAAAATATCATACAAGAAGATCTTCTGTTTGTATAGTATTATCACAGTGTCCTTTGTACGTACATTGTATTATTTACTGTTCACAGTAATCACGAAGTTGGGGTGGGGAGCTATTCTCATTTTGCATCTAGGGAGCGCAAGACATGGAGCACTTAAATGGCAGAGCCGGAACTCTTACCTCTCAGGCTACTGTCTTTCCATTTCCGCACACTGATTACATATCACGGGATACAAGGGAAGGTCCAGATCCGGCGAGTAGTACCTGGGCTTACTGTGGCTGCCAAGTTCCACGGGCCTGAGCCGTCCGTGTGCCCCCCACAAAGTCTGCCAGCTCTTCTTGTCTCTCAGCAAGTTGGGAGGCAAGGGATTAAAGCCTCAGTCATCGCTTTTCAAAGCTCTTGAAGCAAAAAGCAGAGTATAAAGTCATTTCTGAGATGGCTTGTAAACTGGTGCTGAAGGCTCTTCCAGCATGGAGCCGAGCTAGCATTGACATTAGCAGGGCTGCATCTGCAAAGGGCACAATGGGGTTGGGCTTCCGTGTGGTCTACTTCGTAGACGGCCAGTGCGGACGTGTAGGCACACCTCTGGGAGGCTCAGAAAAGGGAAAACAGGTTCCAGGTTTCACAAGAGATGATTTCTTGGACGCAATGAAGAGATTCAGTGCTGGTTGCAGTACCATGTTTTTTTTTTTTTCCAGATTTCTCTCCTATCTTGCTGCCTTTTATTTATTTATTTATTTATTTATTCATTCATTCATTCATTCATTCATTCATTCTTTTATTGGTTCTGAAGCATTTCTCACTTTCTAATAGAAAAGGCTCATTTTTGGTAAAAGTTTCATTAAAGCCCAAGTGCCCTGTTGAGTCAGGCCAGGGATGTATTTTACCTTTCCTTTGATAGTGTCGCCTGTGCACATTTGTGGAAGACAAACATTTGACTTTCAAAGAGAATCTTCTGCACTCGGGTCTGTTAACATTGTCTTTCTTGTATAGTATGGATAGAACATCCTTAGGTTTACATGAATTCACCCCAGAGAATACTGGGGGTATCTAGAGAGGGAGGATAGAACTTCACCCTGGAGGCTAAAGGTTTTAAAGAAGTTCCTTTCTGTCTTCAGCCATTTTCCGATCCCTACTGTTCTCCCCGCCTCCTGTCTTGTTCATTTTGTTATTAGGAAGTGAGGAGTCCCGAGGAGCAGTGCATGGAAGCCTGTCTCAGCCAGAGGCTAGCAGCAGCAGCTATGACAGTGAGTGGGAGCAAAATTAAGGAGCATTTGTAAAGATAGAGCAATATTCTTACTTTAAAAAAAATCCCTTAAAAATTTTTAAAACGGAGAGTTTTAGTTCAGCAAAGGGCCCAGCCCACATTGTGATAATAAGGTTGATACCCATTTAGACCGGAGTGAATTCACAGCTGTGCATGGGAAAACTCATGCCTCTCCTGACTGCCTGAAGGTCATTTGTTACCTGAACTTTGCTTAATGAGCATCAGAGTTATTTGTTTTGATACATCAATAATTTTAAATTGGACTATAATTATGAAAAAATGTTTTTTATGCCCCAAATTTTAATTTAAGGTCCTTAACACTGCTGGTTTTTACTGGGAGAAAATATATTAGTATTTTTGTTTTATTTATTAATAACAGAAGAAGAGTGTGGACCCCATTGCATATTTGAGGAGAACAATCCAGATTTTTTGTTCCAACTTAAACAAAAAGAAGATAGAGAATAATCAAATTCTCCCTTATTTATATAAACTCCAAATTGCTGTACTTAAATGCTGTTTCTCTTCTTATTGTAATTTATCCTTTCTTCTAAAGTATAGGGCTAGTTAAAGTATTTTATTGTCTAAATATTCGTAAAGGAGAGAAATATTACCTGAGATGGTAAAATGTTACTGCTTCTGGCAAAAAAAAAAAAAAAGGCCAGTGTTCATGAAAATATGTATTTGTATTCATCATTTTAAAATAACTTGAAGGCGGAGGCACATTATTATGTTTGAATTTTGTTTTAAAAAAGTATATAATACAATTCAGTGACTTCTGTGTTCCAGAGCTTTAAGATTTTGTGTCATAAACGTGTTTCAAGAATGGTTACCTCTAACAGCAGCTTTAGAAATGTCAGTTTCTTCATTAACAATTTTATTTTCAAACACAATTTATGGTTTACAATATGGTAAGAGATTTTTCTCACTGTGTGATCTTTCAGAATGCTGTGCCTGGCAAAATGGGAGCAACTTTCCTTTAATATCTATTTAGACCATTTTAAAAACGTGTATAATTTTCTTGATACACCTAAACTCATTTTGACTAGTTGGGGGTCTATTGTGTAAGAACACATTCTGAAAGCTTTCAAAATGTGTATTGTGTAGGTTTTCTCAAAGAAAGAGAGGGGGTGACGGGGTGTTTTTCAAGAAGAACAGAGGCCTCTAATCCTTTTATTTTTATGCAAGGCATAATTTTTACCAATTGAGAAAATTTGGTTATTTGCTGCAAGTAATTTTTTCCCCCACAAAATGATAAGGCTTAAAAAATCATGTATATTCTGGCATTTCAAAACGGTCCCAGTACTTCAGAATTGTACTAAAAATTAGTTAATGTAGCCATGATATTTATGGCTAGCTCCTTTGTCCCTCCCGTTCATAAAATGGACAGTACTCCACAACCTTCTCTTGTTAGTGTTAGATTTGAAGTAACCTTGAATTTGGTCCATTCTTGAGAAATCTGAGGGAAGCAGGATTGACGGTTACCTCTCGAATATCTATGATCTAGTCAAAAAAGGGATATTTTTAAGGACACACTACAAAGAAACTTCCCACTTATTTTGAATTTCTGCATTAATAAAATCATGGAAGAGTACCCAGACTTGTATTTTTCCTTTTTCAGATACTAAATTTTACGTGTTAGGCTTGAGATTGCACCTTTTACCAATAGTAATAAATTATGAAAATGGGTATATTTTTTTTTAAAGAGACGAGAAGAGGAAAAATATTTTTTCTGCCACAATTAGAATTGGTTATTAGGGAGAACAGTGAATTGATACGTGTAGCAAAGACTTCACGTTGCAGGATCCTGATTATATAATAAATTCCAGGTACTGTTTTTAGTTGCAGTGAAAAATTTTAAATCTAGATTGAAGGAGATAAGCAGCAGTGGTGTTTAAGAGTAAAAAAAAAAAAGAGTAAAATGACAAATGAGGGTGTTAGTGATAATACTACTAGTTGAACAGAGTGAAACTGTTGTGAAGTGTCCTTTGTAATGTGACTACTCCAAATTTATTGAAAGGAAGATGTACTATAGTACTGATTACTGACCTGGATTTTGTGATACCCTATTACGCCCCACCTCAGCCCATCACAGCATTCCTATTTCTCTATGCAAAATTAATTTCAAACTTCTTGAAATAAAAAACTAAAAATCTACCATGGGATATTTTTTATCTATCACAAAAATTGAGGAAAAAGCTCAAAAGTTTAAACCAGCCGTAGTGAAGGCTATGCATTATCAATGGCAGGAAAAAAAAGATATACATGTAAATTTGAAGTTTTCTTTAATTGAAATATATGGCAATGAAATAAAAACTGGAACTTAGAAAACACTAATTTTTAAACTGATCTTCCACACAAGTAACTAAGCCTATAAACAGAAAACCTTTAGGATTTATTATTAGACATGGTAAATATTTTGTCCTAGATTCAAAGAATGTTTTATACATTTCAGAAAAGAAGTATTGATCTGTTGTTTAGTGCACTCATTGATTAATTATGGGTGACCATGCTGCCCCTCACCCTGGTACCGTTGCTCTTTTCCTGGCCAAGGGAGGCATGAGGCCGAGGGAAGGCACACTTCGTTTGCCCGTGCTAGGCAGCCGTGATCGGGCTTACACGTACCCTTCTGACTGCTGTGCTCGGTCTGAGGTAGAGTGGGGGTGCTAGGTGAGAACCGAGTCTCCTTGGTGAGGTGGAATTCCCGTAAAGAACTCTGCCCCCAGTAAAGAATGACTGATTTATTCCAACCCAGGAGTAGTTGGATAGGAACTGTCATGCGGTTCTTTGACCAGTATCAGCTGTGATGCATCTTTAGAAGGCTACTCAGTTGGGATCTCTTTAATTCCTAGTGGAAAAGACTTTGTGTTTTGGAATGGACCGTGTGCTCCTGCCTAGAGAGTATAGGTAACAGGCTTTAAAAAGCAACACATTTTATTCCTTGCTTTTCAGAATTTGCATTACTTCATTGCTTCTCTCCAAGAAATGAATGCTTGTCTTGTTGCTATAGCTTACATTAGGAGTTATTGTTTTAAATTGCACAATAAAAGTTTTGGGGAGAAAGATTTCAGTGCCTTTGTAAATTGAATGTGTTTTACCAGTGGGAGAGTTCTGTTGTGACTTAAGACTGAAAGGTAGACGTTAGCATATTTTTGGACATATTAAAAATGGACACGATTTCCTAAGATTTTCAGGCTATTAGCCATTACCTTTGTGTAGGAATTTAATCTCCACAAATCATCATAGTCAGATTTTTAAATATGAATAAGTATATATAGAAATGTTTATATATCTGTTCTTTAGGTTTTGTAAGTTAATGATTTGAATTTGTTTTTTTCTCTTCAAGGTTCAAAAACCAGAAAGAGAGTCCAGAAGTAAATCAAATGCTGTCAACCGACTTTTCTTTTCTTCCTGTCATTTGACTTTTTCCTCTTTTTCTATTTTAAATGTTATATTTTCATGTGAGTCTTTGAGGATGGGGCTAACCATGAAATAGTATGTCTTTGAAAAATATAAACTTTTTTATTAAGTAAATACTTTGTACAATTTATTAAAGGCTAATTTATAAAATTGAAAATCTATAGGTCAAACTCTTTCAGCTGATCCCAAGCTGCATGTGTTTGAGGTTCTGAAGCAGCTGTAAGAAAAACCACCATGATGTGCACTTTCTAATCATTGTCCATTGCCCCGAGTGTATAGAAATGCTTGGCAAAATCTTCCCCTTTAAGCAGATATACAAACCTTAAAATAAAGGTCTCTTTTTGCATGATACAAATACACCATTTGTTGTGGCCGTAAGATTTGGATTGCATTGGTTCTGTTCAGTTCCACAAGCATTTATTGAGCACCTGCTGTGTGAAGCAAGAGGAACAAAAAAGGGAAAGGGTTATGAAAGCAAAAGTGGGGTACTAAGTAGGTCTGTGGGAGACCAAACCCACGTATTTGAAAGTGAGATTGCAGAAGGACTACGTAAGCATGCAAACTGTATGAAAAGAAAATGTGATAAAGTATCCATGATTACAGATTTATAGACTAGCTTCTTTAAGGAGACCCTGTGAAACAAAACAAAGCAGGCTTATTGCTCATTCACAGGAGATTATTTTTCTTATAAGTGTCGTTTTTGTAGCATATGATGTCTGTGCAGTAAACCAAGCACTCGAGAGTTTTAGTGATCAGACATTTTCAGATTTGAACTTTTTATAGTTTCCCTGGTAATAAAAGCTTGGGGTTTAAACTCTATGAACAATTTCAAGGTTTACTTTGTTGCAGAAATTGGAATTGGGTTGGATTTCCTAAAGGGTGGTACACCTTATTGCTTAATGGCACATCCCATCTTTGTAGATGACATAGAGACACACTTTTATTTCAGCATTTAAGCATTAAGCAATTATTTTAATATGTGTTCAGAACATAAGTAGCCCATGAAACTGGTGATTTCTCGGTTGCTTAGGACAAGCTTCAAGTAGGTATTTCTGTTTTTAAAAAAGTGAGTTGATTTAAAGAAAAAGTTAAGTAATAGTACAGGTGGAATAGCAACATACCCCAAATTGTCAAGGTGGAACCACGTTGGAGGAGCTCTGAGCCAACACTGAGACTCTCCAACTTTGGCCCCAAATGTGGGTCTTTAGGTGTCACATGGAATACGTGTCACTGTAGTGGTCAGATGTTGAAAAGTGCAGACCAGATCTGCAGACTTTCCTTTGAAAGTTCATCTTTTAAATGCCTCCTGAAGTTCTTGAGCTGTGTGTCTTTGCAGAAGAGAGAACTCTGACTTTGGGCAGAGCCTCCTCCTGTTTTCTGTGGAATGTTGGATGTTCGTGCTTATCAGTGCTGTGGTCCCAGGTTTATTTGTAACACCTGAATCAACTTTCAAGTTCTGTTTCAAACACATTGACACTTAAAATAGGATAAAATGTGTGTGCTGTATTTTTGTGTATATGCCTTAGCCTTTTTTATTTTCCAAAACACAAAAACAGCAGAACCTGTTGGTTAGGTATTAAGAAAACAGAGAGTTCCTCACGTACTGTTTTTAACAAGTGCTGGCATTTTCTCGAATGTCACTCTGCTGGCGGGGCTGCAGAGATTAAAGACTAGTAGCCGCAGTAGCCGGGGGGCTCACTGGCCGCATCCCCTTACGCCACTGCTCTTCTCCTTCCTGCCTGACGCTGCGTTTTCTGAGGCTCCCTTGATTTGATTTGATTTATTTATTTATTTATTTATTTAAGACTTTATTTATTTATATGACAGAGAGAGAGACAGCGAGAGCGGGAACACAAGCAGGGCGAGTGGGAGAGGGAGAAGCAGGCTCCCCGCCGAGCAGGGAGCCCGATGCGGGGCTCGATCCCAGGACCCTGGGACCATGACCTGAGCTGAAGGCAGACGCTTAACAACCGAGCCCCCCAGGCGCCCTGGCTCCCTTTATTTTAAATCAGTGATCAAATAGCCTTGTCATTCAGCGTTACGCTTTTTTTTTTTTTTTTTTCGCCTTTTTCAGTTTTGTACTTACTATCTTTATCTTGCATCATTTTTGTTTCCTTTCCAGTCCGTGTTTCAGTGGACTTTGCCAGTCTTTGTTCCTTCATAACCCAGCGTCCACGTTCTGACAGGTGTTCCTGGCACCATGCGGTCCTACCTTCTCTGCCATTTTCCTTGGTCATTAGTGAGTTGAGATGGTCTGGTCTGCTGAGGATCGACATCTGTGCCAGGCTCTTGTCCTTCACACCGTGGGGCAGTACATGCTCTAGATGTTCTAGAAAGCAACCGATACATCTTTGGTAACCAACTAAGCCCTGAAGTAAAATAGTTTCTAGGTATTCTTCAGTAGTGATCTCTTAAGACAAATAAAATGCTGATAGGCCAGAGCCATAGAGCCTCAATTATTTTTTTGAGTTACTAAAATGTGCATATAAAGGCCTAAGTTGCATAGAAATAAATTAGTGGTGGAAATGTAAATAAATTATATGTATTTATATATATGTGTTTATATGTGGTTGAGCAGTATGTGCTTGATTATCCCTTAGAATCCTATTTTGTTGGCTGTATTCTTGTGATGACCAAAGTTTATTAATAATACCTGGTCACTATAGGAAATTTAGAACACGCAGAAAAGTATCAAAAGACAAACCAGCCATATTACTCCCACCCACAGGCAACCACTGTGAAGGTCTTGACACATTTTCTTCCAGGCTTTTCTATGCATTTTTATTTCAGATTTTTTTTTTTTAAAGATTTTATTTATTTATTTGAGAGAGAGAGAATGAGAGATAGAGAGCACGAGAGGGAAGAGGGTCAGAGGGAGAAGCAGACTCCCTGCTGAGCAGGGAGCCCGATGCGGGACTCGATCCCGGGACTCCAGGATCATGACCTGAGCCGAAGGCAGTCGCTTAATCAACTGAGCCACCCAGGTGCCCCTATGCATTTTTATTTCAAATAATTATTATACTTTATATAAAACTTCATATATTGCTTTTTAAAGCTAGAATTAAATACTTTCCACGTTATTATAGATACTTCATGAATATAATTTT
Organism: Eumetopias jubatus; assembly: GCF_037043125.1. Lineage (NCBI taxonomy): Eukaryota > Metazoa > Chordata > Mammalia > Carnivora > Otariidae > Eumetopias > Eumetopias jubatus. The sequence continues at coordinate 8,146,690 of NW_028274813.1, read as the reverse complement.
TATGTTTCTATAATATTTTTTCTTGTGGATTTATGACGCTTTCCTGACCATTTCCCTAATATTGGACATTTAAGTTGTCTTCAGTATTGGGATATTATAAGTAATTTTTTTTAAGGTTTTTTTTTTTTAAGTTCATTTAAGTGATCTCTACACCCAACGTGGGGCTCGAACTCACAACCCCGTGATCAAGAGTTGCATGCTCTGCCAGCTGAGCCAGCCAGGAGCTCCTATAAGTAATATCCTTGATTAAACTCGGCAGAAATCTTTGTCCACATGTGTGAATATTTCCTTAGATTTTCAGAAGGGAACCACTGGGTCAAAGACTATGAAAATGGAAGGTTACTGATGCATATTAACAAGTTGCTTTGCAGAAATCCACCAGCCAACACTTTGCCCAGCAAATCAGAGTACAGCTTAGCTTTGTCATCCTTGAATATTACTAATTTTTATCATTTGATAAGGTAAATTGTTTTAATTGCTAGTGAACCTGAGCATTTATTTTTTATTTGTAAACTAACTGCTCTGTTTTCTTCCTGGTGTATTTGATTGTACTGTTTGTATAGTGGTGATCTTCACCCTTGGTTGTATTTGTTGCTGACTTTTTCCCATTTGTTTTTTGTTGGTGGTAATATTTTTTATTTTTGTGAAATTTAATATTTATGGCTTTAATCTTTTGATCTTTTTCATTGTAATTTCCACCACTGTTTTAAAATATTCCTCATCCTGAAATCAGAAATATTTACCATGTGCTAGCACATACTGGACCTAGGCTTTTTTGTCTTAATGCTCCTAAATTTTTCATCCATATGGAATTAATTTTGGCATATCTATGCCAGGAGGTAAGGATCACAATGTATTTTTTTTTCCAAATAGCTAACCGGTAGCTCCAGTACTTTTGTTAAATAAATCTTCTTCCCCAGCCCCTTATACCCTGGTTTGTGATGCCTGCCTTATTATAGATTAAGTTATTTTACCAGGGTCTGTTTCTGGACTGTCTGTCTGACTTCATTGATCTGTCTGTCTGTCCTTATGCCAGCACCACACTTAATGTAATTAAGGCCATTTTACTTATTCTTAACTTGTCTCCTAGATCACATTAACAGAAATCAAAATGAAAGAAAAAATTCACTTACGAGCATTACTATACTACAAAAATCAAACTCTTGTTCTTTGGCTAGGATATTTTTTAAGTCCTGTTATCATGCCTTCGTAATTTCTCATAATTATAGCAGCTGCATAGATAATGTTTTGTGAGTTTTGGTTTCTTTTAAAGTTCTACAGGTATTCTATACCCCTTACTCATTAAGCTCTGCTGGTATAAGGAGGACAAGGCACACTGAGGAATCAATACTGGAAAAGGGTCTCTGGATACATAGCAAGAGCCTCACACACGGGATCAGTGATTCTTTGCAGTATAGTGCTGACCAGGTGGTTTAGGCAACTCTCTATTCTTGGGTGTGATTTTGCAAATAAAATGCTTACCATTTCCACTGTACTGAGCATGTATTATTCATATAGTGGTGAGCTTTTTATTATGACACTAGTGTTTTGCAATTTGTGAGTAGCGTTCCTGAATTTTTGTAATTTTGGCTCAAGTTAACCTGTAAAATTTCTGCATTGAGTAAATTATGGGTTTATTTAAGTGAGCCGCTGTAAATGATCTCTGAAAATTCTTTCCTCTTTTTAATTTAAAGTGCAGCACTCGTTAGAAGTCTGAATTATCAGAAGGATGACTGGAGATGATCTGTAAGATAACTTTTGTCCCTGGTACTCGGGGGTGGGAAGAAGTTCTAAGGGCCAGCCCAGTGTTTGCAAGGAGAAGAGAGGGGACAGTGGTCTGAATCTCTTCCTGCTTTTCTGTAGGTTGTCTTTCTGCTGCTGATACCTTTCAGAAGCGAGTGAGGAGTGATCACAGTCATACATGAAGACCTTGTAACAGCCAGGCTAGTTTGTTTAAAAACTGAAAAATTGCTTATTGAGTAATTCTTTCTGACCTTGACACAAGAATCTTAGTACAGAAGTTCACGCTGATCCTTCTTGGTATAATTCTCAGATGGGAGCAATGCCCCTACATGCTTTCCCAAACTTTCTTCACGAGGGTCCATTATGTGCTAGCACTGTATAAATGTCAGAGTTGAGCCACTGAAGGGTCTGCTAACTCTGAACACTGGAAAGTTCCAGGGCAATAGATCACAGGGAAAGTTACAGTTGGATAGTACATATTGATTCTATTGATTCCATTCCATTTCCCAGTGAAGGGAAAAGGGAGGAATAGTTCTTGCACTTTCCTAGATAGAGAAATGTGCCTAAGATCCCTAAGAAGAGCTCACCCCCCCACCCGAAAGCAGGGAAAGAAAACTGTGTTCTTTTGTCTTCGTTTATTTCATTAACTCATCAGAACATTTTGGTGCCAAGGCGTGAGTCCATTCAGCTGGAGAAGTATTGTGCACATACTGATGGGTTTAACACTAGTTGCAAAGCTGTGTGATCTGGTCCCGCGTGCAACAGCTCCCCCCGCCCTCCCGCCCCGGCCCTTCAGGTTTCTAGTACAGAAATCCTTGGCAGAGATCGAAAAGCTTATGACAAAGATACGTAATTCGTCCTACCATTTGTAATTTAAAGAAGGATCATTTAGACATTTCTTAAGATACATGTATAGTTGTGGGTTTTTTTTTTTTCCTTTTTTTAAAGTTCCTAACCAGGTTTTTCAAAGAAGTTGTCTGTATTCCAGGTGCTGCAGCCCTGAAATAAGTCTTTGCTCTGCCATGCAAAGTGTTCAGAAAGCAAAGGTGGCTGAAATTACATGAAAATGGCTTCCAAGGCCCTGTCTGTTCCTGTAGAGGTCAGAGAAAGCACACCCTGCAGAAACACGATTTAAGGTCAGGAATCCCAGACACCTGCTGTTCCCAGTGAACTGTGTGATGCACATAGAAAATGTCTGGAAGTGAGGGTTGAGCTAAGTGAACAGTCAGGATAATATCTGGTCTTTTAGCGGCAAATTTGGGGGGAAATATGAAACTTTTTAAAATGGTGGGTTTTTAATTTGTTTTTTAAATTTTTTTGGTGTTATTGTTGATATCCCTATTTGAATGTAAAGTTCCTAACAAAAGAAGCAAGCTGCCTTTAGACTGCATTTACTGCTCTTGATGACTCCAGTTGTGTGTAAATATTAGAAAACAGCAGGGTCCTACATTCCAAGAATCACTTGAGCAGTGCCACGAAGACAAGTGTCCTTACTGGTATTGTAGTCATACTCCCAAGCTCTCCCGCTGTTTCTAATCTGTGCGCACAGCCGTGAAAAAACTGGACTGACATTTACAGGCACAGCAGGGAGACACTTGACTAGGGAATGTTAAAGACTCCGGTACCTCCGATTCAAAGTGGCCACCACACATGATAAATCTTCACAGGAGAGCTAGTCTGCACTTCAGCTGATGCCATAATGAGGGTATCTGTAATGAAGCAAAGAAGTAGAACATTTTTTTCCCTAAGCTCAACTTTTTAGCAATCAGATATTTATTGTTGTCTTTTTCAGACCTAACCATCTACAGGGAGACTCTCATTCTGGGTAGGGGAAGGATCTTTCCCTTTGGACCGGTGCTTTTTGGAGGGCCTCCTCCTTCCATCCTCCGTCCTCAGTCCCTGCCAGGGCTGTACAGGAACTTTCCTCAGTGAAACAGCACTTACCCATCAGCTGTGAATAAAAATAAAATTTCCCGGAATCTGCCCTAACTGGGATGTAAAAGAGGGTCAGTTGCTTTCTGACTCGAGTCTGACAGACTTCACTCCCGGTTTTGTCCCAGGGAGCTGACAGATTTGTATGCCATAATACCAGTAATGCAATTAGGTTTGCTGCACATTGTCTGGTTGACTTCTCAGTTAAGAGTTTCTTTCCCTATGGGAATAAGACCAGACAGACTGTCATTTGCTATTACTAATTCTGCTTAGCATTATCACTGGAGCTTTTTTTGTAATTAGCTATCTTAGTTGGCTCTTAAATTTTAATAGCCAATTGAAGCTACGTTTTAGCCAAGTTCCATATCTAAATTGCATTCAGTCCATTAACAAAGTTGGTTAAAAGGCTATTAAAACAAAAGCCAATATATGGTGGTTCGCACTCCCCATGTTTGCCGCTGTAGCAATGCCAGCCTCCCGCGCGTTCTCTAAAGGAGCTCACTCTCCTCCAGCAAAGTTACACACAAGCTGGACCGAACTTCCAAGTGGCAAGAAATTCATGTCGACAAGATTTTTGTTACGTTCACATACTCAAAAATGTCACCGCTCACACCCGGTTCCTTTTTGTGAGGGTTCTTTTGGGGTTGGGCTTTATTTGCTTGGTGGCGACAGAGGGGGGAAGAAAGGGGCATTTAGTATTCCAACTGAAAATTGACGGTTTTTGAAAGTGAATAATTGAAATGATGTTTTTCTCCATTTCAGCTGATCAAAATTATTAGCAAAACCATCTGAGGCACCTTCTGGTAGAATTGTAGTCTTGCTGGGTTTAGTTTGTAAAACATTCTGCCAGACATTAAAAAAAAAAAAAAATTGTAGCTGAGCCAGCACATAGGCTCCGAGCGCCCGTTGCCTAATTGATAGTCCCCATTGTCATTATTTTTAAATTCAGAAGACCATTTCTGATGCTAACACCCCCGCCCTTTGCAAATTAGTTTTCCATGATTTTAGTTTCCACGTGGAGTCTTCCTCCTTCCAGATCGGGATGGTGGGTCTGTGTTCCATGTTCAAAGATACTTGATTTCAGAAATTTGTATAATTTGTGAGGCAGGCTGTCAAGAGAAATTAGACTGGTATGGGACGTGTTCAGTTGACATTTCATCTCTGAATCCTTGGAACCCTGGGAATGAAGATGTGGAGAGAAACCAGCAGGCAAATGAGTCTGTCACCTTGACTGAGCCGAGTGCGTCTGAAGCGCTTCCCCACCCCCACCCCACCCCGCCCATTCGGCCAGTGCCCTGTTTTGAAATGAACAGGTAGTTTTCCTACTTCAAAAATACGTATTAAAAAAAAACACAAAAAACAACCCAACAGCTCCACAAAGAACGGCTGTTTCTGTTTCCCCATTCAGAAGATGTTGGGAGTTGTAGTTTAAATTTTTAAAGCAGTGAGTGGGTTTGAGTCCTTTACGTTTTGCAGTGTCTGGCCATTCTTCTCCTTGGCCTTCTCTGAGGCCCTCAGGACTGCTGTCCAGCTTCAGCTTTCCTGGTGCTGTCTTCCTCACCGAAGGCCGCCTGGCAGACAGATTCTAGTGAAGCCCCAACCACTCCTCATACTTAGTCCTCCACGTGGAAAGGCCTAGTAGCCCACGCTCACATAACTTTGGTCCTGACTCGCTTCTCCAGCCTTTGGCTGCAGGGCTGAGGCGCCATCAGTGAAAGCGTGGCCTCAGTGACAAAGGTGAGCAAGACCAGAAATGCTGGTGGCCCTCTCTGGTGATTTTTGTTCTCTGCCAGAAGCTGATGGAAGAGGGCAAGAGAGGCCATTTTATCCGGCCCTAGATTATATGTTAAAGTGAAAACATACTTTTTAAAAAGGTGTATGTGACTAATTGGCCTTCAATAAAGGTGGAACTGGCTCTGAAGATCAGATCACAAACTCTCTAAAAGGTCAGGGCCTGAGGGCCTCTCCCACCGAAGACTGAAGGCAGGGCTTTTAAGGGACCCCTCTCGCTATTGATGGGTGAGCTTTGAGGGCTTTAAGTGAATGTCTGCAATGTATGTTAGACCTCACCTGCCCATACATCATTTGAAACTAATTGTTAGGAAATTCCCATTTTTTGAATAGGTAGTACATGCACATGGCACATGATACAGAAATCAGTAGGGAGAGAGCAGGTAGTGAGAAGTCTTCAATTGAAGATCATGGGCCTCCAAGGGATCTGGATGGAGAATAATCCTGTTTTATTAGTTGCATTAAAAACAAAGAATCTGGCAGAAAAATTTAAGACCGAGACCCTTTCCTTCCCCCTAGTGCCAGCTCCCCTCTGTTACAGGTTTGGATAGCTTTCCAAAGCCACAGTCCATATATCTGCATGTGTGAGTATGAGAGAGAGAGACAGAGACAGAGACACAGAGAGGGAGAGAGCAAGGCAGGGTTGTGGGGAGATGGGAAGTTCTTAAATTTTCTGTGTTGTGGTTTATTGGATAAAGGCTTGAGTCAGGGTATGGGGCCAAATGCCAGATTTTAATGTAACTCCTCATGATGTTAGGGGACATACTGTCTTATCATCTGGTATCTGTTTTACATCATTATCTTTGAAGATCTCTTAATGACCCATCAACAGAGGTGATTGGCTTTGCCTCTGCACTGGAGACCGGTGGCTCTGGCTCAGGAGCCCAGCACAGACCTCGGGCGTAGATTTGCAGGCGACGGCTGTTTGCACAAGCCTTCCTGGTCCCCTTCTCTCCCATCCTGGGGCTTCCTCTGTGCATCCCCTGTGTGGGATCTCCTGTTCCCTGGTCCAGCATGTTCCTCTTTCTGGGTTTACTCCTCTTAGCTGGTGGAGCACATCCTCCATTAGTTTCTGGAGGAAAAAGGTATATGGGAGGTAATTGTTTTGAAATCTTCAGGTCTAAAAATGTCTTTGTTCTCCCCTTCTCTCGACTGATAGTTCAACTCAAATAGAATTGCAGATTGGAAATCATTTTCCTTTGGTGTGTTGAAAGCATCACTCTGATGACTTCTGGGTTCCAGGATTGCTGTTGAGCACCTGTCTGTCTTCTCCTTCTGGAACTTCTGTTATTCAGATGTTGGGAATCCTGGACTGATCTCAGCCCTTTTTCCTGCCCCCCCGAACCCTCCCTCCCCAGCTGCTTTCTGTCGCTTTTGTCTTTTTTCCTCTCCTCCCTGGGAGATTTCTTCAGTGTTTTCTTCTAATCTTCTGGTTCTTAAAATTTTTTTCCAGGAGCTCCTTAGTTATCCTAATTTCTTTAAAATGTCATCCTGGACTTAGTTTATGGATGCAGGATCTTCTGTCTCTGAGAACATTAATTGTAAGATCTGGAAGCTCTCTTGTCCCTACGTAGTCTCTCTTTCTCCCTAGTTACATTCCTATTCTCCTATCTTGTTTGTTTTGGTCTTTGTCTTTCATTTGAGATGGTTTTCTCAAATGTCTGGTTTTCATGGCTGTCTGTTTACATAGAAGCCACTGAAAAGGTGATTGGGAGTTCCGAGTCTGTGGGATGAGGAGGGGTTTGGAGCTGTCATTTTTTTGGCTTCCCTGTAGCACGGGTTGTTTTTAGAAGAACCCTGTCTCTTAACCTGGTACCTTCAGAAAGTCGAGCCAGAGATAAAGGCTTATGTGCAGGTGTTTTATTGTGGATGTGGTCCCTGGGAGAAGTGAGGGACAGGGAGGAAGGGAGCACAGTTACAGTGGTGCATCATCAAGTTGGCTGTGAACGAAGAGTGACTGGCACTCAAATCTTGCAGGACCTTCTAGATAACCCAGTGAAATGCTTTTTTCTCATGGCCTTTCTTTGCGTGCTAACTTCCCCACAATCCTGAGTTGCACATGTGGAATGCCCACTGTTCCTGCCAGGTATTCCCTGCAAATTCCAGAGACGGAAGTAAGAGGGGCTTTCAGGTCACACTTGGGAGCGGGTGGAAGCCTGTGCAGAGACCGTCTCTGCAGCTTGGGCTGGAATGAGAGGATTTGAAGCAATGTACAAGAGGTACCCCATGCCCTGCCATCTAATTAATTATCTTAGTCTTTCCTCTTGGACTGGTCAGTTTTCTTGGAGAAGATTCTTCTATCCCTTGCCCAGAAGGTTGAATTGTTAAGAGAGCCCAATCGTCTTACCTTAGGCCGCTGTAACAAAAATCCAGTAGACTTGAGTGGCTTATAAACAACACACGTGTACTTGTCATTGTTCTGGAGTCTGGAAGTCTGAGATCAGAGGGCCAGCATGGTCAGGTTCTGGTGAGGGCCCTCTTCTGGCTTGTAGACTGCTGACTTCTTGTATCCTCACATAGTGGAGAGCAAAAGGGAAATAAGCTGTCTCACGACTCTTACAAGGGCACTAATCCCATTCATGAAGATTCCACCCTTGACTTCATCTACCCGTCATTAACTCCCAAAGGCCCCACCTCCTAGTACTGTCACACTGGCTGTTGTGAGATACATTTCACTGGGGGTAATTAAAAGAGCCTGCGAGATTTGTGTGCCAGGTAGAGTTCAACATGAATTCGGGGGACACAAACATTCACCCTTAACACCCATCCAGTGTAACCATTTTTGCCTTGAATGGATTGTGCTGTTGGTGTCAAGTCTACGAACTCAGCCCTAGATTGAAAAGATTTTCTATTTTTCCCAAAAGTTTTATCATTTTGTGTTTTATATGTACATCTGTCATCCATTTTGTTACTTTTTGTATAAGGTCTGACTTTTAAGTCAGGTTTTAATTTTTTTTGCCTATACACGTCCGTTTGTTTCAGGATGAGTTTTTGAGAAGGCTACCCTTTTTCCATTACATTGTCTTTGCACTTTTGTCAGAAATTAGTTGGGCATATTTGGGCATCTGTGTCTGGATCTTCTGTTCAGTTGATCTGTACGTCCATCCCTTCACAGTTGTAGACTATTGATTCTTGGTAGCTGTATATCCACCTTAACATTAGGTAGGGTGATTCCTTCCACTTTGTCCTTTTTTTTAAGATTATTATAGAACTTTTGCTTTTCTATATAAAATTTATTTATTAAAGATTTATTTGAGAGAGAGCAAGAGAGCGAGTGTGTACAAGTTTGGGGAGGGGCAGAGGGAGAGAATCCTCAAGCAGACTCCCTGCTGAGCAAGGACCCCCGTCGTGGGGCTCAATCCCACAACCCATGGGATCATGACCCAAGCCAAAACTAGGAGTTGGATGCTCAACCGACTGAGCCACACAGGAACCCTGTAAATTTCAGAATAAACTCATTTGTATCTTCAAAAATAACTTGCTGGAATTTTGATTGGAATTGCATTAAAACTATAGATCAGTTTGGGAGAATTGCCGTCTCTGGTATGTTGAGTCTTCTATCAACACCATATGTCTTTCCATTTACTTAAGTCTTCTTCGATTTTTTCATCAGTATTTTTTAAGTTTCAGAATACAGATCCTCTACTTATTTTCTTAAGTGTATACCTGGGTCTTTTTTTCCCCTTGAAGCAATTGTAAATGGTGTTTTTACTTTTGGTTTCCACATGTTTGTGGTGAATATAAAGAAATGCAATTGAGTTTTGTGCGTTCATCTTGAATCTTGTGACGTTGATGAACTCATTATCAAATTTAACACTCAAGTATTGAGTTCTTGTTATAGATGAGATCTTCGTTCTTTTCTGTCTTCCATCCTCTCAACACAATTATGTATCTTTACATAAATGGGTACTTGGTGTTTTCATTATTTTGACTAGGTATTGTTTATTTCAATGTACTGGGATATTTCTTCTTTTTTTTTTTTTGTAAAACTTTTTGTTTCTCCTGGCATTAAAAAGGACCTCTCTAATTTTTCGTTATTTTCACACTTTCCTACATAGTTTTGATTCTTTACAGTTATTCCGTTGATCTGTTATGTCACTAGCTTTTTTTCTTTTATATGCTCAATCATATCAGAAAGTCCACCAATTTCTTTATTTTCCTTTTTTACATTGGAGGCCTCCTTCCTGCTCCATCCAATATCAGTGAGGCCCTGGGCTCCCACACAGCTCTCCACGCAGAGCTCCCCTCCCTGTACCACTGGCTCCTCTTTACCACTTTGCTGTATTGTGTCTCCTGTTCCTTATTTCTGTAGCTTCTTTTCTTAATTTTCTCTCTTGCTTCCCCACTAACGTCCTCCAGAAGCTTCCTTAAAAACGATTATTTTTTTTAATCCTTGCATGTCTAAAAATGTCATCTTTAATCTACCTTCCCATCTGAGAGAAGGTTTGGCTAGGTATAGAACCTAGGTTGAAAATTCTTTTCCTTCAGATATTTTTAGTGTTGCACCACTATCTTCTAGCATTTAATGTTGCTGAGGGGAAGTGTGATGCATTCCGATTCCCTTTGCTCTCTGAAACTCTTAGGGTCTTCTCTTTATCCTTGCCTTGGTGAGGCTTGTCATCTGTTGTACTGGGAACTCAATTATTTGTCAAATATTGAACACTACTTTGTCCCAGATGCTGTTCTAAACCCTGGAGATTCTGCAATGAGTAAGACAGACAAGGTTTTCACCCTTATGGAGCTTACATTCCAGCAGGGGTAAAGATGAGAAATGGGAAAATAACTCAATAATTTCAGGTAGTGACAAGTACAATGAAGAATACAACACAGAAGTGATGCTGAAAGATGTCTTGGACAGTGGGTGCTATGGTAGGTGCCCAGGGAATTTCTCTGTGAAGAGGTGATGTTGGAGCTGAGGCCTGGAGGGCGAGGAGGAAGCCACCTGGGGAAGAGAGTTCCAGGCGGAGGCAAACGCAAGCATAGAGGTGCTTTGAGGAGGAGCGGGGAGCAGAGTGTGGCTGGGGAGAAGTGGGCAGAGGACGCGGGGGCAAAGTAAAGTCCCAGAGTTGAGCAGAAGCCGTAGCTCGCGTTCAGGGCTGTGGAAGGGAGTTAGGGTTCTGTCCGATTTGCAGGGAGAAGCCCTGGGAGGGTCACATGCAGAAGGGCGATAGGCTCCGCTTCATCCTTTCTAAGACACCCCAGCTGTTCCGGGAGGGCAGGCTGGAGAGGAACAAGGGTGGACTATCTCGGACTTCCATGCAGCGCGGCCTCGTGGCCCTTTCAGACCAGAGGACTTTGTTTCTCACTTCTGAGAAATGCTCTTGCACCGTATCTTTGTTTCCTCCCTTCCGATTTCTCCCTTTTGTGTTTCTGAACCTCTTAGCACTTACTTTGTTAGACCTCTGTTTTATTTTTTTTCCTCTATTTTTTCATTCTGTTTTTTTCAGAAGTTTGTTTTAGACTTCAACGTGTTTGAGAGAGTCTTTAAATTTTTTTGGAGCTGTTTGGCCTTGCTGAGTGGGGAAGGGAGGCTGGGGTCGTGGTGAGCACCCTCGTTTCCAGCCCAGCCCTTCTCTCCACAGCTCCCGGGAACCTGGGCTCCTCTGCTGACCAGGGGGGCCTCTGCTCTGCTAGGTCAGTTACCACCCTTCATCCTGTCTTCAAAAACTTCATGTACTTAACAAATGCTGATTTGGTACCCACTGTCTTTTCCAATGAAAGAATAAGCAGAACTATTTGTGTGTTAATTCGTTTCAGTTTTCTTAATGGAGGAAAAATTTTCTTAAGGGATGCTCCAAGCTGAAGAGAAGTACAGACTTGGGAGGCATACACTCCAGATGAATCTAGGTGCCCAGGCACTGACCTGTTGCCCCCCTAGGGGGCAGTTAGGATGTACTCGTGTGTGGTGGCGGAAATACTGTTGATTTTTCGAGAAATGGAAAAAGTGAAAAATGTCAGAGACTTGGAACTGGCAAATCTTCAAATTTGGATTTAGTTATTCAAATTGATGATAACTAACCTTTCTCTTTTTAAAAAACGTTTTCTTTGGTTTCTGTCCCTTCTTGCCTTCTTCCTTCCTTGTATACTGACTTTGCTAGCATTTAGGAGGAATAAACAGAGCAAACCTTTATTTTATTTATTTATTTATTTATTTATTTAAGATTTTATTTATTTGACAGAGACAGAGAGAGAGCATGCACAGATAGGCAGAGCGGCAAGGCAGAGGGAGAAGGAGAAGCAGGCTCCCCGCTGAGCAGGGAGCCCGACTTGAGGCTCAATCCTAGGACTTTGGGATCATGACCTGAGCCGAAGGCAGCCGCTTAAGCAGCTGAGCCACGCAAGCGCCCCACAAAACTTTATTTTAGCAAGGGAGAGGGCCCTGGAAAAAGTGCAGGAAGATGGGCCTTGTACCGTCAGAAAGACTGGTAGCTGGCTGATGAAGCTCACCCAGAGTCCCCACTGTCCTGCTGTCATTCTCAGTCCTTCTCTCCACATTTTAATTGTGTTTTAGATAAAGACATAAAAATCTGCTTATCATATTTACAGATGAAATAATTTACTAGGACTAGCAATTTATACTTTGGATGATACGAAGAGTCAGAAGAGTCTGCACAGTCTTGGTGACTACTGATTAGTCTCCCTCAGCTGCCTGTGAGCATCTTGTCATCTTGGTCTTTGTAGCCTCAATACCGAGCAGAGTGTCTGGCACATGGTTGGTGTGGGATAGGTATTTGTTAATGAATGAATGAATGAATGAATGAGTGGTTGAAAGACAAGGAAAACCGGGAAGTGAAATTAATCTGCCAAGCATTTGTATTAAGGAAAGAAATAGCAGTTACCTAAGAACGAGATGAAGGAGACGTGGCCCAGTAGCAGATAGAGGGGAAGGGCAGGGGGTTTGGGTTGATCACCATCTCCTGGGCTAGGTCAGCAGAGGGGGATGGCCATAGGGAGGTTGCTTTATGACCCACTAGTCTGCACCCAGTGGAGCACATCTTGGTGCCCCCACCTGGATGGCTCTGGACAAATCGAGGGGCTTCCAAGGGAGAGTCCAGGGATGGAGGATGGTTAAGGAGCCATGTCACATGAGGAAACACTGGAAAACCCGGGACTGTTCACTCCGGAGAAGACAACAGAAGTGGTCATTGGAGTGTGGTGGAGAAGGCCCGTGTGTACCAATATTTGAAAATCTGTCCTGTGAGAGAAGAATAGGACCTTACTGAGTCATCAGAGAAGCAGAACAAGGGCCTGAAGAGGCGGAAGTTAAACGGAACTGGCCCAGGGCAGAGAGGTGACTGAGGGACGTGGTCCAAATAGAACCAGCAGCCCTTGGGCACTTCTCATAAAGCTTGCTAAATGTATTGTGGTGGGGAGTTTTATTTTTAGACCCTCCATCTTGAAATAGATATAAAAACATACTAATATCAACTCACTTTCATTGAGTGTTTCCTGTATTCCAGGCACGGTGCTATGTATATGCATTATCCCCTGTAATCTTCCTAAAGAGCCTGTGACAAGGGTGCTATCATTTTCTAGGAACTTGATGCTTAGGTCAGGTGGCGCCCAAAGTCGCAGGTAGGACTCTTTAATGGGGTATGAGGTAAACCTTGTCCAGAGCCACCCTTTTTGCTACTGCCCCTGGAGGCCACAGTCTCTGTGAGTGACATGATACCCCATGCTCAGCCACTGCACCCTGGCCTTGCACCCCCCAAATATTTCCAACCCTGTTGTGTCCGTGTGGGATAGGTCATCCTGCAACAGCAAACAATTATAGAATCCCAGTGGCTGAAAAATCACAGGGATTTGTCCTTTCCCATGTTTTAGGACCCAGGCTGCACTGGAAAAGAGATCTGGAAATAACTTGGTGACCAACAGAGGCTCTCACGTAGGCCAATAGGAAGTTAAAAATAACAATAAATTATTGGTGTCAGATCACAACCTAAAGGGCACAAATGTTACGTAACGAGACTTTCTGTGTAGCTCATGGAAGGCGATCTTGAGGTTTTGTTGTTACAAATGGACTGTGGGGACTGTTCCCTTCAGCAGCTGCCTGGGGTGCAAGCGTTGGTGGCGGAGGCGTGGCCCATGTAGTCAGCAGAAGTGTGCAAACTCATGTCTGCACCCAGCCTTTCTCCTGCCATTTGGTTCAAGAACACAGAAGCAATCCAAGCATTTTTTGTCTGCAGCTGAGGGCAAGTCCTGTGCTGCACACGGTTTCCGATTTCCCTCTGCCTCCCTCCCTGTGCCTTCCCTCCCTGCCCCACCTTCTCAGGTATGCTGTAGTCCTCTGTTCTTGCTTGGAAACTGAGGCACCAAATCCAGAAATAAACTACTTTGTGAAGGGGCGGAGGTTCTAAACTTGACTCAGGCCCCTTCCATTCTCAGAAGGGCGTAGAGAAGGTGCAGGAGCTCCCCATGGGCAGGAGCTAACTACTCGGGTCAGGAACTGAGGTCAGTTAGAGGACATTCCAGATGGCCCAAGCTGCGTTCAACGAGCGCCGTTTGGGGGACTTTTTCCTCTGTTTTTTCCCCTGCTGCTCAGTGATTCCTCCAAAATGTATGATTCAAGCCTGGGAAGTTCAATTTCAAGTCTTTAGGATGTTGCCACACTCCATCTGCTCTCACCGATGGGCTTCCTCCAGCTGCTGTGTACAGGGATTTGGGTCGGCCAGGGAGATGGCTACCGATGCGCACCTCTGGTGATGCAAAATAAGAAAACTGGCTGACACAGCTTTGAGTTGAAGCTCACAGATTTCTCTTACTCTTTTTGATTTCTGAAAGTTCCCTGAAATTCGGGTTGTCAGATAAAATACAGGATGCCCAGCTAAATTTGAATTTCAGATAAACAATAAATAATTTTGTAGTATAAATATGTCCCAAATACTGCCTGGGACACGCTTATCCTAAAAACATTATTATTTATCTGAAATTCAAGTGTAACTGAGTGTCCTCTGTTTCTGCTTGCTAAACCCCACCTGAAATGCAAGTGCTGCTAATTTTTAAATAATCTGAGACAGCTCAGGAAGGCACATTGCCAAAGAGCTACACAGAAGCAGTGTTTCTGATTGCATTCCCGATGCACATAATTTGGGAATCGGTAAGGCACACAACAGAATGCTGAAGACAAATGGCTTTCATCTGCTTCCAAGAAGGCATGATTCTGCGTCTTGGGTTCCTGGAAATCCTCCTGATGACCCTCCATGAGGAGAGAACTGCAGTAGCAAATGCACTGCAAGGTGACGATCGGCCCTCACCTGAAGCTAGACGAAGGTAGACGGGGCAGAATGAATCTTTTACGAAGCCGGAGTGTGACGCCAAAACCCAAGGCAGACCCGGTGCACCAGCCAGCAGCCTAACGGTGGGAAGCACAGCAGAGTGGTTCTAAAGACGTGGTTTAATTTAACTACTTGTCCGTTACAAGACGCTCCTAGAATTCTCGATTATCTTCTGTTTCTGGCAGCATCAGAGAAGAGCAGTGTGAGTGAAGACCTTAATGCGTGGGGTGCCTGGCTGTCCTTTCTGTCCATGCTGTGTGCTCTGTCACTGGACACATTGTTGAGCCACCAGGGCCTGGGTGAGTAAGGAATGCTGCCCTCATGGGACTGTGGCCCGAGAGCGCTCCATTCATATGCAGAGAGAGCATCTCAGGCTGGGCACCAGATTGGAGCCTTTTGTTCACTGGTCTCATTCATTCCTTGTGACAACCTGAGACTGGTCCCCATTGTTTAGATGAGGACCCTAGGGCTGACGTCTCTGGCCATGCTGGGACAAGATAACCTTTCCATGACCTCATTGATAGCCTGTGCAGCCATGCTCCACGAAACATGGCCCAGAGTCACGGATGTAGGCCAAGCCTCTCACTTGAGATGCAGAAACTAAGGCTCAGTGAGATTAGGTGAAATACCCCAGTCCCCTGGTGGAGGCAGGGCTGGTTTGAAGAGGGGCCCCACCTGAGGTCAGCACCTTCAGTTGGGTCCCCAGGGAACAGACCCTGAGATGGGGAGGAGTCTGGAGTTCAGGAAGCTTACTGAAGCATGCCTTGGGATCGGCCGCGTGGGCAGCAGTGTGCTGGTAAATGTTTCCTTTGCCACTTTCCATGGTGTCAGTTCTCCCACGGTGGCCGATTCCTCGTTACCAACCTGCCCTTGACACCCGAGTTGGGAAGAGGGGATTGGCTCTTGGCAGCCAGTGGCCCCGGGCTCCAGCACGCCACTGCCTGCTGGGGAGTGAGGGAGACCGATGGGGCAGAAGGGATGTTCAGCTGCAGTGCAGGCACTGTGGAGGGAGGCTGGGACCATCCTGCAGGGCAGTCCCACGCTCAGGTGAAGGGCTGAGCCTCTGTACACCTTTTTCTCACATCAGCCTGCTACGGAGTTTGGGCTGCCCACGGTGTTCCAAGGGTGAGGCCGGGGTGCTCTTCTTCCTCTAGATGCCCACAGTGCCGCCCCTGTGTCCCTCGCGAGCTCCAAGGCTGGGCGGCAGTCACGTCTGACTCCCTTCTTGCCCTTTGTTGGCAAGAAACACCTGGCTTCTGAATCACCCTTGTTTTCCCCACATTTTGTGGCACCTGGACAGCACTTGGCAGACACTGGATGACAGATAGATGGGGGAACGTGTGATCCAGTGAACATTCAGTAAAGATCTGCTGAACTAGATCTGTTCAGCACAGCCTCCAGGCTCCCGGCTGGATTCTGTCACGTGCTCTTGTCTCCTGTGCAAAATCTCGTCTCCCCGCTCCCTCGCCCCCCCTGCCCCCAGAGACTTTAACCCCCAGGCACTGGACCCGAGCCCTCTGCTTCTCCTGTGAGCCACAGGGCAGCTCGCCTCGCTAGCGCTTGCTCCCCGGAGAGACTGGGTGAGTGTGAGAACCAGTGGCTTAGCATGATCAATACACGGGATAAGGAATTGCCCTTGGGCAAATTGACTTTTTGGAAGTGTACTGGTTTTATATTTCCCTTTGGAAAAAGTTTGGGAAATTAAGAAGTTAAGAAAACAGTTCCAAGTTACTACAGGGTTACGGAATTCCAGTGAATGGAAAGCCCTGGAGGATATTTGTGTTGTCCGCTGGGTCTGTGGGCACTGCAGAGAAGCAGCGTTTCTGCAAGGCCTCAGGAGGTCAAAGGCGTCTGCTCCCTCCACAGCCACAGACACTTTCTTTCCTGTGTGGACACGTGGGGTCTTGAGGATACTCTTGAGGCTGTGACTGCTGATTTCCTGGGATGTAGACCACTCCGTCTCTGCTCTGCAGTCATTCCTTGCTGACCGAGTGTCTGCTTTTATTTCTCGGTTTTCTCCCCCAGGCCGCACAATCACTATTGCTGGTCTGATCAACCCGAAATAATGACCCAGAGTTATCCCCGACGACCTCGGTTTGTGTGCGTGTGTGCGTGTGTGCGTGTGCACATGCAGACGGAGGTGGGAGTGCAGAATCTAGCCCTTTTTAGAGGTTGACTTTGCCTTTACCATTTCCTTCTGTGATGGTCAGAGTCTTCCTGTGGCCTGTGGATCTGCATTTCACCAGCACGTCCTAGAGCCTCACTGCCCTCACTCCCCATCCATCTCTCTAGAAATCTCTGTTACCCAGGCTTAGAGATTCTCTCTCCTACTGGCTATCTTCTAAAAAAGTATAGACTTATGACATTGGTTCACGGTCATACCGAGGGAAAAAGAAGGAAGACTCGAGAAGGTGTTCTATTTATTGTGCAGAAAAATTAAGTTGAAACAAAGGGCTTGCTCGTCCTGGTCCGTGTTGATGCAGTGCCTCTTAAGGTCTTCCAGTGAGCTGCTCTGTCCAGCTCCCTGTCTTTGCACCTGGAACTGCCTCTGCTCCAAAAGCCCTTCCTCAGCTCTTTCACCTTTAACTAATTCCTAGTAATCCTTTAAGAGTCAGCTCCACTTCCTCCAGGAAGCCTTCCCTGATAACCACCAACCTGGCTTGGCTATCCCGCCGGTTTGCTCTCTATTAAACAGCTATTTTTATAATTAAATATCTATAGGTTGTCTTTTTCTAAAAAGCTTACAGAAATACTGGAGCAATAATTGTCTGCTGACTTGATCTTTAATGCCCAATGTCTAGAACATAAGGGACACCCAACAAATTAATTTTTAGTGGGGTAAATGAATTATGGTTATTTTAAGGGAATCGTAATTGTATTGCTTCCAAAGGCATTTGATCCTTGAATAAAAATTGATAAAACCACCTATTTGCAGAGTTTGGGGCAGAGAGAGATTGGATACCAAGAAATGCAGAAGGACATGATGGCAGACACGATGTTCAACCATCTCTTATTTCAAACTGTGACTGAAACAGACAGAAGTCAACAAAATTTAATTCATTCAAATAACATACTATGTATGCTTCCAAACCTAATGGGTGAAAGTTATACCTTCTGAATTTTCATAATGAAATTCAAGGACACAGAGTAAAAAACAGTGATAAGTCACATTATTTAAGTATGAAAGGAATACAAAAGATTCTAATATAAATGACGTTTTCATGCTATTTTTACAGAAATCACTTTATATGTAATAATGTGGTGGGGGTGGGAGCTAAAGAATTTTGCTGTTTTCTATGCAGCTGGAGCAAGCTGAGGTCTGGCGGGTCTACACAGCTCCAAGGTGTGCTCCCCCTCATGCACAGCCCTGGGGGTTAGCTGCTCAGAGTAATGTATGCTCTTCCATATCTTCCCAGTAATTAGGCAATTTTTATGTACGAGGTGGTTTATAACACGCACATCTACATCATTCTGACCTTTCTTCCATTTACCTGCCGCGTGTGGTATTTTGGGAAGTGAACTTTTCTTGGTGAGTGACGGTGTCACACTGCTTGCTGGCTCCGGTGGAAAGCAGGGCAGCCAGCCGCCCTGGTCGCCCTCAGGAGCAGGAACCACAGACCCCGCTAGGGCACCTCCATCTGTAATTCCCAGCCCGGAAATGCCAGTCCTCCTCTCAGACGCCTTGTGCGGGCCCGGGGTTTTGTTTTCAATAGTTCACGGTGTGTAATTCCAAGAGCCAGGGTGGGAGCTGTGGGGCTGCGTGTGCTCCTTGAGGTAATGGATCTGTGCTGGGGGCGCCCACCACAGCGGGCGTGTGGGGTGCCCGTGCATGAAGACGGGCACCCGGTGCCCTGAGGGACAACCCTGTGACTAGCACGCTGGTCTACGAAATGGGCTCTTGGTTCCCATCATCTCTCTGGATTCAGAGTCATGCTCCCTTGGGAAGAATTTTGCCGACATTTTTAACGGAAAATGCTTTGCTACCCTTCCTCACATTGTGTGCGAGGTATGGCTTTTAATAAATCATCAGAAGTTTTGAAACATTCCACATTGTTTGTATCTTAATGAGTATGTTGTCTATCAAAACAAGTGGAGCATTTATTTTATTTTAAAGTTTTTATTTACCAGAGAGAGTGAACAAGCAAGTGAGAGCATGAGCAGGGGGAGGGGCAGCGGGAGAGGGAGAAGCAGACTCCCCACCGAGCAGGGAGCCCGACAAGGGACTCGATCCCAGGACCTGTCATGACCTGGGCCACCCAGGCGCCCCAACGGAGCCTTCTATATTCCAAATCTTAGGGTCCATGGTGGGGTTGGGGCAGGGTGCTACCCAAGGTTACTCAGGGTCCTTGGCCTCCAGGCTCCTGGTCCCCTGCCCAGAGTGGCCCAGCCCGTGTCCTGGAGCTGACTGGTCAGACAGGGTTTCCTTCCCCTGGGGAGGGGTGACGAGGGCGGCCCAGAGGGATAACTTCTCTACAAGACTGGGTTTCTTTGAACACACTCAGTGCAGAAGCCATCACCAACCTTTGGGGTCAGATCTGATGTTTGAAGATAGTTCAGATGCTCTGGAGGCAGATCTAGCAATGGAATGGGCAGTCATGCTGAGGAGTATGGTGCTGGAGAATCAAAAACAATGTATGGCCATGAAAACAAAGCCATTATATGGTTTACAAATGGGCTCCAGTGGCAATTCCAAAAGAAGAATCCAAATGAGGTTGGAGCAGTGACAGTCCCAATCAAATGAGTATGTGGCTTCCCAGGGGACATCATAAAAGGTCCCATGCAGGCACAGAGGGGGATGTATTTGCCAAGCAGTTAGGTAGCCCACAATCACAAAAATGATGGCTGTTGAGTCAAGGCCAGGGTCTTGTGGTCAGTCTACACTCTGCCATGCCCCTGGCATACGGTCCTGGAGAATCTCCCCCTCCCTGCAGCAGGCTGTTTGCTGCTCTAACGAGGGTGCCTTAACCCCCTTGCCACCAGGTCGGCTCCTAGACATCTTTCAAGGCTCAACTTGACTTTCTCTTCCTCAACCCCCACAGTTAGTTCCCTCGGCCTCATTTTGCGCGCTTGTGTAGCTCTCCATTAGGTAGACTTTCCCAGCGCATTGTTACAATCTGCTTGCTTTTTCTCTCCCCGCACCCCCCACCCCCCCACACACACTGTGGACACCTGAAGGCGGGCACGGCTGCCTTATTCACGTCTGTATTTCCAGTGCTTGGACTGTAGTAGATGTGCAATAAAGTGCTTTCTGAATGACCGCTCCAACTTTGATGAACCCGTTGCCTCATTTATCATGGTCCTTGTAAACCCAGAGGATCTTGTAGAATGAGAGAAGAGATGTGGGAATTCTGTGATCATGTGTGTGGTTGCTGTGTGCACATGCACGTGACACCATGATTTCTTTACACTGATACTTGTGGGAATGTGTCCCATGGGCTTGTGTTTCTTGAGCACTGATGTGTGGCAGGCACTGTTGGGGGTGCCCTAGATCTACAGAGCTGGTTCCTCTGATGAAATCCACCTCTAGATCTGACATGCAGCTCAGCCCTGCCAGAAATACTCCCATTTAAGTGCAATATGTAACAAGTAGTATTTGAAAGTCAATTACCAAAAGGATACCACTGCAGAATAAAAAAGAACTAACCGTGGAAAATTAGAAAGCTATGCAGCACAGTCTTTAGTCTCAATTAGCCACATTTCCCCGTCTTCCAGCAGCTGAACTCAGAGTGTCATTTGAGCAGGAGCTTGGGCCTGGCAGCTCGTGGCAGTCTTGCTTCTGATGTCCCCAATTATGCAATAATGGTAATCACTGATCGAGGGCTCAGTTGAGAAATGTCTGTTTCCCCACGTCTAGAGCTCAGTAATCATGGGGGAGGAGGACGTCTGAGCAGAATTCATTGATTTCAAATTATTGTTTGAGAAGACAGCAAGTGAGATTAGGCTATCAGCGCCAGGAATGTGGAGGCTGAGGGGTGGGAATGCCACCCTCAGAAGGATGCCTCAGTCAGAGAGAGTTCTGCCCACCCCCTGAAGAACGTCTGCCCTAAGCCTGGGCTCCCTCCCCATCCTCAAAAGTTCAAGGACCATTTGAGATGGCATTTCTGGCATCAGCTCACTTCCTGCTCGAAATGACTGGTTTTTATCATAGAGGGCTTGGAAGCAGGAAGATGGGATGGGGCAGGCTGGGTTTCTCTTTCTCACCCCAGGAGGGCTTCTAGTCTTCCATCAAATCCGGCCATTGGCAAAGGCTTTCTGAATTCTCTTGAGATGTCTTTAGCATTTCTGAAAAACACCAGGGCCGCAGTAGATGGCGCAAATGGCCACAGATTCTTGTGCTTTCATCAAGAGGTGGAGTCTACCTCTCTACCCCTTGAAGTTGGGTTGGCCATGTGGCAAGTTGTGGCCAGGAGGGTATGAGCAAAAGGATGCAGGCAGAAGCTTGATGCATGCTTGCGCATTGGGGCTTGCTTTCACTCTTTGCTTTTGGGGACTGCCGCCAATGCAAACAGATCTGAGCTGGCCTGCTGGAAGACGGGGGGACACACGGTCCCGGTACCCCTGTCACCCCGGCTACATCCAGCTAACTGTCTGGCATGGGAGCGAGGTCATTGACTGCCAGCACACGGAAGAGTGAGCCCAGCCAAGACCAGAAGAAGAACCTTGTAGGGAGGTCAGCCCAAACACCCAAACGACAGAATCGTGAGTTGGATCAATGACTGCCACTTTAAGTCCCTAATTGTGGTGGCTTTGTTATGCAGCACAAACTAACTGGTACGTGGCTAACACATAGCATATATTACGTTCCAGGCACTGTTCTAAACACCGCAGGAGTGAACTTTCATCCTCACAAAACCCTACAGAGGAGGTGCTATCGTCATCCCCATTTTGCGCATGAGGGAGCTGAGGTTAAGTGGCTTGCACAAGATTGCCCAACCGGCCCGTTGCTGCTCCCCTGCAGATCCAGAGCCCGTCACAGGCCCACTCAGACCCTCCAGTGGCCACTCTGGTGCCTCAAGGAGGAAGCCGCCGCAGCCCTTGGCGTGGGATGTAAGATGTTCTTGATTTCAGTCGTTCAGCAAAGCTTTTACCGGGGTCTGCGGTATGCAAGCACTGTTCTGGGTACCGGGGGTGCAGCAGAGAATAAAGCAGGCAAAGCCCCCGCCCTCGTGGAGGTTACAGTCTGCTGGGGCGGAGCAGATAGCACATTGGAAGGAGAGAAATGCCAAGGGCGAGTGAAGCTGTCTGCCTGCCATGGTGTTTCATGGCGGCAGTTGGGACCTCACCACCTCACTGGCTGCAAGTGGAGCCGGAGACGCCAGGAGCGGAGATGGGCTGCAGTTCCTGTGTGGTGGGCAGGGGCCTTGTCAGAGCCTTGACCACAGCCCCTGCCTGCCACAGCCTCACTTCCATCCTCCCTCTGCCCTACAAGCTCCAACCAGAGGGAGGTCTGAGGTTCTCCCAGCCTGCTTCCCTTTGGGACAGTCACCTTTGCCCCAGTGGTTACTCCGCCCCATCTTTCCCCCTAGACTGGGAGGCTGGAAGATAGGACAGATGAGGGCTCAGGTACAGATGCTCGGAGCCTCGCCTGGAGGTCTACGCAGAGGATGAACGCGGCAAAGATGCTCCTGCTGGTCTGTGCACCAAGCCTGCCCGTGTGGCCATTCCTGTCTAGCCCGGGTGAGTGAGGCCATCTGACAGCCCCAGAGTTTCACGGTGTGGGAAGGGATTTGCCTCCTCCCCGGCAGGTGCACCCCTCCCCACTCCTCGTCAATGTGCAGAGCTGGCTTGGCCTTGAGCTCCAAGTCCTTGGAATTTCTTCTGCCTCCCTCTCTTGGCCCGAGCCTTTCACGGGCACTTGGGGAAATAGGCAAATTGTGGAAAAACCTAAGTTCTGGAGTCTCAGCCTGGTCCTTCTGAGCTGTGTGTCCCCAGGCAAGAGAGCTCCCTCTCTGAGCCTCAGCTTCAGCATCTGTAAAGCTAGGGCAGTCATGCCTGCCTTGGCAGGTTGGTGTGAGGTTGAGTGAGTGAGTGCCTGGTGCACCCAGGTGCTCAATAAATGGGAATTTTCCCTCTCCTGGACCCCTTTCTCCTTCCCACTTTCTCAGAGCCTCCTGGGAGTGGTCAGAGCCGTGAGGATTAAATGAGCTGAACATGTGACCTCTCAGTGTTTTCAAGACCTCTCACTCTTTCGCTCTTGCTCCCATTGTTAACGTATTTAGATACCTGCTCCACTTTCTCCCCACTCCCTTTGTCCTTCCCTCCACGTAGACAACCGTTCCCATAAGTTTAATGAGAATTACTGCTTTGGTTTACATAAGCAGGTGCGTGTGCACACCGTGTCTGATGCTTCTAGGCATGTGGTTCTCCATGGTGTCTGTGTCTCATTCTCCCCGTCGTTCCCAGATGGGCTCCCAGTCCACAAATACCATGCCTCAGGGATCCTGACAGGCATGTTCTTAGTTATTCTAACATCTTGTTGGCTGGCCCCCCGTGCCTGCTGTTGGCCATTGTGACACGTTGCCCCTGCCTGCCCCCCACGGATGTCTCAGCACGGGCGCAGGGACGACCTGTGCAGGGCGACTGTAGCCTGGGAGAATGTTGGGGCCAAGCCCTCTTTCAAGAAACGCCCTTGATTAATGCCGTGAAGGCAACGAGATTTGGGAAGGACGGGTGCCGCCAACACCGAAAGCTGGTGCGTGATTGCAGGGCCCGGGCGGGAAGGGGAGCTAGGAAGACTCCACTCCATTTATTTCACTAATCTTCTTCTTCTTCTGTGAGCCTAAGAGCAGAAAATAATTTTTAAAAAGAGCTGTGTCTAAACAAATCAAAAAGAGCCCTTTCGATGAGTATAAAAATCCCAAGTGATAAGAAAGCATTTTGTCATTCATGGCGGCAATTTGCCCTTTCTTAGGGACACACAAGACTGGTGCTCCTCACAGTGGAGTGAGGCTTGGCTTCGGGAAAATACTGTAGGGCCCCGGCGGGTGCCCTCACAGGGCGTGTTCGTGTCATGGGGCCTGTAATCTGACCAACTGGTGCCACAGCCCGCATCTTCACCAACACCTGGTGTAACTCGGCTTTCTAATTTTTGCCAGTCCGGTATGGGTAATGTGCTGTCTTTGTTTTAAATAGCACTTCTCAGATGACTAGAATGTTCCAGCTTCTCTTCACATACTTGTTGGTCCTTTGTTTTCTTCCTCTGTACGTTGCCTGTTCTTTCCTTTTGCCTGATTTTCTATTAGGTCTGCTCTCTTTTTCCTCTCAATCTGCAGGAGTCTCTTACACATTCTAGCTACTAACCCTCCCCCACGCCCCGCATCCCCTGGAGCTCTTTGGAAATGGTGGCGGGCCTGGTCAATTATAGGTTCTCACTGTCATGTGGAAATGATGACACTCAGCTTTCCAAA
Source organism: Eumetopias jubatus (assembly GCF_037043125.1). Lineage (NCBI taxonomy): Eukaryota > Metazoa > Chordata > Mammalia > Carnivora > Otariidae > Eumetopias > Eumetopias jubatus. Next base: position 8,122,542 of record NW_028274813.1, on the reverse strand, counting down.
TGACCACTTGGTCATGACCTGGCCCTTCAGTGCACCTCACCTTCTAAATCTGTTCTTCCAGGAGCTGTGTTTTGAGGGAATGCTCACGAGACCCACTTGCAGCTGCAGAGACCGATGTGATTTAATTTCGCAGTTACCTCTGTCTGCACCTCTGGGTGTCTCAATTAAGTCAGCTAGTATTTTCTGAATGTCTTCAAGTAGAAATTAGGCTCTGGGCTTTCAGGAACAAAGGAGGCAGAGCTCAGGCATGACAGAGGCTTGTAGATCCACCAAGAATAAAGTGACAAAAGTTGCTCACCACCTGCTCCCAGGGCACAGAGCAGGGGTGGAGGGACCAGGAAGGCTTCCTGGAGGAGGCAGCATTGGGATAGTGCCTCGAGGACTGGAGGCATTTCTTGCCTTTCTTCCTTCCTAAACTGTAAAGTCCTGAGGGCAATGACCACGTTGGGCAGTTCTGCTTCTTCTCAAGAACAACCGTGACTGCCATGTAGAGAGAGCCCTGCCCTTCCGAGGTGGCCAGGCACAAGGACAGGAGAGACTGAAGCCCACACTCAGCCCTGGGGGCTGACCCTGACTCTGCAGAGATCACACTGAGGCTCATCAGGGCTCTCTGGGGATCAGTGACTTCCCTAAGGTCACTCACTCAGAAAATACACCCTCTGCACCCAGCCCCAGACTCTTCAGGGTGCTGGAGCCGCCCCTGCTCTCTCGGGCAGAGCAGGCCTTCTCTTCAGTGGGGGTGACATCTGGTGCCGAGGGTCCGGAGTCACCAAACCCCCATCTATCCTGAACCTGAGCACGCACAGGCCACAAGCCCCAACGCTTGGGATGACCATGAAGACTGAGCCTGCACTGTGGCCCTGGGCAGCGGTTCTCAGTAGGCAGGTGAGCGGTGGGGAACTCGGGGCTTGGCAGGTCCTGCGGACAGGCCCAGGAGAAAGAATGAACTCCACCCCATGTTAGTTTTCCCTTCCAAGGAGTCAGACACTCTGTGGAGTTTAGCACGCGTGCTGTCTCCTCCTGTAATATCGTGGTAGAGAAAAATTCATTCATGTTAAAGAAAAAAGTTTCAAAAGATACACATTGACAGAAAACACATTGCTGGGAATAAAAAGAAAGTAATGAATAACATTCCACATAATAGTGACTAAAAGCAAAGTAGTCTTCAGTTGAGGTTACAAGTTGAGTTCAAATTGAAGGTGCTTTGTAATACTGTTAAAAGAGCTGTCCTTTCTGAGGGGGAAAATACCGTACTGTATCTCATCACGGGGTCCAAAGAGAGGGAAGTTAAACAGCAGGAAGGGAGGACGGGGATATGGCGGGTGGGTGGACGGAGCCTTGTACCTGGGTCCATGTGCTGCTGATTTCAGACAGAGCCACTGCAGAAATGCAGGGTTCGACCCAGAGGGACAGTTCTTATCCACAGTCACCTGCTTCATCTCTGCCCTCGCGCTTCTTCTGATGCCGAGGGGAGCACCTCTAACCCGACCTCACGGGCTGGCTCTGGGACCTTCCGGCTCACTCCTCATGTGGCTGGGCCGGTCGTGCTGTCCTGGGCTGTGGGAGGCTGGGGCACACGTCCCATCTCTAGTTCCCTATGAGCCTCATGCTGCACGTGTCACTCCTGGCCTTGCCTGGCGCCCGTCCCAGGTCGGCCTGGACATCTCCATCATGCAGCCTCCAGGGTGCCCCACTGCGGGGCTGGTTTTGAGTACGGCTGTGTGGCAAAGCCTATTCTAGACTTCCTTCACCCTTGCTCACCTTCCATGCTAGAGGCTCAAAAATCCTGTTATTCCCTTTGCCAGACTCCCTTTTGTCATATGTAAGGGAGTGGTCCTATGTTCCAGTTTGGGATTATGAGATGAACAAGAAAACTTCTGGGAAAGATTTTCCTCTCTGACAAGAGGAGAGAGGTATATATGAGGAGTTCCTTTGGCTAGAGTCTCCTTTTTTGCTTCTTGGTGTGGATGCTGCCGTGTGAAGATGTAATGCTTGGGGTGATGGCAGCCTTCTTGCAACCATGAAGGATAAGTCTAAAAACAAGAGCCAATTCACTGAGTGTGCTGAATCCCGCACTTGGGGTAGACATGCCTCCTAAATTTCTGCCCTCATGGAACTTGCATGTGTCCTTGTAGGGGAGATGGGAAGTAAGCAGCCCCCTGGCCCCCGCCCGTCATCTGATTCTTTCCCTTCTCTGTAAGTTTGGTGCGGTTGAACATGGAAACATTGGAAGCCTCACATTGAAGGGAGACTAGCCACAGGGTGGAAGGAGCCTGGGTCCCTGAGTCATACTTTGGAGAGGAGACACCTGCCAGCCAGAACCCTGCTTTGGGCTTTACGGGAATGAGCCATAAACCTCTATTATACTTGGAGCCATGAGTCACTTGTGAGTTTGCTTTTGCTTGCTGCTAGGATTTCTTTAACTAATAGAGTCTTCTTGGAGTTTACCCTATTTCCAGTCTTATACTTGGAGGAAATAAAATATTTCCTTTGAGATCAAGGCAGTTCAAGGTGGAGTTTTGGTTTATTGCAACCCTTAGCATCCCAAGTGATTGGATTGTTAGGGTCTTCCTTTAAGACCTGTGGGGAGTGATCTTAGTGAGCAGTCCTGGGAAACCGGAGGTCTCCCGCCACCCTCCCTCCACCCCGACCCTAACACTCTGAGTCAAGGGTGGCATTTGAAAAGCAAAACGCAAGTCCTTGTGGTCTCAGTGAACCAACAAAAGGGCAGGACAGGAAGCTTGGGCGAGGCGGCTTAGAGTGGCTGGTGGGGCATGGCAGAGTGCCTCTAGAATCAGAAGGACTGTCCCCTTGGGTCACCTGGGGGCCTCAGTCAGTTAAGTGTCCAACTCTTGGTTTCAGCTCAGGTTATGGTCTCAGGGTTGTGAGATCAAGCCCCATGTTGGGCTCCATGCTCAGCAGGGAGTCTGCTTGAGATTCTCTCCCTCTGCGCCGCCCCCAGTCCTGATCTCACGTTCGCTCACTTGCTGTCTCTCAAATAAATAAATAAAATCTTAAAAAAAAAAAAAAAAAAGACCGTCCCCTCAAGCCCCAGTCAGCCCAGGAAGTACCAGACTTCCCTAAAGCTCAGACGGATTCCTGGCAATGCCTGGTGAACATCCCTATTCAGGCTTCAAGGGTGATGAGGTGTTGGTTTGCTTCCTGCTGGTGCAGAAGCCACTCCCCCCCCAGCTTCTCTGGCCACCTGAGCCAGCTCCATTCCTGCCGCAGGTCTGGCTCATCTTAGGCCCTCCAGGGGCTCTCCAGGCAGAGGTGGTCAACCCCAGAGGGCGTGGACTGGCTTGGGAGGGTCTGGAGGCCTGTGACTTCGCGTCCCTCTTCTCGTCAGCTTAGAGTTTGTGCCCGACTGCACTTTTCATAGGTGGCCACTGCAGTTTCTCCTTTCCCTGTGCTCTTATAGAACATCGCCCCCTTTCTTCCAGAGGTGAAGTCTGATTCCCTTCCCCTGGAAGCTAGCTGGGCTTGTGCCTTTGTTCCCTAGAGCCACCAACAAAATTACCATGAACTGGGTGACTGAAAACAACAGAAATTTATTCCCTCCCTGCTCAAGGTGTTGGCAGGACCGTGCTCTCTCTGCAGGGCCCGGGGAGGAGGCTTCCTTGCCTCTTCCTAGCTTTTGGTGGTGGCCGGCAGGCCTTGATCTCCCTCGTAGCAGCCTTGCTCCAGGCCCTGCCTCCGCATTCACATGGCCTTCTCCCACTGTGTCCCCTCTGTCCCTCTGTCTGATTCTCCCTCTCCTTTACGGACACCAGTCCTGTTGGCCCGAGGGCCCAACCTACTCCCGTATGATTTCATTTACCTGATTCTGCAACAAGCCTATTTCTAAATAAGGTGATCTTCTGATGGCTTTTGTGGGGACCCTCTTCAAGCTGGTACAGTTCGTGACTCAAAGGAGGCAGTGGAAGTGATGTGCTGCCTGGTCGTCTGCCTTCCAGCTTGTCGGCTGCATCACTCGTGCTGGAGCCCTGTGCCGTCATGGGAGCGGCCCGGCTGCCCGCGCAAGCCCAGACGCGTCCACATGCACAGACCTCCCAGAGAAGGCCTGAGATCATGAAGAAGAGAGAGAGAAATGCCCTGCCAGCCCCTGGAGGCTCCAGGCCTCCACCAATCCAGCCGCCATCCGACTGCAACCGCACCATCGGTCCCCTTGGCCCCACCATCCAGCTGAGCACTCCCAAATTCCTGGCCTGCAGAACCAGTGGCAGACAACGTCAGGGGCTGAATTTTGCGCCTTCCTCTGAGTATGTGTGTGGCAGCCCCGACCCCCGGACATTAGAATGTGACGGTCTTTGGAGTTAGGGCCTTTAAAGAGAAAATTAAGGTTAAATGAGATCCTGAGGGTGGGTGGGCCCTAGCCCAGTCTGGCTGGTGTCTTGATAAGAAGGGGAGAGACACCAGGGATGCAGATGCACAGAGAGAAGGTAGCCGGTAGCCAGTAGCCGTCTTCAAGCCAAAGAGAGGGCTTGGGAGAAACCAGCCTTGCCAGCACCTTGATCTTGGACTTCTACCCTCTGGGACTGCGAGAAATAAGTTTCTGTTGGTTAAGCTGCTCAGGGTATGCTGTGCAGCGATAGCGGCCTGAGCAGAGTAACAGCCTCAGGAAGGTGAGTGTCATCGTTTTAGGCTGCCACGTTTTGGGGGCATTTGTTATGCAGCAAGGGTAACTGACACAGACTGTATAGGAGCAAGAGGAGCTAAGGGGAAACACTTGGCGATCTGGGGTTCTCTGCTCCTGGCTCGGCCACCACTGCCCTGGGTGGCCGTGGCCAATTCTTCTCCCCTCTCGGGGACTTGGTGTCCCTCTCTGTAGAGTGGGCACATCACATGGCGCGTAAGGTCTCTCACAGATCTGTGAGGCCCTGACTTTCTGGATGAGCCCTGGGAAGGAGCCAGTTCAACAGGGAACCAGATTTGCGGCCTTGTTCCTAGAGACTTGGCTGGTTCAGGAGACATTTGCCGAGAGTCTCAGTAATCTAAGAATGACACCTACTGTTTGAGAAGCTCGTTTCGTGTCAGATCTGCAGTGATCTACGTATATTAACCCATTAAATTAAACCGTCACAATCACACCGCAGGGAAGGGGTTCTCTTTATGGCCAAGACAGCCAAGGGGAGAAGTCTGGTGGCCTGCCCCAGGTCACCCAGGGAGTGCGTGAGGGGGCGGGGTCCTGAGCACAGTCTGTCTGACTCCCACGTTCAACTCGTGTCCTCAAGTTGAGACTTGGGGCCGAGGTGGGCGAGTTTCATCTGTTGCCCCCATTAAGGTGGTTCCTCTGCCTGCAGGTGGTTTCGTCAGCCTCACCCGCACGTTAAACTGGCCGTGCCCGCTGCCGCCGACTCTCCCAGATGGAGGGGCAGACACAGGATCAGGCGACCGTCCAGCCATCTGTGCGGGGATGGGGTATAAATGCTGTTATTGTTTCTTAAATAAGAACAGATAGGATTTGTACGTCAAGGCCAAGTGAGGGGAGAGGTGCCCTTTGAGGTCTTCTGCGGGCCAGACCCAGGACAGGTGGCAAGCTTGTCACTTGATAGGGAATTAGGCCAAGTCGAAGTTCAGGTTGAGAGACTGCGGTTCAAGTTTCCATTCAGCTGTCGGGAAAATGAGCTTGCCTAATGAATGCCCCCCTCCCCACCCCCCCGTGGCCACTGGGTTCCCCTTTTCATTTTTAAGAGCAGTTTTTGTGTCTGATGGCTCCTTTTTGATCACAGCGGCACTGTTCAGTAGGGTGATTTATGATGTCCTGGCTGCCCATACAGAATCTTCCTTTTATCAGCGGGCTGGTGTTAGATGCCGAGGACGGCCTCTGTCCTGGAGGGGTGGGAGCGGGGCCCGAGCGAGAAGCTTGTCTCCACAGCCCTGTCCCTGTGTGATCTCGCCATCTGGCCCTGGGGGGTAAAACCCCGAGCCCCGGGAGCTCCTGAGGGCTAAGTGCTGTCCTGAGACTGTCCCAGATAGTAAGTGCTCATTGAATGCTAATTCCTTTTCCCCACTCCTTCCCCTCGGAGTGACTTACTCATTTTTACACTTGCTTATTCAATAGGAATTCATTGAGTGTCAACTATGTGCCTGACTGGTGCACAAGACCAAAAATTCTTCCCTTCCGGGCGCCTGGGTGGCTCAGTCGTTAAGCGTCTGCCTTCGGCTCAGGTCATGGTCCCAGGGTCCTGGGATCGAGCCCCACATCGGGCTCCCTGCTCAGCGGAAAGTCTGCTTCTCCCTCTCCCGCTCCCCCTGCTTGTGTTCCCTCTCTCGCTGTCTCTGTCTCTGTCAAATAAATAAATAAAACTTAAAAAAAAAAAATTCTTCCCTTCCGTGGGGGAGGCAGGCCACGGACAAGTGAGCAGGTGAGGCTACTTGGAGGTGGTGAGTGCGATGGGGGTTAAGAAGAGGTGCTGTGTTAGAGCAGGCTGGCACCTGGCCTCTTCTCGGGAGTGGGAGTTGGATGCTCTAATCTGCAGGACCTCCCACAGCAGAGCCCTTCCCCATTCCTTGCTGGAATGGCTTTCTTATTCTAACAAGAGAGTGTCTGGCAGTTTCCCTTACCTCTGTCAGGAAGGCTCTTTTTTCCTTTCTACACCTGTTCCAAATTTCAATTACACAAAATATCCTTAACACACAGTTCCGCCAGATTCCTTGGGGTGGGGGGAATGGTGCTGTAAGTATTCATAATGTGTTTGCATTATGGAATAATTATACATAATTGCTCTGCCTTGTAAATAACTATAAAACATTTACCAGTCTCGACAGTGGGAGAAACCGTGAAGCTGCCTTCTCCCATGGAAGACGCCTTGGTGGGGACATGAGGGACATTGGCTATCTTTGCAACTCACTGGGCACTGTGGTTTTTTCCCCCAAAGGGGGAAGCTTAGTGTTTATTCCTAAGCTGTCAAAATCATGCCTACTTATTGGTTTATTTTTATATATTCTGATTCTCTACCTTACTCCCCACACATGAATTAAATGCCCATGATGTGCCAGAAAGTGGGGACCTAGGACAGTCATAACGTACTGTTTGCCGAGGGCACGCACACGCACACGTCCCAGGCTTCTCTCCTTTAATTACCCCGTGGGCCAACTACTGAGGTTTTATTCTCATTTTCTAGAGGAAGCACCAGGGGCTCATGGGGTTTAAGACAATTGTCTAAATTCACACTTTCTTCCTCCACCGCCTTCAGAAGGAACCAGGCTTACCAACACCTGGATCTCCAACCTCTGGCCTCCGGGACCAGAAGACAATACATTTCCATGTTGAAGCCGTGGTGTGTGGGACTTGGCTAGAGCAGTGCTAATTGACCAGTACATCCGGGGACCTGCCCCACCTGCCAAGGAGGGAAACGTCGTCACGGTGGTGACTTGACTCAGAGCATCCTCAGAGCATCTTGCCTAACACACACACACAGGCTGGGCTCTTGGTGGATGGTTTTTAAGGGCCCAATGCTAACTCATTTCTCAAGACATGTGGCACATGGGCCAACGGGTGCCCAGAGAGGGAAATGACGGACCCATGACTGCACAGCACAGAATGAGGGGACCTGGGTGGGAACCAGCATCATTCTCCCCAGCTGCTGCTGTTTGTCTTCTAGTGTCTCACGGGCACTAGAGTTGCTGTGTTGGCCCCTTCCTTCCTCCCATGAGGAGCAAGATGCATGGGGAGGCCACTATGCCAAGGTCAGAGTCGTTGGTGCACAGAAACGGCTGGCTCAGGTGGGTTGGGTAGGTTGGCTAGTTCCTGGCAGTTGCGATGTGACAGCCCACTCTGAATGGTGGGCAAAAGCCCAGTTGCCACTTCTGGGTGGCAGGTGGGTCCCGTGTCGGCTGGCCTGCTGCAATGGCCAGACAGGGTGTATTCATTTCCCGTGGCTTCCACCACAACTTACCACAGACTGGGTGGCTTAAAATGATGAGAATTTGTTCTCACGGTCCTGGAGGCTAGAAGTCCTCAATCAAGGTGTCAGCAGGGGCCAGGCTGCCTACGAAGGTTCTGGGGAGGGCTGCCTCGTGTCTTCCGGACTCTGGGGGCTCCTGGCCTTCCCCGCCTTGGGGTGGCATCTCTCTGATCTCTGTCTCTGTCCACGCATGCGGTCGTCTTCCCCGTGCCTCACTGGGTCTCGGGCCTTTCCCTCAGCCTTTCTCCTATAAGGACCCCAATCCTGGATTTAGGGTGGGCCCTAAATCCAGGATGATCTCATATTGAGAGTCTCAACCTAATTACATCTATGAGGACCCCTAACTCTAAGTAAGGTTCCATTCGTGGGTTCTGGGGGTTAGGACTTAGACATGGCTTTGGGGACACAATTCAGGCCACCATACAGGGCGTGGACCCTTGCCCCTGAGTCCATCCGATGTCCAGTCATACTGCCCGCACCCTCCTGAAACAGGGACAAGACGGAGCTGGTCACGAGTCACTTAGAGGAACTCTTATGGCCCCCGAGGAGAAGGACGGTTTGTGTTTCCCAGAGGCCCCCTGCACAACCCTCCACCTGCCCTCCCTGCCCCTCCGTGATTCAGGGGCAGCCTCTTAGACTGGTTCTGGGACAGCCCTGTCTTCTCTAACCCTGAGGTGCCCAGACTGCCTCAGCTCATGGCACCCTCCGTGTCTCGGGATGCCTTCACAGACTCTTCCACCAAAAGAAATACCCAATGGTTCTGTTTATTAAGTATTAGGTCCAGACGACCTGATACATATTCATGTCCTAACGACTTAGTAACCATTTGAAAGAACTAACACATGTAAATTAAAAAATATATATTCTTATTTTATTCTTAACTAATCACAAATGCTTCCTAACGGGCTCTGTGCCCCGTCGCGCCCTGCACCATGTGCCGAGCCCCGTGGGCACCAAATTTGCATCCCCTAATTTTTTGTGAAGCAGAACATCTTTTTATAAGCTTGTGGCCTCTTGGTGTTTCTTCTTTCGTGGAAACCGTGTTCAAAGTCTTCCCTCTTGGATCGTTTCTGTCTTTTCCTCACTGATTTGTATATGTTCGTTATGTATGTTCTGATTCTCTCCTTCGGCTGGTCATACGCAGGGCAAATACCTTCTCCCAATCTGCTTTGTCCTTTCACATTTGGATGGCTGGCAGTGTCAAATCCGAATGCAGTCTGAGTTCGTTCCTCCCACACTTGCCCCCATGACCAGGTTGTCCCCATGCTAAAGCCCCTCCGCCCGGGCTCTTCCCCACCTCTCCCAGCTCTCTGGTTCCTCCTTCCTTGTGGCCCACTCCACCTTGGACACCCTGAAGTCCTTCGGTTTCCGAGACCCCCGGCTCATTTTCATCTATGGCGCGAGCACAGCGCTGCTCCCCCGCCCCCCACCGCCGTTCCCTCTCCGCTGGATCCGCTGGGAACTCACCTCTGCCCACATCCAACTCATAACCAGCTCAGCCCTTCACCCTCTACCGCAGCCCCTGGTTACTCCAGGCTTCTGTGTCATCATAGTTTGTCACCATCCTCGTGATTAAATGTTGCTTGTTAATTGTTTTCCAAGGCATGTCTCCTCCATCAGCTCCAGGATAAGGGACCATTTTGTCTGTTCACTGCTTTTCCCCCGTGCCCAGCATGCAGCCAGGGTTTGCCCTGGGCCCCTGGCACAGCCCGCCCCACCCCCCACCACCACTGGGACCAGTTGCCCGGGGCCAGCCCTGAGCCCCTGTGTCCTGCAGGGTTCTCAGCCTCTAAGCCAGTCAGTCCCAGACCACACCTGGGCACACAACTGAACTACATCGACTCACTTGTTGCCGAGGGGGAGGAACAGGCAGCCTGGGGCCCCGTGCTTTTCATGTCTGAAACCTGGCAGGGGAGACCTCCTCTAGGGGCAGGCTGGTGGCAGGGAGGGGTGATTGCGTGCCCCACCCCCCCACAGGAGGAGATGGGCTGGCTGGGGGTACATTTGCATGAAAACTAGGCATAAGGGGGAAATGAGCAGGGGGAGCAGTTGTCCAATTGGAGGTCTGGGATTTGTCTTCAGCAAATTTTCTCTGATTTCCCCAAACACTTGAAATTAATTAGGTGGACCGGAGCCTTTGCGAGCCTCTCTCGGTTGGAGTCTCACCCCTGCCAGGGTTGAGTTTGGCAAGCCTACTGCCGGAGGCCTGGATTTCTCATGCTGCCCCGGTCTGTCTTGTGCGTCTGCCGGCTCCTCGCCACACTTCGGCTGAGCTGGAGAGAGCCTCCTATGTAAGGCTTCCGGTATGTGTGCACCTGCCAAATGCACAGCTGTTGGGTGATTCTGGGCTCCTGTCCTGGGGCCAGAGGGCTGGGCTGTGTCCCTGGTGGGAGCGGCTGTTCTCACTGTCAGGTATCCTGCAGAGAGGAGGGTACATGAGGGCTGGAGAGGTGGGCTGCCCACTGAGGTATTTGCTCTCCCAGGGCTTTCTGGGAGGTTGGGCTGGACTTGGACGTGTGGCATGCACTCCCCTCGTGTGGGCTGGGTGGCCCCTGGGCTTGCAGATGGGAGCGGCACTCAGCAAGGTTTGTGGCACCAAGGTCCTGCTACCTAGTAGCAGACGTTCAGTTGTCTCTGTTTTGCCTGGGGCTTTCCTGACACTTCGAAAGAGTGGAAAACCTGGAATTAGCTGTGTCAGATGGAATCAAAGCAGGAGCCCCTCCCTGAGGCCAGAGGGCACTGTGAGCAGTGACCTCCAGGGGAAAAAGTCTGCCTGCAGGAAAGTGACGTCCTTAGTGCTCTTGGCAGTCACAGTTGTGACATGGTGGCTTCCCGTGCGCCCCAAAGAGGCATGACACAGCAGCCGGGAGCTGGTCAGAAATGCTGGGGCAAGCTCATGGCGCGCACGTGTGTGTGTGTGTGTGTGTGTGTGTGTACAAGTTCCTCCATGTGTATGTGCCGGCTCACAGTTGATTTTAACGAAGGTTTTTACAAAATAATTTAGAGAATTTTTGGAACAGGTCATGCGTTTCCAGTAGTTCCACATTCAAGAGGTGGAGAAGGGTAGGAGTGAAGTTTGCCTTCCCCTCCAATTTGTCAGCCGTGCGTCTTCTTCTTCAAGACAAGCAATGTCCCCAGCTTCCTGTGTCAGAAACATTTTACGAGTGTACACTCAGCTGTATATACCCTCCTCACCTGATGGCAGCATTCTGTGCCTTCTGCTCTGCGCTTCAATTTTTTCATCATGTATTTTGAGATGATCTCATATTGATGTGAGATCATCATATATATTGAGATCATCATATATATTGAGATGGTCTCATATTGATATTGATGTGTAAGTGCTTTCTTTTTCAGATTAAAATAGGATCTATTGGTGAGTCTAGCTCCCTGTTGCAACATTTAGACTGTGTCTCGTCTTTTGTCGTGATACAGTGGGCATTGAATGCAAGAGTGACCTTATTTTGTCAGTACAGGGTAGGCTGTGGCAGAACCATTGAATCTCACCTAATAATCCATCCGTCTTCCCACCCGCCCCAGCTCCCTTGCAGCTAGGTGTGGTCAGGTGACCATTCTGTCCCGGGGGCTGTGAGTAGAGCCATGTGAGCGACTTGGAGCAGGGGCCCTGGAAAGCCCTGGATTCCCTAATCTCTTTCCCTCCACCATGGCAATTGAAAAGGCGGAATGTTCTGGATGGTGAAACAACACGAGGGTGGAGCCTCTGTCAGCCTGGGTCCCTGAGGGACCCTGTGGAGCAGAGTCTCCTGTAGACCCACAGTGAACATTGTGATATTTTGGATGAGCAAAGTCAGACACTAAGCATTTAGCTGGTTTGCTTTGGCCTAGCTAATTCACAGCAAGGGCCAATATGCAGGTATTGGTGACATCGAATTTAATAAGTGACTTTTATTTATTTATTTAAAATTTTTTTATTATTATGTTAATCACCATATATTACATCATTAGTTTTTGATGAAGTGTTCCATGATTCATTGTTTGTGCATAACACCCAGTGCTCCATGCAGAATGTGCCCCCTTGAATACCCATCACCAGGCTAACCCATCCCCCCACCCCCTCCCCTCTAGAACCCTCAGTTTGTTTTTCAGAGTCCATCGTCTCTCATGGTTCGTTTCCCCCTCTGACTTACTCCCCCTCATTCTTCCCCTCCTGCTATCTTCTTCTTTTTCTTTTTTCTTAACATATGTTGCATTATTTGTCACAGAAGTACAGATCTGCGACAATAAGTGACTTTTAAATGAATGGTTTATCAAGAAGTTTCCCAGAGAGGCTCCATGGAACTCATGGAGCTGCAGATGCAGACAAGAATTCTTGGAGCCGCCCTGGGCATCTGCATCTTCCTGTCACCCCAGGTGGAGTATGGTCCCTAAATGACCCCTCGCCACGAGACCCCTCATCCCCAGCCGAGAGCACCTAGGTGTTGTGCACTCCTGCCCTCTTTCTTTCTCTCCCTTTGATCACAGTGGAGCTCTGAGGTCTTGCCAAGAAGATCAGTTGTATTAACGTCAAACATCACAGGAGGGCGTATATAATTGTGAACACCCAGAAATAATCAAAATGCCCACAATAGGGAATATAGTCAGTAATTTATGACATGTGTTGAAACGGCCACTAAAAATGAGGTCAAAGAAAAAAAGGAACAGGTCCATGAGATTTTTGTTAAGAGAAAAAAAATAAAGCAATTACAAACGAGTACTTAGTGTGTAATCCCACTTACCAGTATAGATCTGTGTGTAGAAAATGTGTACTATAGGAACGTGCGAACCCTGTCCCAAAACCCTGACCAAAACTGGGTCCTCTCCAGTTTTGCTGAAATACAGTCTTTGATTACAGTTCTCTTCCTCTCTTGCATCTTCAACTCCCACCAATGTGCCGAGGGCTCCCCACCAGGGCTCCCCACTAAGATTTCAGCATTTGCCAAATGGTCACTCGATCACTGCCTTCTCAACCTGCTCTTTCTCTGTACTGCAGTCTTGGCCACTGGTTCCGCCATTCCATCATACACCTGGGAATCATCCAGGGTCTCTCCATTTTAGAAATCTAACTAGTTAACCAATTTCTTTGGTCATTTCTCTCTAACATCCCTTCTATCTGTCCCCACTCTGGATCACTTTCAGCACCTTGTCTTGGCCCTTACTTACTGTTTCATACCTGAAAGATTGCAGCAGCCTCCTCCCTGGGCACCTGCCTCCATTCCCATCTGTCTCCATTGATTGCACGCACTGACGCCACCATGCAGACCTGGCCGCTCACTCTCAGCTTGAAATCTTCCAGTAGTTATTGACCACCTTGGTCAGTCTAAGCTCTTATATGACATTTGAGCTGCCCCAGCCATACCCGTGGACTCTTCACTTCTTGTCTTACCTCGGTACCCACCCATTCATCCCCCCATCCACCCCCCCTTCATCCCCCCACCCATCCATCCATCCTCCCCACCCATCCATCCATCTCCTCACCCATCCATCCATCCTCCCCACCTACCCATCCATCTCCCCACCCATCCATCCCCCATCCATCCATCCCCCATCTATCCCCCATCCATCCCCCATCCATCCCCCATCCCTTCATCCATTCATATTCCCCCCATCTATCCAACTATCCAATAAAATCCAGTAGCATGTCTTTATGTATCCACATGACTTGGGGTATAAAAACATCACTGTTCATCCAGACGAACAATTCTGGAGATCCCATATGTGAAATTAAAGACAACAAAACAAAACAATAAGGGATTCTCTCTCCCTTTCTTAATGCTTCCTATTTTTGTGGCCTCTTGAGTTAATTTTTCATAATGATACCTCTTACCCACTCTCTCTCTAACCGTTTGCATTTTGCTTGGGGTAAAAATACAGTCATTTGCACTGGAGACCAATATGAAATCTGCTTTTTTTGGTGCTCTTGAGAACTGTCTGTGTGATGGCCTCCACTTGGTAAATTGGACTGTCTCTCAAAGTGCTCATAGAAATATTTGTACAAACACAGAGGTAGAATCAGTTCATTCTGGAGTGTGGGTTTCCTTGATCTTGGTGAAGTTAAAGAAAGAAAGAAAGAAATCATGAATGTGGAAGAAGAGGTCACAAAGGCAGGCCTTATTTTATTTTAAGCTTATTTATTTTTTATTTATTTTAATGTTGGAAACCCCCATCCAAGGAGCCCTAATGAGAACTCACAGCATCAGGAGCGCTCCCAGCATTCCGCCCTCAGCCTCGCGCGTCCCGAGGCTTACTGGCATGCATATGCCTCATTACGGACACATGCCCTGTCATGTGTTATTCCTCACTTAGTGACAATTTGTCACTGTCACCCTTGACATGTCACTCCTCGGCAGACAGATTTGACTCTGATGCCAAGTCTGACACTCGGATGAGAGGCAGCAGTAATCTGAATTGAAATAACGGGTCGAGAGTGGCTAATTTCACTCTGACATAATTCTAATACCACGTAAAGAGAGAGAAGTGCTGTATTTAAAGGGGAGGGTTTTTTTTTTTTTAAAGCTTTTTGCCCCCTCTTCTCTCTTGCTCTGAGTTTGAGTATTCCATTATTCTTTAGGATAATGCTTTTATTTTTGAAGGATTAACTCTTGCGTTTTAATAACATGCATTTTCAATTAAGTGCACTAAGATCCATGGGTATAACTGTTACTTAAACTATAAGTAATGGCTGCATGTAAAAATTAGGAAACATTGTGCTTTAGATAAATTACATTCAAATTAGTTCTTATTATAAATGAGATAGAAAATGGATTTTTTAGCTCTGGCTGGCCAAAGAGCCAACATTTGTATCTACTTCATTTGTTTAAATATATTTCAAGCCAGATTGAAATCCATACGGCCTGACATTAATTGAGCGCTGCCACATCAACGTACTCAAGTTTTATAAACCACAGAGGAGTGAGGTTTTACTGGCTTGAATTAGAAATATTCCAACCCTCTTACACTAAAATAGTATTGTTTATGTAGTTCTTCTTTAAGCCATCATTAAATGGTATAAAACTTAATAAAATGCATTTAAACAGAACATATGCTGGGTATGGTTGGGTTTTTAAGGAACTGTATTTTTTTCCCTTAAAGAGATGATTATATTTTCTTTCCTGTGGGAAGATATTCTTTTGCACAATACTTTAAAAACACTGTTTCCTTTTGCAAAGAGGTGAGAATGAGATGGAAGGTTAGGGCAGATTTTCTCTCCTTCCCACCTTGACTGTCTTTCTTGGGAATGGGAGGAGACAAAGGGAGAACAATTTCCATATTTGTCCTGGGAGAGAGGATCATAGCCAGCAAACAAGGAGAAACAATGCCCTGCAAGGGAGTCCCTCTGTACTTGGTTCTGTTTTTATGAAGCCAGAATCCAATTTGCTAGTTTACAGTAAGAATCATAACTAGCCATGTGGGTCAGAATTCTTGGGTTCTGACCAAGATGTTCTCTCTCCTGTGCAGACCTCATGGGAGAGGCAGAATCATCATCAGAGGGTTGCTCGGTGATCATGGAACCAAGCAAGGGACCTACAGAAATTCGATGTCCAGTGGCATCAGAGCACCAGAGCCCAAATGTGTGCACCTGTACAAAATGCATTTATTCATGCATCAAATATCTAGTGAGCACCTGTGCAGTGCGGAGTGCTAGGGACACTGCAAGAAAGGGCTGAGAACTGAGTAAGTTTGATGTTGTTCGGAGTGGGGCCGATGAAGGAGGCTGATGCCAGGGAACTGTAAGGCATTATGGGAGATGAAGGAGGTTGATGCCAGGGAAGTGCAAAGCATTATGGGAGCCCAGAGTGGGAGGGCGGGACGGCATTTCTAGGAAGCCACATCTAGGTGGAGACTTCCAGCATAGGTAGGAGAACATAGACGTATGAAAATGACTGGTGGTGTTTGGGTTAAGCTGGAACAGTAGGAGGCAAGGCTTGGTGCTCGGCATCCACAGGGGTAGCGGAGGAACTGGATGAGGTAAGATGGACCAGGCGTTCAGGCGAAGCTCCCCCACACCCACTGACCTCACAGGCTGAGGGAGGTTTTGCCAATGGAGCTGACTTGACTCTATGTCAATGGGCCTGAGCCACACGTCTAAAAAATGCAGGCTCTGATATCACCTGTATATGATTATCCCCATTTTATGTGGTGTGTTGGGTTCATCATAAAGAAGCAATGTCCCTGGAAGAAACTGGAGACACCTTCAAGGAAAAAGACCATTCAAGAGCTGAGGGGCTCTCCCTGGTCTGCTGACCACCATGTTCCTGGTTGTTCAGTCCTATGAGCTCACCTTCCTTAACTATTTTTTATTAATTATTCATTCACTCATTCATTCATTCATTCATTCAACACATAGAAAGTACCAATGTGTGCTAGGCACCGGATAAAGTGGTTGACACTCAGTCACTCACTGAGCCTCCCTGGAGCTTACAGCTTACTGGGGGTGGTTGAAAGTGTCATAAGAAATACGCAACTAATGAATCATTGAGGACCACATCAAAAACTAATGATGTACTACTATATAGTGGCTAACTGAACATAATAATAATAATAAAAGAAATGTAGGTGCTGTGGGCACAAAATCCTAGAGGAATTGACACAAAACTGAAGTCTCAGGATGCACAGGGTCACCAGACAGGGCAGTATGGGAGCTTGGCAGTTGGAAAGGAGAGCATCTACCAGGTTCTGGAGAGGAAAGGGACCCCAACTATCTTGGAGCCAGAAGGCAGCCTTCCAATCTAAGCTCTAATAGGTAACATCTGATCCCGAGTGAGTCAGCTGACACTAGGGCCTCAGTTTCCTTATCTGTAGAATGATGACAATAAAAATGGTGAAAGCTGAACGGGATGACGAAGAATCTGGTATATGGCAGCGCTCAGTGCTAGTCAGGGGAGCCTGAATCTAACACTAAATCTTCTATGTATTTAAAACATGATGTCCAGGCAAATGGTAGAGCAATAGGTATTGGTTGCCAACATCAACCACTATAACAAGCTGCTGCACATGCTATGTGCCATTATCCCATTCCACAGGTGAAGAAACTGGGGCTCAGGAGGGGAAACAGCTTGCTTGGGGGCACACTCAGCTGGCAAGGAGGGCAGCGAGGATCTCACCCTCATGTCTCTGGCTCCATGGTCCTCTGCCCTTGCTTTGTGCACCCTCAAGATGCTGACAGCCTAGCCTGGTGATGCTTGCTCAGGAGCCACTCTGCCCCTTGGGGACATGTGGCAGTTGACGGGGACATTTTGGTTGTCATAATGCCTGGGAAGCACGCAACAAATGAACAAGCAGGCCAAAACGTCAGTAGAGCCAAGGTGGAGACACCCTGTTCCCGCTAGAGAGACACCACAACAAATGATGTCATGTCTCTGCAGTGGACATGGTATCCTTTAGGCTCTTGTGGGGACAGAGCGAAGGGGACTTAGACCGTGGCCTGGGGCTCCCCTGGGGGAGCAGAAGGCTCAATGGGGAAGCTTTCCTTAAGGGGGTGAATCTGCAGTGAGACCTGGGGGCTGGGGACAAAGGAGCAGAAGGGTATGACAAAGGGTGTGCCTGAACCAAGGCCAAAGGTGCGAAAGGGGAAGGGACTTGAAGACCACCACAGCGCAGCATTTCCTGAGATCAAGTTTGAGGAAGCGTGTGAGGATGCTGAGCCTGGACGTGCAGACTGAGGCCTCTATTACAACCAGAGGAGCTTGAGCTAATTTATGCCGAGGGCAATAGGGAGCCATTGAAGGACTGTGAGCAGGGAAGTCTGCCATCAGATGGGCGTTAAGCTCACCTGAGAGGTCTTAGGAATTGTTGCACTACACTCATGATGAAACAAGGATGTTCTGGAGAAGGAACCCTTGTCCCAGCCCCACTGGGAGGGGCTCATTTCTTTATATCTCCCCCTGGGCATCCCTGGGGATCCCTTTTTGGCTTGGCCCCACTCTTACCATGGACCCACTTTCCAGCCAGCCAGGGGACTGTTTGAAGACATTGGTTCTGTGAGCCTCGCCCTTCAAGGTCACCGTCAGGGCCCCGAGGGACTTGGAAGGGACAGGTGGCATC
The DNA here is from genome assembly GCF_037043125.1 of Eumetopias jubatus. Classification (NCBI taxonomy): domain Eukaryota; kingdom Metazoa; phylum Chordata; class Mammalia; order Carnivora; family Otariidae; genus Eumetopias; species Eumetopias jubatus. Next base: position 8,104,591 of record NW_028274813.1, on the reverse strand, counting down.
TTGAGGATGGAAATTGATTCTTGGCCACCGAGGGGCCTGGTGTCCACTGCTCAGATGGTGGCCGCACTGGCCTTTTCCAGGGAGGGAGAGTGATTACATCATACCAATTTAGCCCTCTTTCCAAGAGCTGGCCTGAGAGTTGCTTTGCCACTCTGTTTTTTAAGCCTGGGGTTAATTGGGGACTGCTGTATATTTAATGGAGAGCTTCTGAGACAAAGCTGTGCGGGTTTTCTGTTGTTCAATAGTCCATTAGGCAGGGACTTGAGAGTCAAAATGGCCAGATGAATCTCTGGAGAGACAACTCATTAATGGGACAGTAAGTTCCAATTAGTGGCATGGCCCAAAAGGACCAAGGTGCAAAAAACACAGTTCTCAGCCCCTCTCCCAAAGGGGCTCCATTATCCAGCTGCCTGCTCCCTGCTGTGCAAACATGGTCACAAACAACACGGATATTTGCTCTGAAAATCCATCTTAGTCATCCACGTTGTCAACGGAAGGCAAAAAACCCTTTCAACCATTTAGAGAAAATCAAAAAGCCCACTGGCTTTTGCGAGGCAATTTCTTCCCTCAACAAGGAGAGAAAAAGCCAGTTGGGTGTGCCCCAGCACGGGATGTCTTTTTGTGTGGTGTGGGAAGCTGTGGGACCCCCGTTGTGGAATAAGCTGCATCATGTAAACATTTTGCATGTGGGCTCCAGCCTTTGTTCTGCCCCAGCACCCAAGGAAGCCCTCACTATCACCTGAGGAAGGCTGACTTCTCCCACCATCTACGGCGGAGGTGGTACAGAGGGCACTTGCCTTGGCTGGGGAAGGGGGTATTTCTCCCCGGGGAGGTAGAACTTTGACCTTTGTAGCACAGATGAGTCCATTTGCCCTTCTGATTCTCCATGCGCCCATCTTCAGAACAGGGACATTGATGCTTTTAGTGGCTGGTGTCTTATAGGTACTTAACATACACAGGTGCATACACAGTGTGCATTCACACACACACACACAGCCCCCCCACCCCAAGAGCATGCTGTGGCAAAAGTAATGGAAAGTTGACACTTTTATACACTTTCCCATCCATTCCATTGTCCCAAGAGCCCATGATGCCCGTTTCAGAGGTGAAGGGAGTGAGGCCCAGTAAGAGCCATGGGGTCACTCAAGACTTGACCCTCCAGCCTCAGTCCTCACATCATGAGGCCATCGTGGTAGTTTTGCCAGGTTCTGAAGCTCATCTACACTGATTCTGATGTTCGACTCAGGCAGGCTCGGTAGCTACGTTTCAGGAAGCCTGTGTTCTGGAAGACTGAGTACCAGGAGGAAAGCACACCCCAAAGAGATGTGAGCTGATCAGCAAAGGTGGCTGAGTGAGGCGGGGTGAGGACAGAGGCTCTGGGGCCCGGCCGGTTGGCTGTGGGCCCTGAACCCACCTGCACTGTCACAGCTCCTCCCTGCGCACAGTGGGGGTAGCGGGACCTGCCCCGTTGGGTTGTGTGGGGTCTAAACAAGCTCGGGCTCAGCAAAGGGAACTCAAGAAACAGCCCAGAAATGGTGGTTCTTATTCCTTCTCTTTGGAAGGAAGTGGCTAAAGGGACCCAAAACTGGGAGCCCCTCCTTGGAGGGAGGCCCCTCATCCTCACCAGGCTGCCCCCCCCAGCTGTCCTCTCCCTCATCACCCTGTTTCATACCTTCAGAGCATTGATTGCAACCTATACTTTCCTTGTTCATTTGTTCACTCTGTACTTTGGCTTTTCTTTGTGAGAGCAGGGCGGTGTGTGTTTGCTTCTCTGCAGTGTCTGCAAGACTTACAACAGTGTTTGGTACGGTTGGTGCTCAGTGATGAGTTGTCCGGTGACCGGATGAATGAACCAGCATCCTTCCTGCAAGTTCTTGACCGACCAAGCATCTTGGCTTGCTTTCCACGAAACAGTGGCTGCACCCTCGGCACGGGTGTCTGCCACCTCTCTGAGGACCTCTTCCTATCTCTTTTGCGCCCATGGGGCCCACCATTATGGCTGGACTGCCGAGTTGGAAGCCTTGGGTACAGGGGTATAGTCTTGGCTTGGCTGAGTGGCATCCTCTATAAACCTCTTTCTTCCTGTTTTTTGAACAAGGAGGCTGGACTTTCTGATCCCCTATGGCCTCCTCTTTGGCCTGACCATCTGTTCTGCTAGAGAATACTTGGGTTTAGGTTAAACCTGGCAACGTGTTAAAACCCATTTTCTCACGCTCAAAGGGCAGAGGTCTCCCAGCTGCAAATGTGACAAATTCTGCGAGAAGATGCTGGGGGTTGCGTGCCCACCGGAACAAATGCCTGTTTCAGCGGGTGCATGCGCCCCCGTGCATTAGATGCTACCATAGTGCCATTTCTTTCCATATTTTAACTTGCCCGTCACTCTGTTGCATGGCCATGATAATGGACACTGAATATTACCATGACATTCTGAAATTATGTTTAGTGATGCAGCAGAAAAAGAAAATTAATTTCATTCATTGACAAGCTTGTCAATTTACTCATATTGACTTCTTGATGCCTGCACCACAGATGGCAAAGTTCATACACTATAAAATACATCATTATTAATATTGTCTCAGGCCGTTGTAAGTCCTCAGGAGCTGAGAGATAGGGGGCTGCTTCTTAAAATCAGATAAGTATTAAAGAATATAAGATCTTGTGTGTTTCTATTTCTATTTTATATTAAAAACACCAAAGCCATCTTGAGTAAGCCACCCTTGACCCCCTCTCACTTCCCCCACATCCAATCAGTTGCCAAGTCCTGTCAGCTCGACTCCATGTTTCTTAATGCCCTTCTTTCCATCACTGCCACCTTTGTCCTGGCTTAAGTTGTCATTTCTTCATGCCTGGATTATCGCAACAGCTCCTGAGGAGGACTTCCTATTTCCAGTTTCTCCCCTTCCCATCCTTCCTCTGCATTCATAGTGGTGGTGGCACCATGCCTCCACTCTAAAGCCTTCCGTGGCTACCTCATGCCTTCAGACTATAGTCCAGTATTCAAGGACAACCGTGGTCTGTCCTTACTCCCCTCCCCTTCCATCTCTTTAGGAACTTGTGGGTCCCTCCAGATGTCTGCTTCTGTAGCTGAATCTTGTGCAGGAATTGGTCAGAGATTCATGAGGCTGCTCCCTTGTAGGTCCTGATTCTGGAGGGATCTGGGAGCCTGCACGCTAAGAAGAACAAGTGTGAGCTGATGTTGTGGACCCACAGGCCTGCTGGGCTGCTCAAACTCCATTCCCCTGGCCCTCCCTATGCCACCACTCTGCCCATCACCCCATCTCCAAGCTGGAATGCCCCCCCCAACTAAGAGGGGCTCCCTGACCACCCCAGCCAAAAAGAATCTCTTCCTTTCCCCAACTCCCAGCCCTTCAAAGTCTTGTATGAGACTTTTCATTGTTGTCAGGATACCTCTCAGTCCATTAACCGAAACATACAGAAGTCCTCCATCTTTCTTTTCTGTTGTTTTTTCTGGTTTTCACCTCTGGCTAAATGGCTAGGACATTTTGTGTCGTTTCTGTTAATAACAGTTTACATTCTTATCATACTTTAGAGTATTTTCTTTTCTTCTTTTTAAGATTTATTTATTCATTTCAGAGAGAGAGAAAGAGAGAGAGAGGGAGCATACAAGTGGGGGAAGGGGTAGAGGGAGAGAATCTCAGGCAGACTCCCTGCTGAGCGTGGAGCCCAACACAGGGCTCAATCCCATGACCCATGAGAACATAACCTGAGCTGAAGCCAACTGAGCCACCCCAGGTGCCCCACTTTAGAGCATTTTTAAAATGGTTTTAATTGTCTTCATTTAGCTAAGATGGAACACCTACTGTGTATGAGCCATGCTATGCCACGGATTTAGAACACTGAAAAGCCACTGTCTACCGGGTGAGGCAGATGGGTCTTCAGATATTTATGATAAATTATAGGCATTTGATGAATGACTGTCTGGGAGTCCCATTTCCACCATTATAGCCTCAGTGTTTAGCACAGTGCCTGGCACAGAGCAGGCGCTATAATTAAAATCCTATTTCCTGGAAGCTATGCGATATGTCCAAATTAAAGACAAGTGAGTGTGTAAGGAATGCCTTGAAGGCACAAGGGGATAGGGAAGTGTGGGTGTAGGGTCAGTAAGATTTCACAGTCTGTTTAGCCACCCTGCGAGACAGGCAGGAATCACGAGCCCAATGCGTTAAGTTCTCAGAATGTCTTATGGAGTGACAATGGGTTACCAGGAAAGTGGCATCAATAGAATGAGTACCAGGGCCTCTGACTCTTCAGCCAGTGGCTGCTTCATGAGGTCTTAGCCTCTGTGCCTGGGAAGGCTCAGCTGAGCAACTCTGGACCCCAATCCCTTGAGCTCCATTCTGGCAGCAGTAGACTTTTAAGAATTCCTGCAGCATCAGACTGGCTTTTCTGGCTGTCTCTTCTGGCCTAGTGATTCCTGAGGGAAGCCCTGCTCATAAGCAGGAATCTAGGGCTCCCAACAAAATCTTGGCTTCAGTGCAGAACTCCACCGTTTCCTGTTGACTATCCTTAGAGAAACCTGTGAACCGGGTGTCTGGCTCTGACAAGATAGATTTGGTGTTTCAGTGTCACCTCATCTCACTTCCTCAGGCTGACCTTGAGTTTTCACTAGTGGACTTGAATTCTTCCATGGAATTACCTTAGGCATGGCCCTGCTCCAGGACTTTCTCTGCAGCCACCTCAGTCTTCCTGTGGGAGAAACGGCTCCCCAGGGAAAGAAAGGAGTCAGAGCTGATGGAGCAAGGCCCTTTGGGCTTCTGTCCTATAATGGGGAGATTACATGCTGCATCAACCTGGGACCGAGACCCAGGGGAGCCCCGAGATCTTTGCCTTCAATTAAACATCTGCCCCTTTTCTCCCCTCCCCTCCCGGGCCTAGGCTCAGAGTCCTGGTGGCCTCTACCTTCCACCCCCACATCCACAGAGGAGGCCAGAGTACACTTTTATCTGTGAGGCTTCTGCCAATTTTGATCTAAAATGGCACCAGGAAAGTCTCCAAATGCACTCCTGTAAATTCGAATGGATTCCAGCAAAATTCAGACCCTGGTTTGTTAATAGTGCTGCAGAATGTCATAAAAGGAGAAAGTGGCTCTGAATATCCTGTGTACATGGATAAGGAAGACAGTTCACAGAAGCCCAAGTGGCCAAGGAAAGGGCTGGAGGGGGTTGGGGGGGTGGGGCGCCTTCATGTCTCTGTCCATGGTACTGACCCATCACCAGCCTTAGGTTCCCTTACATCTCTCTCATTGCTGGTGACTCCTGACCCAACTTTCAGGAATTTTCAGCCTGGTGGAAAGGCAGTGAAGCAGGGTGTAAAGACAAGGAGACAACTGGGCAGAGGTTGCTGGAGTAGCCTAACCATAAAGAAATGTGAGGCAGAGGAAATTGCCTTTAATATGATTGAATTGCCAAGACAGTTCTCTCTCTCCCTCTTTCCCTCTCTCAGAATTAAAGGGAAATGGTTGCCCTGGTTCACTCACATGCTATACATAGTAGATTGGCATGTTCTCTTGACCCCCAGCCTGACATGAGGCCCTCATGTTCCAGCCATGCTGATTCATCCTTCAAGGCCCAGGCTGAATCTCCCCAGAAAGCTCTCCCTGCATCCAGGAAGAGCTGATCATTCTGTCTATGCTTCCTAAAAATTTTACTCAAATTGCTTGTCACTTTCTACTGTGACAACGTGCCTGGCAGGGGGCTGGCTGTTTTTTTTTTTTTTTTTTTTTTTTTTAATATCTGTGCCCCAAGCATGAGCGCTGGGCCCTGAACAGACCAAAGGATCAGAAGATGTGTGCTGGGTGGATAAGCCCCTCCCCAGTACTGCCCACCCCTGGGGTCATCTTCTCCCCATCTACTCTGCCACCTGCATTAAAGAGAACAGCCCATGCAGACCCCCCAGCAGCCACCACACCGTGTGACCACCCTGCTACATTTATCTGCCTCGTGGACTCCTCTTGGGAAGCTCTTCTTTGCCTGACTGAACTAGAAACCCGAGGTGCATGGAGGGACCGGAAGTACAACTGTGACTCGAGTTCTTTTCAGTTAAGCCAGTGGTTTCTTTTCTTTTCTATTTTGGTGAGGAATTCTAAGCAGCAACTGCTGTCTGGACCTTGGAAGATGCCAATTCTACTTTGCTGGCTGGAAACGACTCACTGCCCATTTTGGCCTCCTCCATGTTCTAGCTTCTTGATACTCCCACACTGAGCTTCCCCTGTCCTGTGACCACCTTCAAAATCTTTACTGCACATTTGTTGTGCGCCAGGAACTCACAACAGCCTGGTGAAGTAGACATTTTGTCCTCCCTTTACAGATGAAGATCTAAACGCAGCTAGGTTAAGTGACTTGCTCCAGGTCAGAGCCAATAAATGTTGCAGAATGGATTCAAACGGGGACCGAGCTGCCTTCTCTTTGGCTTGAAATCCCTCACTACTGATGTCTGGGGAACATCTGGTCGGGTATCCAGAGCAACAAATCTGCGGGAAGGAGCCCACCCTGTGATTTATTTTCTCTGAGGTTCCCAGGATACTTTTTTTTCCTCCTTTCACAATCCAGTGCTGCCATATTCCCACCTGAGGTCATTAGCCTCAGCATAGGTTAAAAACAAAGTGTTTGTGTCCATCCATCTAATTGCACAGGAACCATCAGACCTTCATTATCATCAGCCTAATTATTTTGAAATCTCGCATATTATCCTGTTGAACAATTAGGCAGATGATAAGCATTTGCCCCACCTGCCCAGGGACAGGAGGTAAACCTGGCATGAGGGAGGTGGAGGGGAGGCAGCCGTGGGGATGCTTTGGGAGGAAGTGAAACATCTACACTTGCAGGCCTGAGACAGGGGAGCGAGCTGGTGCCCACCCACCTGCTTCTGATTATTTGCCATCCCCAACTTGCAAAGCCACTAACAAGAGATTCACCTTAATGAGCAGGGAGGATGGGACTCAACTGGTCGGAGGGGACATCGTTATAGAGCTGGTTCTAATTGTCCCCACACAGTTTTCTGGGCATAAATAAAATGCTTACCTGGGTGTGGTGAAGCAGACCTGCTTGAAGATTTTCTAAGAGTTTTAAACCTGAGCACAAGGGCTTCGGCACATGCTCACTCCCCACTCCTCCACCCCCACCACCTCTTCACACTGGTGGGTTCCTTCTCCAGCACTGGAGGTGGCTCAGGGCTCTGACTTGTGCATGGGGCGGTGGGGGGGCGGGGCCTTTGTCCACATGCTGGTCTGAAATGCACCACAGAATTGGGCAATTTAGAGTGGAAGAGAGCCTGGTGGTCTGTTCATCCAGTTCCCCGTCTCCTAAAAAAGAGGCTCCTCCTTGGAGGTGAAATCGTTTGTTTAGAGTCGAGCACCAGGCATTCCTGGGGAGCTGGGCAGGGCGATGGGTGAGCGGCGACGGGAAGGCTGCCATTTACTGAGCACTCGCCGTGCCTCTGACCTTGTTCTGAGAGCTTCATGTGGGTCTGAGCCACGTAATCCCCTCTGTGCCACTTACTCTTAGTCTCTCCATTTTACAGATGAGGAAACTGAGGCACAGAGAGTTTAAACAACACGGTTAAGTTTCTACATAGCTATTAAGTAGCAGAGCCAGGATTTGAACTCATGACTAGTGGCCCCAATTATTATGCAGCACCCTTATGCCCTTCCCAACCCTACCCAAGCACCACACAGCTAGGGAAGGAGTTCTGGCCTCCATGCAGATGGCCCACAGGACTGTCCCTTGGGTTACTTCTTTTTTAAAAAAAAGAGATTTATTTATTTATTTGAGAGTGAGAGAGGCAGGGAGAGCATGCATGGGGGGAGAGGCAGAGGGAGAGGGAGAGAATCTCAAGCAGACTCCACGCTGGGCGTGGAGCCTGAGGCAGGCCTGGATCCCATGACCCGAGATGAAACCAAGAGTCGGATGCTCAACTGACTAAGCCACCCAGGCGCCCCCCTTGGGCCACTTCTAACACCCCAGCAGAAAGAGGCCCCTCGCTGTGCCTTCTGCTTGTAGCTCTCGGTCTGCTGGGGGGATAGCCCCCAGACATTTGTGATCCAGAGGAATAAGCAGACAGAGGATGCGCCGGGCCTAGGGGCTCCTGGCCCAGCTGTGCTGGGCGGCTGGGGGCCCAGGAGGGGGTGATGCCTGGCTGGAGGCCAGGCTCACAGCTAACTAGGGCCTGTAGGGATGAGGACGCAGCCCTCCTGGCTCACCCCTGCAGCCCGTTCCAGCCCACCCAGAGACTCCTTCCTCCTCGCAAGGCCAGAACTCCCTCCTGACTGCCTGTGACTTGGCCCCAGTGGGACTGCGAGAGGATGGAGGCCGAGAGAGGATGAGCCGCTGTCTCACCAGGATGGCTCGGAAGAGTGGAGGGAGAGAGCGTGTGGTCTGGTGCGAGGGGCTCGGGGACGCTCCCACGATTCCAATGCACCTGCAACAAGGGGAGGCCTGTCACCCCACCAGGTGGTACCGATGCCCACATAGGAGCCTTTCTTGGCAAGTTTCTCCACCCTTCCATCTTTCTGGGAGAGAGGTCCACTGACTCAACCTCACCCAGGGTTGCCACAAGCATTTGGGATGGAGCAGTCTCCCACCACGTGCAGGAACCAATCCCCCGACCGCATCCCCCAGGCCCCGGTACCATGGCTCCTGTGTGTGTGTGTGTGTGTGTGTGTGTGGCTGCAGACAACAGCCTTCTAAGGGCCGGGTTTTAAGAAACACAGAAAGTGTCCTGCAGAGACCAGGACCTCCCACATTCCAGTTTATGTTTTCCATCAGGGTTTGTTTGGAACAGATCTAATAAGAGGAGGAGTCACAAGATGGGCCTTAACTTTCCTGAGAGAGGTGTGTGATGAAGGGTGCCAAACCACAAGCAAGGTGGGCTCTCTCTGAGGCTAATTACCAGCTAATTATAGCGGCCAGCGACTTCCCAGGCCTCTGTCCCCCTAACCAGGGCTTGGCGGGAGGGAGTCTCAGAGCTGTGCCTCCACGGCCCATCCGTGCCCAGACAACCACAAACAAAGCCCCAGGCTCCCACCACCTCAGGTCGCTGGGGGCCTAGGGTCCATCTGAGTCGGGTTCATGCCTCACTCTGCCTCCGACCAGCCGTGAACCTTGGGCAACCGCTTTCCTGTGAGCCTCTATTTCTCATCCAAAACATGGAGACGACAGCCCCTGCTGCATTTTCTCTAGCTGCTGTAACAGAGTACCTTGCTGGGTGTTTTAAATCACAGGACCCTGTTGCCTTAACAGTTCTGTGGGCTGGGAAGCTGAGGTCAAAGTGTCAGCAAGCTCCCTGTGAAGGCGCTCAGGAAGGGTGTGTTGCAGGCCTCTCTCCCGGCTTCTGGTGGATCATTGGCTTGTGGCAACATACCTCCCCTCTTCACCTTGGGCTCTCCATGTGCACATCTGTCTCTGAGGGCAAGATTTCCCTCTGCATCAGGACACCCTTCAGATCGGATCGGGGGCCTGCCTTACTCTAGCGTGCCCTCAACCTAACGTGACTAATTCCATCTGCAATGACCCTGTGGTGGGGACACAACCCCTGGAGTCTACTTTCCAGGGCTTCGATGACTACTCAGGTATTGGAATCAAATCATTTCTTTCAAGAGCCATTCAAATGTGAACTGTTACCTTGAGTTTCCTTCTTAAATAAGCTTTGAGAAGTGATCACTCATGGTCTTCGAGACCTAACGAACACATCTTGGGTGTGGGATGCTGAGGAGGTCGTAGGTGTGAGTGGGGAAGTGGGGAGAGCTTGCCCAGCCTGGTTTCTAGAAGACCAGGAGGTAAGATGGGCCAAAGAGAAATGGCGGCTAGACCCAAATCCCTGGGAAGCTTCAGAGTGGGGATGGGAGCTGTGGTGACAGAGCTGACCAGCGGAGCCATGGTGGTGTGACCCAGGGACCCGTCAAGCAAAGGAGATGTCAAAGGACACCATGGGCTTCTGTGTCTGCTGCCTGAGGATGGAGAAATCATTTGGTCTGCATGTGATGGGAAGAGGCCCAGCTTACCTTGACCTTGAGGGATAGCCCAGGTGAGAGGGGACAGGAGAGCCAGCACCACAGGCAAGGACACTTGGTGCATGAAAACTTGCACCACGTGTGTGTTTATGCACGTCACCAACATTCGCTGGGCAACTGCCGAGCATCGAGCGCCGTGCGGGACCCTGAATAAGAAGGTGTGTTTGTTCCTTGGGCGGCTGTAACTAAGTACCACAGTCTGGAGGCTGCAAGGCCAACATCAGGTGTTGGCTGAGTTGCTTCCTTCTGGGGCTGGGAGGCAGAATCTGTTCCCTATTGCTCTTCAGGCCTCCGGTGTTGCTGGAGATCTGTGGTGTCTCTTGGCTTCTCGAGGCACCACCCCGACCTCTGCCGTCATGTTCATGCCGCATTTTCTCTGTGTGCTTCTCTGGGAACCCATCTCCCCCTTTGGTAAGCACACAGTCAGGCTGGAGTAAGGCCCAACGTAATGTCCTCATTTTAAAGTGATCATCTGCAAAATTCCCCTCCCTGAATGAGATCACAGCCACAGGGATCAGGAGTTGTGACTTTGACATATTATTTTGGGGATGGGGACACAAATCGGCTCCTAACAGAAAGTAAAAAGATATGACACTCCCCACCCCACCCGCCCCGGTCCTCAGAGTTCTCAGCTTATTGGTAGAAGCGAAAATTCTAGTAGGGGGGATGCGTGTGTGGCTCAGTCCGTAGAGCATCCGACTCTTGATTTGGGCTCAGGTCATGATCTTAGGGTTGTGAGATGGAGCCCTGTGTTGGGCTCAGCGTGGGGTCCACTTGAGATTCTCTCTCCCTCTGCCTCTCTCCCCTGCTGGTGCTCTCTCTCTCCAAAAAAAAAAAAAAAAAAAAAAGAAAGGAAAAGAAAGAAAAGAAAAGAAAAAGACAAAGAAAAAAAATTCTAGGGAAATGGAAAGAAAGTAAAGGATCGAGGCTGATTTACCAGCTCAGAAATCATCTGGGGGCTCTGTCAAGGGAGGCTTCAGCCACCTCTCCCAGAAAAGGAAAGCGTCCTTGCAAATAAGTAAATGAAAAAAATAAGAAAAAAATAAGATTTTTTTTTTTCAAGATAATCTTCATTGCATGAGGGTGGTAAGAATTGTCCCTGGGGTTCTGCTGAAGCCTGGTCTGGAAGGGGGCAGAAGGGTTTGCCCCTTCTGCTGGGATGGCCGCCATCACGGCCATGGTGGCCTTCCTGCTTCACTCCCGCCATCAGGAGTGTTTGCCCAAGACTCTTCTTTTCCTTCCGCCCCTTCCTGTCCCCACCCTCCTTGTTTCTAGGACAAACGCACAAGAAGCAGCAGAGGAGGTGTGGGCTTTTGAGGCCCTGAGCCCTGGGTTCAAGTGGTGGCGGTCAACGCACCTGCCCAAGGACCGTCGGGAGCACTTGTGCTAAGCGGGGTGACAATCTGGTCTGGCCGTGGTGATGGAGGGAAAGAACAAGTGCCCGGGGGTGTGTCCCACACATCTTGGGGGCCCAACCTGATGTGGGACGGTGCAGTGGGCAGGATCGCAGCCCGCACCCCCCCGTGTGAACTTGGAAAACCTGCTTAGGGGCTCTGTGCCTTAGTTTCCACATCTGTAAAATGGGACTTAAACACTGCAGCCACTTAGCGGAGTGGTGACCACAGTGAAGTGTGTCCAAGTCTCTTGGAACAGGGCCAGTGGTGTGTGAGCTCTCTGTGGACGTATGGACTGCCGGAAGCTCTGGAACGCCGAGAAATAGCCCATGTCCTGCCTAAATTAGACATTTATGCCTGGGGACTTGGTCACGGAGAGACCCGGTCAAAACTAACTGAGGAGTACAGGGACTTGGTGTAGAGACCGTGGCCTCCTGCTGCATTCGTGGACAAAACTCTCTTCATTCCCTCAGTTGAGGGTCCACTGCTAGCCAGGCACCATGCAAAGGTCCTGGGGATGAAGCTAGAAAATTAAATAGCTGTGCTCCTCTCCCCACGGAGCTTACAGTCAATCGGGTAATGACAGGCAAGGAACAAGTAAACCAGCAAGTAATGCACAATTTAAAAAGTGCTGATAACCATGATGTCCTGATAAGCGATAGGAGAAAACAGGATGTGGGCCTAATGAAGTGGGGTGACAGGGAAGGCCAAACCCGCAGATTAAAGTTGCAGGTGAGGGTAGAGCCAGCCCCGGGGGTGACTGCAGCCCAGGAAGAGGCGTGGCTGGCAGGTGTCTGGCTGGGGGCGAGGGGACGTGGCCTGGGCACACTGGGAGAGGGGCACAGGGTCTGTGTCCTGCCTGGTTGGGTCTATCCTCCCTCTCTGGGGAAGGCATCACGACTCTTATTCCTGGAGGATTTTTAAGGAGCCAGAAAGAGTGTAAGTCTTCATCCCACCGGTCAGCTTGGCGGCATTCCAGGCGACTGCAGTCCTCTTTTCCCGATCAGAAGACAGAGACCCCAGGCTTGAAGAAACTGGGTTCAGTGCAGCAGAATTTGAAGTGAGTTAGGGAAGATAAGCTGGTGATCGTCCCCCAGACTGTCATATTGCCAGAGCTTTTTATTCTTGTTCTTCTAATTTTTACTTTTGTGATACGTGCATGCATTTAAAAATCTTATCATTCTATACGGTTCACAGCGGAAAGCAACAGTTAGCTGGGGCTGTTATAACAAAGTGCCATCGACTGGGGGCTTATAGACAACAGACATTTATTTTTCACACTTCCAGAGGCTAGAAGATGGAGATCAAGGTGCCAGCCTGGTCAGGTTCCGGTGGGGACCCTCTTCTGGGTGCAGACTGCTGACCTCTCCCCTCCGTGGCAGAGATACAGAAGCTAGCCCCTTGGCCTCTTTCCATGAGGGCACTAACCCCATCAGGAGGGCCCCACCATCATGACCTAATCACTTCCCAAAGGCCATACCTCCCACCACCATCTGGGATTAGATGTCAACATACGAATTTTGGAGGGATACATTCAGTCCACAACTATCATCTATCTATTCTCTGTTATCAGTCCTATCACCTTATTGGTTCCATTTCCCCACAGAACGCTGACTGACACACTAGCTACATGACTTTGGGCAAGCTACTTGATCATTTTGGGCTTTAGTTTCTTCCTTGGTGGAATGGCTGTAGCAGAATTTGTCTCATGGAATTGATTTGAGAATTAAACGAGATCCTGGCCCTTAAACACTCCACAACAGTGCCTGCAACATAAAAAAAGTACTAAATAAGAACATTTTAATAGTCACGGCCATATTTCCTCCTACCTAAGTTATCCCTCATTCGTTCGATGCATTACTTATGTCCTGTTAAGAAAGAAAAAAACGCTTCCACTTAGTTGTAAGGACATTTCAACTGGGGGAGATGCATTCTGATTCCCAGGGAAGCTAAAATGAGCAAGCCATTAGAATGCAGTGCCTCTCATTCCTATTCCTGTTGGCTGCTCGGCATGGCCTTTCTGCGCTGATGCTGGCTTGTGGCCTTAAGGGACGTGATTCTTGCGGGTGGCTTGTAGATGTTAGTCCTCAGTTATCTCTCCTTGTATAACCATGGTCCTTCGTACAAAGAGCGAGAAGGACCAGGACCAGCACTCACCAAGTCCTTGGTGGGACTAAGGTGAGCCCATTTTACATATGGGGAAACAGAGGCTCACAGAGGTTAAGCAAGCATCAGAGGTTGCCCACGATCACATATGCCTAAGAATCGCAGCAACCATTCGATCCCGTGCCCGTCAGAGTTCAGATCACTCTTCAGGCAGCGGGGCTGGGTGACCTCACCCTCCCTCTCCCACCTGTGATCTGACTGTGCAAGGCGGTGTCCTGTCTTCCTTCCCCTGGACCTGCTTTTCTGTCAAGTCTCCTCTGAGCTTGTCCTCACATTCAGAGGTCCCCAGGCTCAGCACAGCTAGCTCTGCTACTTACTTTCTGCAGAAAACGGGGCAAACCCTGGTCCTTCATCCAATGGACCTATTACCCTATGGAGATGCATAGGAATCCGGACAGACAGATGAGGGTCTCTCCCAGAACCAACAGTACAGCCTCCTTGAGTCTGAGAGGCACCTGGAGAAGTCGCTTGGTGACTGTCCCCCTGCTGTCAGTGACCAGGTCAGTAGTCAGATGCTCATGATCGTAGCAGTAATGACGGTGACCATGCCTGTTGACCAGGTGCCAGGCACTGGGCTTAGTGCTTCAAACATGCTGACCCGTGACTTTCCTGCTCACACCGGCCCGAGGTGGAGGTTCCCGGGTGGTCCCCATTTGCAGACGGGCCCTTCGAGGTGCTGTGACCATAGGCAGCGATTTGTAAAGCCTGCTTGGTAGAAGTGGCATAAAATGCAGGTTTCTCATCACAAGGCAATTTTGTCTTTTACTTCTGGTCTATTTTGTGTATTCATTCATTTCTCATGTCGGCATGGACCATGGATTTGAACAACTTCCTTCAAGAGTTTATAACCCATTATATCAGAATTTGTGTCATTGCTCAAATATCCCAGATTTGGCTAGCGGGAGCCCTCTGGAACTGCTTCCTGTGTCCTTTTGACATCTTTCTTTCTTTGAGTGTTTTTTTTTTTTTTCTTTTTGGCACAATAAGATGTTCCAGGCTCATCTTATGTTTTCCTGCCCAAGCTCTGGGATCAGCCGGTTTTCCAAGGAGCCTTGGCTCCTTCTAGTGGAGGACAGTGTCTGGGGACCAAGATCCGAGGGTGCACGTGCTTCTAGGCCTTCTCAACCCACTTCTGAATACTTCATGAAAAGGAGAGACCACAATCCTTTCTGGCGTTGACAACTCTCGGTACAGTGTAATTTTAATTCTCCCATCACAAGAAAAATCTCCCGAAGGGGCCATGGAACCCGAAGACCCTGTCAATCCCCTTGACACATTTCTTCATGTTCAAGACTCACCAGAGAGTGTGAGCAAATGGCTGACCTTCTCTGCTTCGAGCTGCCCAGTGAGACCCTCACCATTCTGGAAGGGAGTGGCAAGGGACAGAAGATTCCTGAAGAATGTCTGGGCTTGATGTGAGCTAGCAGCATCTTCTGGTCTTGGATGTTTTGCTGACAGCGCCTTCCCTCCCTCGCTTCCCCACCCCCCTTGGGCCCTAAGTTTTCTGGACTGTACTGGTCCCTGGGACACAGCAATGAGCAAGGCAGACGAAATCCTTTCCCTGAAGCAACAGACATTCCACTGGGGACACAGACAATCCCCAAGTAATTAGTAAACAAATATTACAAACAGAGATGCCTGCTGGAGGACAAAGGGGGCAACCCGTGATGCCGAAAAATGGGGGACACGGTGGTGATGGAGTTGCAGCTTAAGTTAGAGAAGGAGCCTCGGGGAAAGTGAAGGAAGAGCACTGCAGGCAGAGGGAAGGGCACGTAGGGATGCCCCGAGGCAGGGAGGGCTCCGAGTGTCCCAGCAACGGACAGGAAGCCAGGGAGGAGGGCGGTGGGTGAGGGGCGAGAGGCACAGGCGTGAGGCCAGCTCGCACAGACCCACCGGCACTGCGGGGGTCTGGGCTTGGACAGTGCAAAAACCCCGAGAATGGGGAAGCACATCTGGTAATTGAAAAGATGAAAAAGTAATAATAAAGTGCTCATTCGCAGGCAGCCACGATGAAGATAATGGATGGTGGCCAGGCAGACCATATGCACTTGGCTAACAGAATTAATCATGTTCAGTATGGCACAAAACAAGAACGACAAGCACAATAAAACATTTAAAGACGAGAGTGGATTTTAATTTTAGGAGTAGTCTAAAACAATATGATAATGATGATAGCCAAGTTGGCCCCGTGAATGTAAAAATCCAAATAGGACACAAATTAAAGTCATAAATAATATTTAATTTGCTATACCAATGCATTCACAAAAGTCATATTGATGAAGAAGTTATTAGAATGAATCAGATGAAGACTCTCCTATGTCTGGAATATTTAGTGGACTGGAGAAATGCTAGCAGAAGAGAAAAAAATCCATAACACGATGTATGAGTTGGAAATTGGATGGGAACATTATGATTTTCAACTTGTATTTATCGAGCAAACCACGGGCTGTATTTCCAGGCCCATTTAGCTAGATTAGAACAAATAAGAGAAGTCTGATCTTTAAGAACTTATGATTAATGACATGCAATTCCTTTAAAGTAGTTTTGTAAATACTCTATCCCGAAGATATTCTGTGCTCTCATCTGTTACTGAGCCTCGAGCGACGGGGCTCGAGGGACCTCATTCTGCTGCCACCAACGGTTTCTCGCGAGCGTCATACTTCTGTGAGCTTGGATCTTAAATCCAGGGCGTGTCCCTTGGACATTGGACGCACACCACTGAGAGAGGCCAGGGGACGGGCCAAAAAAGAGACTAATTGTGCAAGAACCGTTATTAATTTGCGGAATCTGAAGTATGATTACGGGAGATGTGAAGGCAGCCCCATGCGGGTAAGGAGAATGGCAGAGTGCAGAGAGCTCCAGAAACATGGAAGGAAGGGAGAGTTACCACTGGGAATGCAGAGCGACAGAAACCACAAGATGAAAAATGTCAGTACCGGGGGAGGGGTGACAACCTGGTTAGGCGTGTCCCCCGGATCCCGACCTTATGAAAGACACCCAGAAATCAGCCGTCTCTGGGAAGGCTGGACTGACAGTTCCAAGGGCGGGGGGTGGTCGCTGGATGAGCTTTGCCCAGCCCCAAAGAAGAGGACCCCAAATGCTTTGGGGAAATCTCAAACATGCCCTCGGCTTCATCAACCCTGGGAGGTGCTGTGACGGACTCTGAGGGGTCCCTGGGTCAGGAATTAAGAGCCAGTGATGAGTGGCTTCACTGGCTTTGTCTCCCAAGTGAGTGTCTTAGGAAATGTGCCCCCTGGGGTGCTCGGCCTCCAGGGGTCAAGAGCGTCCACCTGGCTCTCCTGCAAAGGGCCAGCCCCGGGGCAGCCAAGGTCCTTCCCCTTGCTTCGCCTTTCCCTTGAAAATGGGTGCTGGCCTGGCTTTCTCGGCCGGCAGTCCAAACGTGCTCTCTGGTCCTCACCGCTATCCCTCGTCTGAGGCTTCTCAGTCACCCAGGGCTCTAGGTCCATGTGGGCGCCTTGCCCACAGCTGCCGACACCTGACAGGTGTCCTTGCTGCTCTGACGCTCTCCACTCTCTGCACCCGTCTTGCAAGACACAGCCTGAGTGATCTTTCCAAATTGCAAATAAGGTCCCATCAGGGTCCTCCTGAAAACCATTTTAGTGGCTCCCTAGGGCAGTGTTTTTCAACCTTTTAAAGAAAAACCCCATGCACCGGTTTGATAAGTACTGATAATCGCTACAGGGATCCCTATTTATTAAGCACCTCCTGTGTGCCAGGCCCTGGGCCTGTACCGATCTGCTAACCCACTCCGTAACACTCACGTGCCTCGCGTTTGCAGGTGCCCCCGTGCCCTGCAGGTGCCCCCGTGCCCTCACACAGCTGGTCCGGACCCGGGTAGGACTGCGACAGTCCAGGAGGCAGCCACTCTGTGAACACTCCCGCCTGCCCTTCATACTCTGACCCCTCTCTAGGGGAGGGGCTCCCTCCAGGTCGCGGGCGGGCCCCCTCCGGCACGCATATACGGCATTCCTCTGGGGAGTCAGTGCCCGGGGCCTGTAGGACAGAGTCCAGCACTCCTCCCGTGGCTTACAGGGCCATCCACGGTCAGCTCAGGCTTTCGCCTCTGGCCCTTCTACCCTTTCCCCTCTAGTCCTCCTGTTTCCTGCCTTCCTACTGTGGGGTTCCTCCCGTCGCCTCCTCTGCTTCTTGCTCTTCCTCAAGACTTAGCATAAGCACCACCTCTTCCAGGAAGCCCTCCCTCACACCCCAGGTTGGATCGGGGGTTTCACCTGAATGTTCCTGCTGCACCAAGTACGTCCACTCTCCATCACAACTCTCTCCAACCAGCCGTGCTGCTCGTCTGCCGCCCGCCTCCACTAAACTGTGAGTTCTCAGATGGAATGAACCAGGTCCCATTTACTCCTTCAACAGATACCTGTTGAACACCTACGAAGTGACAGGTGCCACGCTAGGCGCAAGAACAGACAAGACCACGCCCTTATGGAAATTATCTCTGGGCAAGATTCCAAGCTGAAATAGATACTACATCCCAAAGAGGCCGGGCAAGGGGGCCTTGCTCCCAGGGCGAGAGCATGTCTCACTTCGGAGCCTACATGCATGGCCTTGGGGTGAGGTGGCCTGGTCTCCAAATCAGCTCGGGCACCTCACTTGTCGGGTGCCCTTGGGCAGGTAACACAGCTTCCCTGAGGTGTACAAAGTTAAAGATTCAGACTCCATAGGATTTCGGTGGGGACTAGACTGAGTGGTCGCCTGACACGGGGCCCCCATCTTCTGCCCCTCTCCCCCTGTGGAGGGGGCGCTGAGTTGCACTCCTGAGGATGGTGCGGCAATTTACACAGCTGCCATCGATGTAGTAGATTGCCTAGGTCCTCCCACCATCCCCCAAACTTCACTTTATTATTCTGCTAAATTACTGATAAGGTGAGAACAGAACAATTCATTTTTTTAAAAATCCATTAAAACAAGTGCCCAACAACTAGAAGCAACTGAGGTGTCCTTTAATAGGTGAATGGATAAACACACTGTGTTTCCTCTCTACAATGGAATACTATTCAGTGACAAAAAGAAATGAGCAGGGGCGCCTGGGTGGCTCAGTCGGTGGAACGTCCTGCCTTCGGCTCAGGTCATGATCTCAGGGTCCTGGGATCGGGCCCGGCGTGGAGCTCCCTGCTCAGTGGGGAGTCTGCTTCTCTCTCTCTCCCTCTGTGCTCTGTCTCTCTCTCAAGCAAATAAATAAAATCTTACAAAAAAGAAAAAAAGAAATGAGCAATCCAACCATGAAGACACGGAGAAGCTTTGAACGCATATTGCTAAGTCAAAGAGACCAGGCGGAGGAAGGTATATACTGTAGGAGTCCAACTCTATGACATTCTGGAAAAGGCAGAATTATGAAGACAGTAAAAAGATCCGTGGTTGCCAGGGGTTGGGGGAGGGAGGGATGAGTAGATGGACCACGGGGGATTTTTAGGGCAGTGAAAGTGTTCTGTGTGACACTATAATGGTGGATACGTGTCATTATACATTTGTCCAAACCCAAAGAATATACAACAGCAAGAGTGGACCCTGATGTAAACTATGGACTTCCGACTTCCGTTAATAATAAAGTATCAAGATCGGTTCATTGATCACATGTGGTTGTAACACTAATGCAAAATGTCACTAACAGGGAAACGCTGAGTGTGAGGGGCTGGGGGTACACTGGAACCTGCTATACTTTACACTCAATTTTTCGGCAAACCTAAAAATGCTTTAGAAAGTCGTCTACTGATAAAATTTAAAAGAGAAAAAAGAGAGATTCTCTTGGAAGAATACAAATCTCATGTAATGAGATACTGAGGACCCTCCAATGGGATTTCAGATTGGAATTCTTAAGCTGGAGAGGAAGGGGGGGTCCAGCCGGGGCCTGGGGCCATACACACCCCTCCCCCTATGTTTGTGGTGGAGCCCAGACCCTGGAGCCAGTTCCAGGGGTATAGAACCATTCGCCTGCAGAGGGTGTAGAGCTGCCTTGCCCACTGGACAAATCATCGACCCCGATTATGTGACTATCAATTGTCTAGCAGCCACATTAAATAAAGAGAAATAATCTCTAGTATATTTTCTGTAACCCAATTGTCCAGAATATTATCATTTCAACATGTAATCAATATAAAATTATTAAAGATATTTTACTTTTTTTGGGGGGGGGTACTAAGTCTTTGGAATCTGGTGAGTATTTAGCATTGACATCTCGGCCGGGGCTGGCCAGATTTCAAGTGGTCGGGAGCAGCCTGTGGCCCGTGGCTTCCGCCGTGGACAACACAGCTCGGAAGGCCGTAGGTCAATGTGGGGGAGCCCGCGTGTTGAGCTCGGGGAGGAAAGGGAGCATTCTCCCCACCTGCTCCTGCCCCTCCTTTGTTCCTGTCCATGGTTGAGGGTGTGCCAATTAAAAATTAATTTTTAGAGTTGCTCCCATCTCGAAAACCCCTCAGGGGCAAGTGTCTGTGCCCAAGGCTTTGTCTGCATGAGGCAGGGACAGGCCCCGCTCCATGGAGCTGCCGTGGCTACATTCCACCAAAGCTGGTGGATTTTCTCTCCTTTTTCCCCTGTCTTCATTTTGCTTTGTGAATGTGAAAGGGAATTAAATGTAAGGGACAATTGGGGCTCATGTAGCCACAGCCTATCTGTGCCCCACACGAACCCCGTGTGAGGAGAATTCTCCTGGCCACACCACCAGAACAAATGGGACTCCTTGGCTCGTTGCCCCTTCTGAGACAAGGAGAGCACCTGTTAGCTGATGTCTCGGCAGCTCCTTCCCCCGTCCTGCCCAGGGCAGGCATCAGTAGTCGATCTCAGCTTTCTCTCTCTCTCTCTCTGCGGCAGCTTCTGTGCTAGTCCTTCTCTGTTGCTCTGGTGGCCTGGAGACGTCCCCCAGCTAACCCTAGTTTGCTGTCCCTGCTCTAGGACATGGCTCCATCTGATCTTTCCAACTTTACTCCTCACTGTTCCCTTCTCCTGTGGACTTCACAGTCCAGCAGCATCAAATGATTCTTCATTTCCTTGAACACCCAGGGGTGCTAGTGTGGTTGGGCAGGTTGTTCACTGTGCAAGGGCTCCCAGCCAAGGGGTGAGGAGAGCACGGCATCCAGCTCGATGTCCACTCACCAAACCATGCACCTTGGGCTAAGCTGAGAGCTGTTACTGCCGTCCTGGTCCATGGATGACGGGGGAGAGGCTGAGACCCTGTCCCAGGAGCACTTTCTCCTGATGGGTCAGGTTTTCCATGATTGCTGTGGAGAAGAGCGGGGGAGGCCTGGTCACCAGTAACAATGATCACGACAGCAGGTCTAGGATGGAGGGCCACTCTCTCTGCCAGACACTGTTCTAGGCTCGTTCCATAGATCACCTCACTTGTGTGTGCAGCTCTGGGCCAGGTGCTCTGCACACATCTCGCAGTGTGTGTTTCTCTCCCTCCGCCTCCCCACCTCCCCTTTTAGCAGTAAGCTAAGGCTTGGGACTGTCACAGCTAGCAAGTGAGAGAGCCAAGACTCGCTGGGGGAAGCTGGCTTCAGTGCCGGGCGTCTGGCGCTGCATCCTGTGGCCTCCCAAAGGCCCTTTCCGTGGAGCGCAGAGTCTGGGATGTTCTTCCCTTCCAAGACCGAAGCCAAGCCCTGGGGAAGGCAGCAAAGCCAGTTGGGGGGGCCCATGGGCCCTGGAAGCAGCCAGCCAGGGGCCAATTGCAGCCCTGCCACTGACCCGTTGAGACCCTCCGGCAAGGGGCCTGAGCGGTGTCTCAGTTTCCTTGGCTATAAAATGGGTGCAGTGTTAGACTCCGTGGCTACCGATGTGACAGGACTTGAATGAGAACATGCACTCACGTGCCCGGTGCCGAAGTGCTCACGCACGGCTAACCTTTCAGGCGGAGGATGGGGCTGGGCTTTGGGAGCCGTGGCACTGCACCAAGGGCTTAGCCTCTTTGAGCCTGTTTCCTTGACTGTCCCATGAGCATGAGACCGTAGGTGGAAGTCCCTTCAGCACTCCACACACCAGTGCCGGGGTGTGATGTGTCAGTGTTGGGGGTTCTGTCCTGAGCAAGGGCCTGCCCCCCTCCCCTAGGAAGCCTGGAGTTGAGCCCAGAGGTGCTTTCCCACAATGGGCTTCAGGGGCCAACAAAGCCACGGAAGGAAGGAAGGAAGGAAGGAAGGGAGGGAGGGAGGGAGGGAAGGGAGGGAGGGAGGGAGGGAGGAAGGAAGGAAGGAAGGAAGGAAGGAAGGAAGGAAGGAAGGAAGGAGGAAGGAAGGAAGGAAGGAAGGAAGGGTGTTTTTCTGGGCCGAGGGTTTTTCACTGGATGCTCAGGCAGACCCTCATGTAAAGAGCCAGGGAGACCCCACGGCAGAGAGAGGAGCTGCGCCGAGTCACGGTGGGCCTGGCAGCCTCAGAGGGCCGGCCTCTGGTCGTGCTCACTGGCTGGGACACAGAGCAGGGGGCCGGTGGGCTGAGCCGGCAGGACCGCCGTCCATCCGGGGCCCCTTTGGACCCGGGCCCGACCCTGGGGAGGCAGGTGTGGGGCCCCGTGCAGGGTGAGGGCGGGTTGCCACGGATCCACTGCCCGCTGCCTGCCCACCTCATTTGGGGGAGACACATTCCTGAATAAATAAGAAATACAGAGAGAAAAAATAATATCGAAAGCGCTCGCCTTGTTCAGGACTTTTGACAGGCCTGCTCTGCCAGCCCTGGGCGCTCTCTGTCTCTCCCAATTACCACCTCTGCCTCCGCGTGTTGCCATAGGAGCACTAAGTCAACTCACCGTCACCAACTGTTGCTGGAAAGTTCTCGGCACCCCCTCTCAGCGCGCCTGGGCTCTCCTCGGACTTCTTCTTCGGAGCCAGGTCCTTCTTAGGGGAAGTCCCCATTTGGAGGCGGCGAGCACGTGGGCTTTGGCGTCAGCCCCCCCGCACCCCAGGCTGGAATCCTGCCCTGCTTCCCCTGCTAGCTCAGACAGCTCATTTGCGCTCCAGGAACCTCTGCTGCCTCATCGGGAAAGTGGGACCAGCGCTGGAGGACCTGGGGCAGTGCAGGGGAGGCTCAGTGGAAGCTGGTTACCATTATTACCACTGTGCTTGGGCCTGGGGAGGTTTGGGGGAGTCTCTCTGTGCTGAGGGTGCCACGGAGGAGAGGGTCTGAGCCCAGGGCAGTGAGACAGGGAGGAGCCAGGAGGGCCGAGTTCTCATGGTGTGTTTGGGCTGAGTCCCTGCCCACTCCCACCCCGCAGGTCTCAGTTGGCTCATCTGCTCAGTGGGCAGGTGGCTTCACCTGAGGCTCTCCTAAGTCTACCAGGAGAGGGGCACCTAGAGGGGCGCCGGTCTGGGAGCGCACTGTGGGTTTGCTGGGAGGGGAGGACGGGAGCTCCAGCTACAGGGGCAGGTTGCTGGGAGGAGAGAATCCAGCCCAGCCACGCTGGCTCTCATCGCTGACCCTGCAAGGGCCCTGCCCCTCCCCACAGCAGCCTCTGTCCTGCCCCGTGGGCCCTGCCTCGCTGCCCTCCGTCCCAGCACCCCGCCCCAGGCCTCAGCGCCCCCATGGTCTCGGTCGGATTCCACCTCCCCCAGGAAGCGTGTGTCAGCCAGGGGCCAAGCAGAGGATGGAACCCCACCAGTCATTCCGGGAGAGCGGCCTGAGCACAAACAAGCGTTCCACTTCACCCCCATTAGCATGGTTGTTATCAGCAAAACAGAAAACAGGTGTTGGCGAGCCTGTGGAGAAATCGGAACCCTCGTGCGTCGCTGGTGGGGACGTAACATAGTGTAGCCGCCGTGGAAAATGCTATGGCTGGTCCTCAAGAAATTAAACATAGGATTACCATGTGATCCGGCGATTCCACTCCTGGGTACCTATACGAAAGAAATGAGAGCAGGGACTCCAACCAATATGTGTACCCCTGCGTTTATAGCAGCGCTGTTCACAAGGAGTCAAAGGTGGACGCAAACCCAAGTGTCCATCAACGGGTGAATGGATAAACAAACAGTGAAATATTATTCAGGCTTAAAAAGGAAGGATCTTCGGACACCTGCTACAGCATGGAGGAAACTCGAGGACATGCGGCGGAGTGAAATGAGCCAGTCGCTGAAGGACAAATACTGTATGATCCCACTTACGGGGGAGGTTCGTAGAGTCGTCGGATTCATAGAGACAGAAAGTGAATGGTGATCGCCAGAAGCTGGGGGAAGGGTTGCAGAGTTAGTGTTTAATGGAGACCGAGTGTCACCTTTGCAAGAAGAAAAAGACTCAGGGGGTGAGCGATGGTGGTGGGTTCCACAGCAGTGTGAATTTGTTTAATACCACTGAACTGTGCCCTTAAAAATGACTAAGATGGTAAGTTATATGTTGTATGTATTTTAGCACAATTAAACATAGAAAAATGTTAACGGGCTGAGATCATTACTCGCCCACCGGACAGATCACGCTAAGTTGCCATGGGACTGGGAAGCAGCCCCCGGGGCAACCGGGTAGACGGTGGTATTACCAGCACTCACATGGCTGAGGAGCGGTCGCTGCCTGGTGCTGCTGGGGGTCTCTGGGTGGGGAGGCTGACCAACCGTCCTGGTTTGCACAGAGCTGGGGGGTGATCCTGGGACCTGAGGCTTTCAGCACTGGCTGGGCCCATGCCTGAATCCTTTATTTAGCTCAGTAATAAAAATACCAATTACCCATCACACGCTTGGCACGGCAATGAGGTTTTTGTACACGTGGCGTTTAATTGTTGCTGCAACTCTCCCATGTTATGGTGGAGGATATTGAGCTCAGAGACGGGGAGTGCTTTGCCCAAGGCCACACAGCTCTGTAGGAGGCAGGGCTTCAGGGAAGCTCTGGTCCATCTCTGGCTGCTCCTCCCCCATGGGCCCCTCCGGGGCTGAGCAGCTGGTAGCTGCTTCCTTTCACTTGTTGGTGACATGTCCAGCAGGAAAGGCCGGGGCCACGGCTGCCCGCCTCCTGCCCGGCTTTCTAGGGGAGCTGCTGAAGATGCAGGTGGAGTTGCTTTTTATTTCTCATAGAGCTCCAGTGTGTTCTCACCTCACCATCCGATGGCAGGCCTGTGGTGAGAATTAATCTCAGGGAAGGTGAGAGCACGCAAGACAAGGTGCTCTGAGTTCTGCATAAAAATAAAATGTGGGACTGAATGATGCTGAAGATACATCATTTCTTTCTGACGTGCAGAAGGTTTTTGCTCTCCGTGTGAGCAGCGCAGGAGATCTACGAGCCCGATCCTGGGCAGGGTGCTGGGCTCCCCGGGGGCTCGCACCGGAGTGGGGGGCAGAGACAGGCAGGGAACGTGCGCAATGGGAAGGAGAGACGGCCTTGAGTATAAACATGACAGATGCCCTGGTGTAAAAGGTGACAGTTTGCCTACACAGTGAAATGGGGCTGTCAAGACATCAGGGTATTTGGGGACTTGAATTCAGAAAGGAGGCGTTTGAAAATGCAGGCGGCCGGGAGCTCCTTTGGCTGCCTCAGAGCTCCAGAAGTGATGTTTTGTAATTTTGCCTTATGATCTGTGAGGGTTTATCACGGCGCTAATCGGCCTAATGATGACGGGAACTCAGTCATTCCCACTTAGATGCCAGGTTTTAAGTAATCATAGGCGCTCAGCAGGCCCCTCGGCTGTGTGCTGGGAGGGCCTGGGGTGATCGCCCCTCTGCCTGCTTCTGGTAAATGAGCTCGGCTCCCACCGGGAGGGTGGCTTCTCTGGTCTCCCCGGGACCCCTCCTCTGCCTCTGGTTCCTAACCCGGAGAGAGGACTGCTCCCAGGTCCACCCTCCGGCCGCGGGCTGTGGTCACCCACGGAGGCGAAGGCTGAGCGGTCCCCTGCCCCGGGGCGCTGGGTGCCCGGTCTGGTTCCCCGGAGTTACCACTCCTCGTGCGAAAATTTAAAACCCGTGTTTATGATAATGCCCTTGTTCCCATGGACACCAGTGAACTGCACAACCAAGATTAATGGCGAACCATCGAGACCGGTCCTAAAAGATGGTCCCTCTTGTGGATTACGGTCTGTCACGCGGCATCCATTAGCGCCGAGCGCAGGGTCCTCATCATGTCGGCATCATTGGGACCAGCGCACGCCACTGCGAGATGGCATTTCCACCGCACATCAACGGATCATTTCGCCACTGCTGAAGGCATCGTAAATTGGACTTATAGCTCAGCTGCTGGCATAAATAAGTCCCTTTGATAGTTAGTGGAAGACGTTATGACACTCCAGGGTACAGGAGGGGACATTGGTACTGTCATTTTTTTTCTCCAGCCCTGGCACCCTGGTGCCTGTGATCTTTCTGAAGATTCAGGGCACGCGCTCTTCATTACGGCTTGGGCACCAGGGACTTGTTTTTTTTGCAAGATTAATGAGCGCCACGGAAATTCTCCAGCGCATCTCGATAATTAAGTCTTTGTTTATCAAAAAACAAGTTATATTAGGAGCAGAAAATTCGCAGTAATTATTCATAATTCTAACAATTCAAGTATAGCTACCTCATTTGCCTGGGTAATTCTGCTTTTTAATTTCTTGCATACATTTGCATATTAATTTTGCCCGTCGGCTGCAGCAGGCTTGACAGTTTGCTACTATGTGGTGGTTTTCACAGGGGTGCGACTCAGTTGGGTGGCATTTCGACTGGGTGCAATGATAAATTATGAATTTTCTAATTTGCTGCATAATGAAGTAACCCCTTCCAACCCAATTAAAAAGAATCACCAGGATCTGTGGGGTTTTTTTTTTTTTGTAAATATATATTTTCCAGGTATTTTGTCTCATTTTCTAGGGCGTTCACAAACAAGGAGTATGTATTTTTTTTCTCTTAAAAAAAAAATCTACCAATGGTTGCATTTGCAGCCTTTCTGGACGATGGCGACTTTCTGTGCATCAAAGGGGACTCAGGACTGGGGCTTTTCGGGATGGTATTCAGGCCTGTGGTTGGCCACACCTCTGGGTGTGTGGCCATCAGGGGCATCCGGGTCTGCCCGACAGGTTTCTTGGTCTAGTCAGGTGGCGGCGATGTGTGTGGTGGCCAGAGGTGGTGGGGAGCGAAGTGCTGGCAAGGTAGCATGTGTCCAAGGGGAGAGACAACGGAGGGGTGTTCTAGCCGCTCACGTCTCTCCCACCCACAAACGAAGTACCCAAACTCTTCAAGCCTCTTATTTGAAAAAGCAACCAAACCAAATCGAACCAAAACAACAACCCTGATGAAACCTGCCCAGGCAGCGCGGGTCTCCCAGACAAGGTTGCCAGAACGCCCGAGGAGCTGCAGACGTGTGCTGGGCTGGAGTCTGGCCGTGGACTTGGAGAGAGAGGCTCCAGCTCCAGGGAACAGACCGTGGCGGCGGTGAGGGCTATGGCATTTTATTTTCCACACCAGAACTGCCGAGCTGAGCAGAGCATCCAGGCAGCAGGCCGTGTGCCTTCCTGCCTTTCCAGATGGTTCCGGGGTAAGGCAGATAGTATCTTCTGATGGTGTAAAAAAATAAGAATTAAAAGCTTTGTACCATCTTGTTGTAACTCCGGTATAAAACAATCCCTGTGAGCGGTGGCGTTTGCACACAGCTTGGCTTTGATGGCAGCCCCTTAGCACAGGGCCCAATTGCCAGAGCATGGGGGAGGGGAGACCTATGACTTTCTCCTGCGTGAACATCTCCTGTGCCTTCCCCCCTCCCACCCCCTCTTCCCGTGGCAGACACAGGAAGTGCAGCTCACAGGAGCTCAAGCACGGCCCTGTGGTGAGGACCTCTCCGCTCCCTGCCAAGCACATTATCGCATCTGACATGCAGGTCTGATTCTTGTGCAATGGGCAGGACCCCAGATTGGAGGATGCAGTTCTGTTCCATCACCTTCCAGACCAGATATGTCTTATACCAGGTGCAGACCCATGGAGCCTCTGCGTTAGTACGAACCACAAAGGTCGGCTCATCCAGCTTCTGCTGAGTTTCTTTGTACGGTGCTCCCATGAAGGAATGTCCAGACTTCCCTTGCATATCTCCAGTGATGGGGAACTCATTGCTTCCCCATGCAATCCACTCTGTCTTGAGATAGTTCTGCTTGTGAGAAATCACTCTCAAATATGCCTTATCATTTCCCCCACTGGTCCGGTTTTCCTCCCAGCTTTTGCCATTCAGTGTTATGCCTGTTTCTTGTCGTCTGGAGGTTTATAGAATTTATCTTAGCCAGACCATGTGGCCCTTGGGGTCATGCACTGGCTTACACTTTTCTGAATCACCTGTGCCTTGTGCAGGGCTCATTTCACCGTAGACACTAAAACAACAATTGCTGGCTGTTACTTAAGCACTAACATAAATTCGTTTTAAAAGTCCGTCCAGAGAATTCAAAAGGACAGTGGAAACAGGTGGAATTGGGACACAGCCTCATGGAAACAGGCTGGGATTCACCCTGCACCAGACAGCCCCATTCTTAAAGGCTCCAGAAAAGGAACTTGAATCGGGTACCTCTTTCATGCTGCGCTTTGTTGTTTTCTGGAGGTTTCCAGCACTTACCTTTGTAGCCAGACTACAAGCTCATTAAGACCCAAACACTGTCCTCAATACATATTTATCGGCAAACTCAAGTGTCAGGGTGGACACTAGCTACGCAATCTTGATCTATTTTGATTTTTTTTAATCAGCAAGGTGATCTTTGAATGCTTACTCAATCAATATTAACCAAGTTTTAACTGTGTGCAGGCTCCTTGCCTTTGTGAGTGAGAACAGGCCTGGTCCCTGGCCTCCGGGAGCTTCCTGGTTTTGCTCAAAATAGAGGCTGGGTTGAGATGGGTTGTTTTCCACACTGTGTGCCATGGAGGCCTGGGGTTCCCTGGAAGTGTCTCAGGGACAGAATTTTTTTTTTTTAAAGATTTATTTATTTATTTGAGAGAGAGAGAGAGAGAGTGCATGAGCAGGAGGGGCAGAGGGAGGGAGAGAGAGAGAGAGAGAATCCCAAGCAGCCTCCCTGCCAAGCCTGGAGCCTGACGAAGGGCTTGATCTCATGATCCTGAGACCATGACCTGAGCCAGAACCAAGAGTCAGATGTTTAACTGACTGAGCGACCCAGGCGCCCCTCAGGGACAGAATTTCAATGACCACCTCTTGAAAGGGTTAAACAGGTAACAACACAGTTATCAAGCATTCACCATATTTCAGGCACTGTTCTAAATACTTTACATGTATTAAGTTACTGATTTGGTAGAGACTATTATTAGCCCAAATTGCACAGGAGGAAGTGAAGGAAGGACTATCAGACTGAATTTAGGCTGCCCAGTTACATCTGGATCTTGGATAAATAACACCTTTCTTTAGTGTATGTATGTCCCAAATATTGGGGCATAGTGTAATATACACATAGTGTGTGTGTGTGTGTGTGTGTGTGTGTGTGTATACATTACATATATATGCATTATGTATATATGTATATAATATACATACATATACATTATATATAAAATATACATTATATATATTATGCTTGGGGCATACTTATACTATTTTTAAAATCATTTATCTGAAGTTTAAATATAACTGGGCATCCTGTATTTTTATTTGCTACATATGATAACTATAAAGGCCCAGAGAGGTTTGGTCACTTATTCCAAATCCCACAGCTAGTAAGTGGTTTTGAGTCTGCACTTTTAAGCCACTCTGCTATATTGCTTCTGTAAATCCCCTGTCTGTATCAGTTGAATGAACAAGGTATAAAAAAATGCATAACCCAATTCCTAGGTGCATAGTAGGCTCCCTAAATGCTAGATCCTTTCTCTTTTCCCCACCTACCTTACCCTCAGGATGCACTGTTAAATTAACTTGTTTTCCAGGCTTCTGTCATTCATCCCTGTACTAACGTCACTGGTCTTTAACCACAGCCAAGTGCCACCTGTGCTTTTATCTATTCAATATTATTCTTTAATTTTACACATCAATATATTTACTTAAAAAGGAACTTTGATATCACTATCAGAGGTGAAAAATCAGGAACCCATGCCATAAATTGAAGGTAACTATAAAATGCACAATGAAAACACGACATTACATACTTTGCTCTAGGGGCTAAGCTCCGAGCTTGCTTTTTGTTAAATAGGGAGAGCTGCAGACATTAGAAAGGTGTTAAAGTCATGCCAGCACTTAACAGAGACTTTCTGCTGGAGATAATTAAAAAGGATAAAAGAAAACCAGCACATGAGTTAATGTTGATATGCTGTGTCTGGAAACCACCTAAAATCATCTCATGCTACCCCAGAAAGATATGTCCCCCACTTTTGGTGAAATATTGAATTGACTAGCAAGCACAAAAACAGTGTGTTTGGGGCCCCTTTCTTGTGCAGAAAGCCGGTGACCCAAGGAGGTTGTGGCAATTGGACTCAAGGTGGCCAATGCTTTCTAGATCTGAGGCAATACGTGGCAAACTCCACGAGGACCTGGGTGAGCTGACAGCATCGAATAAATGACCATGCTTGACCTTTTGGCAACTATGCTTCCTCCCAACTCTGAGATTCTATGAGCAGTGGTGTTCCCACCCATACACCTAGCTTGGTTGGGGGACCTACAGCTGTCCTCAAATGCTAATTTTAGTACTTGGGAGGGAGTTAGAGGGCTGAGAATGGCAATTTCACATTAATTTCATCCCTTGGTCCCAATACCTTAGCTCTCCAACAATAGATGGTAATTTACCAGGGGTCCTCAAGCCTCATCACCAGATTTTCTTTCATTTATTTATTCATTCAGTGATTATACAACAGACATTTACTGAGTGCATTGTGTTGGATGCTAGAAATCTAGAAATGATTAAGACAAGAATCATGCCTTGGAGGACCACTGGTGACCATATTACGTGTTACCTCCCACTCATTACCTTCCTCAACCTCCCACCAGCTGGTGCTGGTTTGTATCCTTGAGAAGCTTATGAAGGAGGCTGTTGTGAAGGTGTGACAGGAGCTTAGCCCTTGGAACCAAAAGAACTGGGCCTAACAGTCATTTCTACAGGCCTGCATGTTGTGGTGTTATAGCAACAGCGTCTAGAATTTGAAGGACCCAGACTCCTCATGTAAGACCTGTTTTAGGGCTGGACAGTTGGGGGGGGGTCTCAACCGAAACATCCATGAATCTAATTGACAGAGAGGGCCTTGTGGAAGAACTTCCATGCATCTTGAGCTCTTAAGCAAAAATTTAAAAGCGTATGAAGAAATTCAATGCAACAAGAGATTGTCAGTATATCTATCACATGGAGGAATTCAAACCCAAGGAAATAGAAATCATGACAACAGCGAAGATGTATTGAAGGCTGAGTTTATGCTAGGCACTGTTCCAGATAATTCACGTGTATCAACTCATTTAAGCTACCAAAAAACTCTAATAAGTATCCATTATAATTATCACAATTTTTAAGCAGAGAGAAATAGAGGTGTAGTCAGGTTGACCCAAGATTACATTACTAGTAAATGACAGAGCTGGAATTGACCCAGATAGTATGGCTCTGAATCCCTCATGCTTAATTGCTATGTTGCCGAAACTGCTGTTGATAAATGTGAAAAGAATTAAAATAAGTATGTTTCTAATTCTCAACTAGATTAAGGTCAGAATATCATCCTTAAAGAAAAGCTTGTTAAAGACAAGAAATAACCTCCAGGAAATATTGTAAATAAAAGAGTTACATTTTTAAAAATCTGAATGGAGTAGATAAGAGATTAGAGACAGCTGGAGAGAGAATTAGTGAATTGGAAGCCACAAGTGGGTGGGGCCCACCAAGTCCCCTGACTGTGGCATAAAGTGATATAAACAGGTAACATGAAGGAGGTGTGGAGGCATGGAGAGAGGCAACCTGGTACAAAAAAAAAAAAATCCCCATGTAGACATAGCATAGTGGAATTACAGAATGGTAAAGATAAAGGGAAATAAGCTAAGAGAAAAAGTTGATGCTATCAGTTTGGGTTAGTTACAAGTGTTTTCTGTGCCAAGTGCTGTGCTGAGAGATTTTCCTGTTTGTTTTCATTTCATCTTCTGAACCACTTGGATTAGTTTTTCCATCTTAAAGATGAGGAAACTGGGTCTCAGAGAATTTAAGACATGAGCTAAGCACTCAATAAATCTTTGCTGAATGAGGACGTTGTTCTATGGCCTATTAGGGGTCATGTGTGGTCATTTATCTTCTTGGAGCTTAATTTTGTTCCCTCTGGTTTTAAATGAGAATGATAAAAACCAGTCCTTCTCACCTCATAGGACTGTTTGTATTGGTGTCTTTAGAAGTGAGAAAGGAAGTGGGAATAAAGAAAAACTCTGGTCCCGTTCATCCTGTTTCGTTTTTTGAATCTGTGGCCATTAGCTTTAGAGTTCCATGGCACTGGCATCTTATATCATCTTTTTAAATTAAAATGTGTAATTTTGGGGTAACATGGCAGGTAATATCCAAGTATATGCCAAAGTAAGATTTAAACTGTATAGGAAATATATTAAGAAAATGAAAATCCCTGTTTAGTTCCTCCAGTTCCCCATAAACTCATACAAGCTGAGAGGCAATCATTACTAATAATGCCTCCTTTAGACCTGTCTCTATTCATTTACACACTTGTACCTACCTTGTTCTTTACATAAATTGTAACCCATTATACACAATACATTCCAAATGTATTAATAAAGTATTTGAAGAGTCTTTCTATAGCAAGACATATGTGCCTGTCTCATTCTCTAGAACTACTGCATAATATTTCATAGCATGATTATCACTCTGTTCCTTTAATTATTCTATATTAAAGGGTATTTAGGTGGGTCCTAGACTTCCTATTATCAATAATGCTCATGTGCACCTCCTTATAAATGTTCCTAGGGATGCAGATTTAATATTTCTGCAGGATATTGTCCAAGAAGGAGACTTTGGGGGTCAAAATATTTTTAAATTGACAGTTCATTTGGATATGACTCAATTTTTTTCCCCCCAAAAGCTGCACTTAGAGTTTCATTAACACTTTCTCAGAGTGCTCATTTCCCCTCCCTTCATCAACTATGGAGTTCCTTTACCTTTGAAATGTTTGTCCTCATCACTCTCCTGGAGAGCAAATATATTAGGCTATGGGATCAGAAGAAAGGTGGACTCTAACAGGCAACAAAAGAATAAAAACCCATGTGAATCAGAGTGGATGAGGATGGAACACAAATATTCCCTCATTCCTCTACTCCTGGTGTGGAACATGCAGTGGGACCAGCACCCACTCCCTCTTGCCCTAAGGGACTGGAGTCTAGAAGGCAAGTCAGGGAATCAGGAGGCAATCCCAGAGGGCTGTGTGGCTTGAACAGGGAAGTCCCAGGTTAGGAGGGAGGGAGTAAAATGCAAGCTGAGGCCCCCCTCCCAGATAGGGGGAGTCAGTCAGGAGAAAGGTGTGCAGGGTGGTGGGGATGGGAGTGATCCCGGATAGGAATGGAGGAGAGAGCACCACAGGTCTGTTATGGCTGCAGCAAAATGAATGGGAGGAGGCTGGACAGTCCTGCTGGACAGCACAGAACCGCCAGGGGTCCATACCCAGGGGCCGATTGGTTTAACTTTCCCCCCCTGCAGGAGCACTCTGGCTGCTTTGTGGAGAGTGAATTGGGAACTGTAAGGTGGGGGGGGGGGGGGACGATCCGGAAACAAGGCAGGAGGTGGTCCAAGCAGGAGATGACCAGTGGCCGAGAGCAGGGGATGGCAGCAGATGCAGAACAGGGATGCATGGGACACAGGTGTCCCAGGGAGAATCAGATGACCCTGACGGCACCTGGCTTTCTGGCTTGGGTCCCCGAGTGGATGCTGGTGTTACTCAGGAAGGTAACACTGGAACCAGAGTGGGGGAATGTGAATGTGAAATGTGAAAAACATTTTTTTAATCATATGTAATATCAAATATTAAAATTATAGGCTGCATTTAGCTTTTTACAAATGCAATAATCTTTGTATTAGATGATGGTTTATAGTTAAAAATCTGGTGGGGAATGTATATAAAAGAGGTGTAAAAAACTATGAAAACTATCTGTATTCTTCTGAAAATAACAAGAAATATGTATATAGACCTAACAGATGGCAGATTTTACATTTATCAGGTCACTTATCCTCATTAGAAGTCTGTGAGGTAAGCATGATTATTCTTATTTTCTGATGAGGAAACTGAGCCACAGAGAGGTTAGATAACTTGCTCAAGGTCACCCAGCTTGTAAATATCAGAGCTGGAATTTGAAAGTAGGAAGTTGGATCTAGAGCCTTTTTTTCTTTTTTTAAATCCACCTGACACATTATTTGTTGCCTGGAGAGTATAAAGTATAAAGGAATAATGAACACTCAATTTAGCAAAGTAGGCGCTTTGGTTTGGGAAGAGAACACTTGATGGGGAGAGCTACACAGGGGCTTCAGCTGCATGGGTGCATTGTGTCTTAAACTGGAAGGTGGGTACATAGATGATGACCATTTTACTACCTCTAACTGCACATGTTAAATATTTCAGAGGAAATGCTCATGTTCTGCATGAAATCTTTATACACTTGGAACCCCCTTTTGGAGAGTCTGGCTAGAATTAAGTGAATCTGAGACTCAGAAGAAGCACACTTATTAAAAATCCAAAGTTAAATACTTATTGATCTTTGCTTTGTGGTTTTCTGGATTAATCTTAGTTGGAAATCCATAGTCTCCCACTGAAAAAGCAAACTGGAAATGAAGGACCTTGTGTCAGTTAGGGATTGCAAAATAGAAGCTGGACCATGGTGGTTTGAACAAATAAGACTTTTTCTCACTTAATTAAAAAAATGTAGAAAAAGACACTGTTAGTATGGGCTTAGCATCCTAAGGATTTCAGAATCAGGATGTTTACAATTTTTTTTTTTTTTGTCTTTTCCTCACGATGCCAATATGGCTGCTGAATCTCCACTATTAGGTTTATGTCACCAGGCGGAAGATTTAAAGGACATACCTCCCAGCTTCCTTTAGCCAGAAAACCTCACTCAAGACTTTCCATCTACATGTCATGGGGCACATCATTGCAAGGGAAAATGGAAAATGTGCTTTTTTTTTTTATAAGTTGGCAAATTGCCACCTGCCAAAGTATAGGGGTTTTGTTAGTGAGAGGGAAAGAAAAAACAGATTTTGAATATTTATTAGCAGTCTCTGCCACAGACCTCCATGACCCCCTTTTGTTTCTTTTTTCCAGTGATGCAGAATAAAATGGCAAATTGAACCCCACTTTTGTTTCTTGCTAATTGTTCTTATAAAATGCCCTTTTCACTCCAAGTCTGAGGCAGCCCATTTTAGAATGTCCAGAAAGAGAAAAAAAAAGAGAAAGAAATCTAGAAAATTCTTAGAGAATATTTCCTAAATCACAGCAGAAAAAGAAAAAAAAAAAAAAAGGACTTTTCTAAAATAATGGTACCGGGAAGATCTTGTGTGTTTCCCAATTTGCTATCGCTTTGGGTCAGTAAAAGTCACTTTTAGTCTTTAAAATACTAGAAGGCTTTCAATCAAGCCATTTTAAGTAAACTCATTCATGAGAGAGTTTATTTCTATTCTGCATTGTCTTTCCTTTTTGTAAATACCACAGAACTTGAGTGTTTGCTTTTTCATGTGTTAGTTTGTTTATTTATTCTAGGGTTCCATTCAACAGCCAGACAGCTGGGTTATGGAAATGCCAATTATGAATTCCCCACAGATCTGAGTACTGAATTTTCCACAAAACTGGTTTGATTTTTTTTTTTAAAGCAAGGCAAGCTAACTAAATTTTAAGCAAACTTTAGACAAAAAACTCAATAATATTTTTTACGATGACATGTTATGGAAATCTGGAGGGAATTTTTGTGCCCCTAAGAAATCATAGTTTGGAATGAAAAGTTGTAAGGTACATGAGGCAATAGTTTTGTCCGTCTGCTTAGATGGTATAAGCACTCTCTGCTAAGCCTTGGGAAGCACTTTACAGTTTACGAAGGACATTCATATGCATCCTCTCGTGTTTGGGTGCCATTGCAGACGTCAGTAGAGAGAGGGTTTGCCTGCGGGCTCTCAGAGTGGCTGCTTTAGTCACGTGACAGCAAGTCCCAACATGTATTTGTGCCCTTCCCGATGTCTCCCCCGCCCCCACCTGAGGCCTGATAATTTGATAAAATGACCGATCATTTCAGCAGCCTGCAGATTTGTGGGAGCTCCCTGGATATGGGACCCCGACATTTTCTCTACAAGATATTCCCAGCAAGGAATTATTTGAAAACATTTATTTATCCATCCAGGAAACATTTACAGCGTGCTTACTGGGTGCTAAACATTGTGCTTCATACTTGAAATGTGTTCTCTCCACTGGCCACTCAACAACCCACGCTTGTTTAGCTCATTCGGCTGGACAACCCTATGAGGGAGGGACTACTGTTCTCCAGGTTTTATAGTTGGGGAAACTGAGGACCAGAGAGCCGAAAGAGTAGCAGGATGATAGGTGCTAGCCCCGACTCTTTGCTGCCCCCCAGTTGTGAAGAGTAATGTGTCAGCGAAAGCTCAGTTCAGAGTCCCGTGTGTCCTGACGGTGTCCTGTCCTGGGCTAGAGTCCAGGAGGACACAAGGAGGCGAGTTTTGCTCCTCGCCTCCTCCACCTGGGACTGAGCACTAAGCTTCACACGGAAGAGCCACGGAAAGCGCTCTGGCTTGGTTGACGGTCAAACTCACTGGTGCGCCCCAGGTGTCGGTCGGTTGCAGTGGTGGTGACAATATCCAGAAGCATCCAGAAGCATGGGTGGATGGGGACAAAGATTCAGGCAAGGTCCAGAATGTCGTGCGGTAAATACAAAGAAGAAGAGCCACATGCGTGTGACAGAGAGGGTCATGTTCGTGTTGGCAGTGGCTCTGATTTCGTTTTGACATCAAATATCCTAAGTCAAGAGGAATTTAGCGACGGAGTTGCTGGGAATCGAGTAGAATGAAAAAATGATGTTTTCTGACTATTGACTTTGTGCAGCTAAGAAGGAGCAGAGTGCCTACTTCTGAATAATGGTACCTTGTGTGAACGGCAAGATGGGGTAGGTGATTACTGTAATTCTGAAGTCTTCGAAGGACAGGACAGAGCTATTGAATGACCAAAAAACCCAAAATAAATCAGAAAATGGGGGAGAATAAACTTGAACAGCTAACCAATATTAATAAGTCAAAACAAATTAATCCCTTGCTTTAATTTGGTAATATTTTAACTCTCTCAGATGTGAAAAGCCACAGATGTTGACTTTCATTAATATAGAATTAGTCGTGCAATTGCATATTTTTAAAAATAGTTATTTTGTGTGCTCCAAATTAAAAATTTTAAAGAAATTAGTTTTGAGGCGCAAAGCACATTACGTGCGCAGTTTTCTTGGTCTGATTATAAATAGGCCTATTTTCCTCTTATTAAGAGATTTCTGTGTTCTTCTTTTGTTTGAAGAAGATGAATCAAATTGATTTTTTATTTTGTTATGGACTGGGGTTGGGTATACGGTGTGATGTGGGAGCTGGGGGATGAGAGCAGCACCCATGTTTCAGGTGAGCCCTGTCCAAGATGAGATTCTGTGGGCTGAGACACTGGTGTCTCCCTAGGGGAGGGTTCTCTGCCCAGCTCTGGAATCAGAGCCAGGAAAAGGGGACCTTGAAAACAGGAGAGGTCATATTTTGGTCTTGCGCTATTATTTTATAAACAAGGAAGGAAGCTTGGAGAAATCATACGTTCTCCCTGTGCCACCCAACTGTGCTCTAGCCACTGGCCTTGTTTCAAAGCTTTGATGACATCATGCTCCCTTCCACCACAGGGCCTCTGCACAAACAGTGGCATCCTTTATTTTTCCACTTAGTTCCATCTGATGCCTTCAGATCTTGGCCTCACTGGTGCCTTCCCCAACCCTGGAACTATGTTAGACCTTCCTGTCTTCCTCCTTACTGGTATTATGTATCTTTCCTCCCAGAGGTTTATCTCTTCATTCACTTCCATTGATCAGAGCCAGTCATATGTCCAAGGCTGATGCCAGCGAGGGTGGGAAGTCTGATGGCAATGAGTGGCTATAGGTCATCTTCTTAAGGGTAAATGGGACAAATAATGTACCTTGCCACAAGGGCCAAGCAAGGGCCTGGCTCAGGGTGCATTCAGTAAATGGTGGCAATGCACTCCAAGATAACAGAGAGTAAAAGAAAGGAGGAGGTGTGGAGAAAGGAAGGCGGTCTTTATTCATAATGGAGCCACAGTTCTGTGGGAGAGAGGGATGTGCAAAAAACATAATGTGATGTGGTAATTGCCCTAATGGAGTGAAGTCAGAAACATAGTTAATAGAACATAGACTTTGATGTCTGACAAACTGGGGTTCAAATGAACATTCTCTCTGAACTTGGTCCATGGTCAAGCAGCTGTGTACCTGTCAGCAGGTCCCATGAGGTCTCTGAGCCTCAGTGATGTGCCAGTTCAAGGGGGATTTTGCTTTGTTTCAAGGTGCACGAGGGTTAAATGGGATTGCCAACACAGCCATCAATATAGAATATAACTTCAGTGGGAGCTTGCCACATGATTGTCACCCTCACGATGATGCCAGTCGTAACACGTCTGTGGGGGATGGTCTTCGTGGATGCTGTTGGTGCCCTGCCCAAATGGCCTTTACGTAACCCTGGTCCCCGGTTGCTGTGAGCGTGGGTTGCCAGCAGCTCTCAGCTGCCCCCTCATCTGGAGAACGCCCTTGGCCGACACATGCCCACTTGACGTGGGGGCAGCAGAGAGTTGACGACTGGCTGTTTCGGGGGTAGGAGGGGCAGCTCCTTTGCTTCAAGGCGCAGACAAGTCTTTGAGTGTGTTTATGCTCCAGAGGCCCCAACCCACCTGTGGGGCAGGTCAGGGACAACCTTGACCTGAGGCCACACCCTTGCTGGGGCTGGGTCCCTCGCTTCCCTGTCCTGCAGTCCTCCCTCCGCTAGGGATCTTTCTCGAAGAGCTCTCTGTCCTGGTGAATCATGTGACCTGGGTCGGGATCCTTGTTCTAGGCTCTGCTTCAAAGGAAACGTGACCCTTTCTTATAGGATTCCCATGGGAAAGACTGTCTTAAGCTGCCTGACGGAGGCCTGAAAATCTTTTCTGAGTCCCCCCAAACTTCGTGATGATTAGGAGTTTGGTGGTGGAGGTGGTGGTGGGGAGGGAGGTCCAGCTAAGTAAAAGCATTCCAAGAAGAAGGAATAGCATGTGTGAAGATACCACACCTCCTTGATTGTACAATGAACACCCCCCCCTTTATGGCTTCTGGAATGGGAGTATGTCTTATGGCTGAAGAACTGTTACTGCAGGCGTGGTTGACCACTGGTGGTGCTTATAGTCGAGGGGCTCTGTTAGGAGTGGCGTGGACTCCAGGAGAGACTCCCCTGGCCGTGCACTGGGGGGCCGCACGGGACACCAGATGCAGTCCTGCATGATTCTCTGGGACTCTCTCAAGAGAGCTGAGCCGACGGCCCCCAATTCTTAAGGCCATGTGGACAAAGCCCTGTGACCTGGGCTGATCCCTGTGAACAGGGCTGGTGTCTCTCAAAGCATGGAGAGCCCTCCCAGGTGTTCTCTGGCACATCTGGGCTTTACATCGGCGCATCTCCTCTCTTGACAACACACGTCGCTTCTTGTCTCCCAAATACGTTAGACTGAAAGTCTGTTTCTGCAAAGATGTAACAGACCCACCCTTTAAAAGTACCTCACTGTCAGAGTGGCCCTTCTCAGATAATGCCCCGGAAGAGCCAGCAGGGCCGTGGGGGTGGACGCTGGGCCAGTTTCACTGTATGGTCACCATGGGACCTTTGGCACCTCCCACTGGGCATGGCCCACCATCGGGAAGGGGAGGTCTGTAATCCAGGGGCTGGAGAAGTGAAGTTAGGTCCATATGCCCTGAACCCCAAGGAAGCTGAGGCCACCATCGCCAGCCCATCACTTCATGGTGCCATCTTCCTCTTGCCCACTCTCCGGACCAACTTCGGAAGTCTCTTGTTTCCCACGTGCCGATCATCTATGTCCAGGGACCATGGCATCCAGAGCCTCTGTCTTTCTCTTCCCGCCATGGCTTGGTTCACACTAAAGAAGTAAACCAGTGCTACACATCTGTCAGCCTAAAATTCATGGAGCTATTTGGAAGCAAAACCAAGAAAAACAAAACTGATTAGGGAAAGATCTGCTTTCAGAAAACCTATTTCTGTCACAGGGGGATGGATAAATAAAATAATGTTTCAATAATTTATGCAGCCTGCGCGTGAAAAAACATTGGAAATGTGAAACGAGGACGACACATAAAGAACAACCCAAGTTGATAGCTGCTTTAATCAGTTCGGTTGATAATTCTAAAATAAATTGGAAAAATCAGTCTTGCTCTCAGCTTTTGAATGATGATGGGATGGTAGGGAGATGTGTGTTCTTTCTCCTGGAAAACGCTTGCTCTTTTTGGGTCCCCCAAGGACGCGGCCCTCGGCCCCAGATGGGGGTCATCCCCTCTCAGCTGTCTGTCTTCCTGACTCTATCTGTCCGCACACCGCGTGCATCTGGAACTCCCAGACCAGCCACGCCTACCTGGCTTCTCACAGGACCCCTGCGTGGATGAGGTGGACCGGCTCTTGGTCGGGGGCGGGGGGCGGGTTTGCAAGTCTCTATTTTTCAGATTGCCCCCACCTCCCACGTTGGTATCGAGATGGTCCCAAGGGAACAGTGGGAAAGAAGTAGAGTCATATTTCAGTTCTGATCAGCAAACACACTAATCCAGCAAGTCAGCTCCCCAGGTGCCATAGGAGACTTTAGGGAGGTAGAAAAATAATCACGTGTGGTGGTGGATGTGGTTTGGGGCCCCCTTAGGAAGACGGGACCCCAAAAGTGACCAAACCGGACCCTGAAGATCCCCTGATGTCTTAAGCTAGAGTCGTCTTTTTCCAGCTTCCTGCTCATCCCCTAGCTCTTCATATCTACTGGCTGCACAAACACTCCTTCCAACCAAGCTGGAGGGTCCATGGAGAGGGAGGAGCACAAGGAGCACTCTGAGGAACCTCCTGTCGGTGAGAGACAGTCTGGGTGTCCATCCATAGAACCACAAGCTAATTCCATTTGACTTGATGGGCCAATCTCGGAGATGCGGTTGACAAGCAGCCTATGTGGTACTCCCTGCATTTCTGGAGTGAGAGGAGAAATGGCTGACTCTCTTGTGAAGGTGCCAGATGTGGGAAAAGGGAAATCCAAGGCACCGCCAGAGACATAGACTCCAATGTGGATAACCACCTCCGTCTCCCTGAATTCCCATGGTCATGGAGAAGGCAGAACCAATGTGGCATCCAGAAGGTTGGAGCCTTGAACTGACAGTCTAGCACCATAGCAACAGCACTATGACTTCCCAAGCCTGGCTCCAAAGAATCCATGTGGACAATGCCTTTCATAGGTTGAACCTCATCAGTTGATTGCCTTGTCAGTTCCTACCTCCCTCATTCTGCTACCCCTCCCATCACCATAGCAGCCGGCACCCCCGGACAGGAGAGGTGGAAGGAAGGCCCGAAGGTATGACCTTTGCCCTGAGTTTAGTGAAGCGTATCTTTGACTGTGTTCCCAGTACCACTTGCCACATAATATCCCTCTTGAGCACTGATGAGTTTCCAGGTGGATGAGAGTACACCTGCCATCTTGGCCTAGTGGCTAACACTTGGGTTCATGCATGACTGCCCCTAAGTCCAGCATCAATAGATCAGACAAATACCAGGGAGTTCAAATGTCTCGTGCCCCGCTGTATCTTCAGAGCCTGGATGAGTGCCTACCATTTGGGTACCAGGCGTTGTTGAATCAGAGAAAGAACGCACATGCCAACTAGGGCAAAGTGTTGGAGGAACAGTCTAAGATAAGAGGCCGTACAGGTGTCGCTGTGGGGTTGTGTGTGACGGGATGTGAGAGGTTGTGACCCGAGGACAAATGGAAGAGACATGGAGGGCAGGTTCTGACTTCGGACTCTCTCTCTCTCTCCTCCCTGGAAGCTGATACTTGCCTGGATTCTAATTTACCATCTCTCCTTTTAAGCACCTCTCAATACCTTTCAGTCAATATCTCTCCCATTCTAGTGCAGAAGTGCCCCCTCCAATGTTCTAAAACAAATGGTTGACCAGCCTTCCGTCATACCTACAGTGACAGGGAGCTCATTACCACACAAAGAAGCTTTAATGTTGGATACCCCTCTCTCTGTGACACACGGAAGTCTGTTCTGGCCATTTCTATTTGCTGGTCTGGAGACTGATGTCCAAAACGGCCCAGGTGCTTCGTTTGCCCTGCCCTAATTCACAGCAGCTTTTTGATAATAGATGTCATCCCCCTGAGGCTTTGCTTCTCAAAAGAGTCTCAGTTCTTTCCATAGTTTTGTGTGTGATGAGGTCTTGAGACGCATCATCTCCTGGCTCTCTCCCTTTTGCTCGGAGGCATGATGTCCCACTGAGGACGGCCTTCCAAGCAGGGTGGGGCTGTCCTGTCTTTCTCTTGTACCTTGCACTGTCATTCTTGTGACCAGGTGGTAGTAGGAGGGGTGGGCTGAGCTGATTGTGTTTTCTATCTGGGAAGGATCTTTGTCTGTAGATCCACCTCCACGAAAGCCTCAGGTGCCGGGTGCCGGAGGAGTGTCTGTTTGGGCTTCTATTCCCATCCCAGCAGGATATCCTCCAGGGCTCAGCCAAGCCACCCGAAGTCAATCCTGTCAATGTGCTGACATCACATCACATAAAAATCCTATTTTACTCCTTTTGTTTGGCATTTACTGGCCCAAGAGGGTCCTTAGGAAATGTTTGGGGAGTGAAATAAATGCATTTAGCTGCCACACCTTGGCATGCTCAAGACTGGCCCAAGAGCGAGTGCTTGAGAAACTGCCTGGGACCCAGGAGCTCCAGGTTTCCGCTCTAGGAAGGTCAGAAGAGGATGATTGCTTATCTTTCTCCCCTTCCGTCTGTCTGTCTCTCTCTCCCCGTTGGAGTTCAGCCCTCTTTCCCTCTCTGAGCCCTCCCTCCCCGGGCCCTTTGTCGACACTTGATCATTTACATCAAGTTGACATTCGCAGAGTTTACTCAGGGGTCTGTAATTGTATTCTTTCCCTGGTTCTGCATTACCAACCATGAAAATGGAATCTTATCATCCCTGACCAATTTTTAATGTACAAAATGATTTGGCTGAGGTTCAAAGGGAGGCACAATTGAAATCAGGTGAATGATACATGTAGTTTTTTTTCAGTTCCTCCGTGCTTGGATTTGATTTTTTTTCCCAGTATAGCATAGAAGAAAGAAAAAGTAGATTATTTTTGCAAGTTATATAAGTGCATTTGTGTGCTGTGTAGGTATGAATCTCTACACGTCCCGAAAGCACAAATATGTATATGCATGCATGTTTGCTTATATTAGCATACTCACATTTCACATGTGTGCACCTATTTAGACATAAGCAAACAAATATAATTATATTGTTTGCAGTTTTATTGATGGCAATCAAATTTGCAATGATCCTTAAAATGTATTCAAAACACCCAAAGGTCTGGAACAGCCCTGCAGCTAGTGCCCAGGATTAATGGCTAGAATATTCAAATGAAGCCCTGACACCCTTTTGTTAATTCAGAAAGGAACCCCTAGGGAGAAAGCAGGACTCTCTGGTCCTGGCCAGAATCATCCCAGGTCTTGGATACACTAATATGTAATATCCTGATGTCCTTTGGCAGATGTCATCCTAAAGGGAATAGGGAAGAAGCAAGAATGTTTTGCCAAAAAGCATAGGTGATTTGGTAAATGGTTTGTTGAGAAGACTCTAGGACTGCTGCTTTTTCACTCCTCTTCTGAGGTGTGTGGGAGCAAAGAAGCCCGTGTACCCGGCGTCTAAGGACAAAGGCATCGCCCTTCCGCCTCCCCGTCCCTTCCAAGTTCTTGGCCAGAGACTCTCATGTATGGAACAAAAGGGCTCCTGTCTGACAAGGGCTGGACCTGGGGCTATGTGGGAGTCATGCTGTATCTTGTTAAGTATTGGGCTTGCTCCCATTTTTCTAAAGAGGATACTGGGGCCTCAGAAAGCTTCAGTAATATTTCCAACGTCAAACCACCTGGAAAATGGTGGAGTCAAGATGCAAATTTCTATCAAGCTTGTTCCAAGCATGGCCTGTAATTAGAATGCGACATGGGCCCCTGTTGAGCAAAACCTGTCTTCTTTTGGGCCCTAATGGCCTGGTTCAATGGGAGATGCCAGAGGCGAGTTCTATGTGGGGGTCCCCAAGTGGCTTAAGCAGTTTCTCTTGGGGTACCCGGGTAGACAGGATGAAGTTATGGGGACAGAGTTGGAGTTGGGAGCAAGGTTGTTGTTAACTCAACAACTGTATGAAAGGTATCAGTCAGTGATCAGACTGATGTCAGCACACAGGGAGGTGTCCTGGGTTATGCTCGAAGCTCTGTCTCAGTCTCAGTCCTGCTGATTTTTCTCCTTGGCAACTCAGAAGAGGGCAAAGAAGGTTCCTCATCACATCTGCAGCTGGTACAAAGCGGGGAGGAGATGTTCATGCCCTGGCTGCCGATTCTGGACTTGAAATGATCCTGATGTTTCATGTTGGGTCCACATTATCAAGACGGGGATTGCAC
This sequence comes from Eumetopias jubatus, assembly GCF_037043125.1. Taxonomy (NCBI): domain Eukaryota; kingdom Metazoa; phylum Chordata; class Mammalia; order Carnivora; family Otariidae; genus Eumetopias; species Eumetopias jubatus. The sequence continues at coordinate 8,060,436 of NW_028274813.1, read as the reverse complement.
ACCGGTCCAAAGTTCCCTACTCGCTAAAACGCCCGTCCCCAATCGCAAATATCACAGCAATACCCTCTAAGCACACAATTTTCAGTGAGAAAAGAGGTCTGGCTAATAATGGCCATTATTTACCGAGTCCATTTTATGGGCCAGGCATTTTATAAATGATTAATCACCTTTAATTCTCCCGGTATTCTCTAGTGTTTAAAGGGAAAAAAGTCACCTACTCAAGATCAAGGGAGCTTTGGAGCAGCCGAACCAGGATTTGAACCCAGACAGAAGCCTTCACGAGCCCAGTTGCGATGGCTTCTCCCTGCTTGGGGCTAGACCAGGTGGAGATGGGAGGGGGCCTGACAGGCTGGGTTGCAGAGGTCTGGGAGTCACTTCAGGGCCTGGATTATTCTGTGGACGGAACAGAACTCGGCTAGCAGCCTTTCTGACGTTCCCCTCACAGCTTTTCTCAGTTCTGGCCTCATTGCTTCTCAGGCCTGCCGATTGTGGGATGGATGTGGTCATGGCTGGGCTGTTGTGGTCATGGCTGGGCTAACAGGTCTTCTGTTTATGAAAAGGAAATCTTCCACGTGTCTGAAAGGATGACAGGGGCTTGAAATGTAAAGGAGATCACTTCTCCTCACGTGAAATGAGAAAGAGACACCAGCTTTTCAGGAGGCTTTTGCCGTCCGCATCAGTCCTGTGTATGCTGGTGGCCATGCTTGTTGAGGACAAAGCATCCTGTCGATATGGGCTGCCTATATTTCTGTCCACGTTACGAACACAGACGTACATGCACACACCGGGGCTCACAGGTATGGCTCTGCTCCCAGCACTCATGGGGCCATGCAGCTTTGCCTTACCGTGCGGTGAGACCAGTTCTTCTGTGTGCTCTCGAGAGGGGTTCTCTTAGTTCTCCCTGAAATTGCTTCTGGTAAATTTCTCTAACTCTAAGGAAGAAAACTATGTGTTATCACTTCCACCAGTAAAGGAATTAAAAGAGAGTCTTTGTGCCTGTATAAGATGATGCTAAGTCAAGCTTCTCACGTACATACAATTTTTGTACTCAGAAACCTTTAATATTGAGAGTACCAAGTGCCCTTATTTGTGTATGTGTTCGTTTCGTCGTCCAGGCCCCTCCTGATCTCCTTCCACACCCCACGTTCTGGACCTTCCGGGCTCCCCTCCCCCTCCTCCGTCTGGGTCCTACACTTCTCAAACGCCATCCCTGTGCTCAGGCTGTCGCCTCCACTGCAAGTGTATCGCTTACTTTAACTGAATTCCACTCTGCTAATCCTTCAAAGACCATCTCAAAGCCCCCCTCCTCCTGAGTCACTTACTGATCTTTTTGATCAAATGTGAGTTGTTTTTACTTTGATGTACCAAAGCACCTTTTCTCTGCTTCCTGCTTGGCACCCATTACGTTCTTTTTTTAGAGATTTCCATTGGCTTTGGAATCAGATGGTCCTGCTTCTAATTCTGCCTCCATTCCTTATTAGTCATATGAGGGGTAGGTTGTGTAGCTTTTCAAAACCCCGATTTCCTAAGCCATTAAGATGGAGGAACAAAACCTACCTTATAAGGTTGACCAAGTAATTGCATGAGGTAATATACACAAAGTGTCTAGCAAAGTTCCTGGTATAGAGCGAGTGCTCAGAACAGATTATTTACCTTCCCGTTTATACTTTTTAGGAAGACAGTGGCAACGGCAACAAACTTTAAAATTCTAGTGGCTTAACACAGGGGAAGTCTGTGTCTGACTCAGGTAAAGTCTAAGGTGTGCGTGCTGGGCAGCCTTTCATGCAGTGAGTCAGAAGGACAGTTATGATTGCGTACTTCCTACAGGCCAGGAGTCCAGAAGCAGGTTAGCTGAGCTGGGTCCTATGCGAGAGTCAGGTGTTGGCTGGACCGCATTCTTACATGGAGGCTGGACTGGGGAAGAACCAGCCTCCAAACTCACTCAGGCTGTTGGCAGAATTCATGTCCTTGCATCTGTGGGCCCGAGGGCCCTGGCTTCTTTCTGGCTGTCAGCTGAAGACTTCCCCAGTTCCAAGAGGCCACCCAGAGCTTCTAGAAACATCCCGCAGTCCCTTGTCATGTGCACTTTGTCAGCATGGCTGCTTACTTCATCATGCCAGCAAAGATCATCTGTGGCATGAGTCTGCTAGAGTCTCAACTAACTTAATGTAACCATAGGAGTGACATCTCATCACTTTGCCATATTTTATTGGGAGGAAGAAAGTTTCAGGTTTCATCAACGCTCAGGTTCTGGGTACTTGCCAAGCGGGTAAACACCAGAAGGTGGGGATCACTGGAGTCAGTTACAGATGGGTTATGTAAGATTTCAACCTCAGAGAATTTGCAAGACACAAAATAAATAGAACATATCATTTCTAGCATCGACAGAGACATTTAATACATAAATGTATTCAACTAATACACTTAAGACTAGCCTCCTATGTGCTGGGTACGCCCAGATACTGGAGGTGGAAAGAAAAACATTCATGCGCCAGTTTGTTCTTGAAAGCATTCTCGATGCTTTCCTGCCCTGCTCTGCACTGCGGGGCTACATCTCCAGGGACTGCTTGCCCAAGGGTTTCCAGATAGATTCGGCCAATGGGAGGCAATGTGATAGGATTGGAAGGTGAGAGGATGGGAGAATCCAGGGTATTTGTACCCACCTTTCTCTCGTTTGGGCAGCTTTTCTGCCAAGCACTCTGATACCATAAGCTGTGATTCCAAACGCTTCCAAACACCCCATGGAGGTGAATGACCAATTCAAGATCTGTTCTTTAGTAGAGTCCTCATGAAACGGGGGTTTGCTTGCACATTCCACTCCTTCTGGAGAGGGAACCTCTGTGGGTGGACGCTCTAAGAGGGCAGGTCATAGGCTAACTTGATAACCAGGGTGATAATAAACAGCCACCCTGGGACTGAGTGAGTGAATGAAAAATTTCTTGATTTATCAAATGCTTCCTGAGTGCCCCCTTTGTGCCAGGCACTGTTCTAGACTCTTGGAATATTTTCAACTAACAAAATGCCTTCAGATCCCTCCCTTATGGGGCTAGCATTCCAGGGAGAAGTACAGATACGAAAAATAAAAATAACACTTTAGTAAATGAGAAACTGAGTTAGAAGGTCATAAATGCTATGGAGAAAAAATAGAGCAGGGAAGAAGGGTGGGGAGGGTCCAGGGGTGGGCAGCAAAAGCCCATTGCTATGAATTCCTCTTCCTCCGTGACATCTCTGCTTCTGAACTAAGGTTCACTGCCCCCTGAATCCTCCTAATCTCTGTTGAGGTTGGCATTGCTACCTCCATTTTCCAGATGGGAAAACTGAGATTCAGAGAGAGAGCCAGAGACTTGTCCAGCCTAGATCAGCTGGTAAGTTGTAGAGTTGGGATTTGAACCTATGTTCTCTGTAGAGGTTTCCACTTTGCTGTTTGTTTGTTGTTTTACCATGTTGCCTGCCTGCCGTGGATGCAGACCGTACTTTGTGGATGAGAGCCGTGGCTCGGAAGTCAATAGATCTGGGTGCTGGCAAGCTGTGTGACCTGGGGATAATCACCTCACCTCTCTGGACCTCAGAGTTCTCATGGATAAAATGATGGGGTGGCAGAGAGTGCTGTGTGTTCCCCACGCCCCATTTGCTTTTCTTCTTGGGTACCCAGATTACAATTTCCAGTCTCCCTTGCCCTTGTAGGCAGAGGGCTGTGGGACTGATTTCTCGCTTGTGCTTGTGTGGGTAGAGGTGGCACAAACCCCATGTGCAACCCTTCACACACACTCTCTCTGTGCTGGAGGATGTAGGGATTCTGTGGAGGGACGCAGGGGATGGTGGCGCCGATGGATGGAAGGGTCCTAGGTTTCTGAACGACTGTGTGTAGCAGAGCCCTGCTGCACTGGGCCGTGGGGTCAATAACACGTAAAGCTTTGACGTGATGTGGACGTGACTTGCCGTGGTGGCTAACATTCCCTGGGAGGCACAGATGGGGTAGACCAGATAACAGCTTTCCCAGTTGTGCTCCTAGAGCCCAGTCACAGGCCCTACCCGGGGCTGGATGAGGAGGTGGCTGCCGGCAGGATCTGGATGCTCACCCTCCTGCTTACAAGTTATACTTTCTAAGGTTTTGCTTGAGAGAAGTGGGTCCATGGTCAAGGCAAGACTGAGAAACCCTATGATTTTCGTCCGCTCAGACTCTCGGGGGCTGAGTGGTACTGGGATCTGGGCCACATCCCTGCTGAGGTCCGTCCTGAGGTGCTGGATGCCTCATGTGGACTCCACTGGGCAGAGTCTAGAAGGACAGGCAGGGAGAGAATACTAATTTTGGACCAGACCACGTTTTAGTCCCTGCCTCCCAGGAGCTATATTTTGGTGGCAAAAAATAAGGAGCAGTGTATTTTGGGAAGATTCCTTTTGTATGTGTAGTAGAAAAAGCACTAGGCTACAAGGCAGGAGACTGAGCCTGGCCCCCCACTCCTTTGCTAGCTCTTTTGCTCCCCAGTTTCCAGCTTCTGGAAAGATGGCTACCTGTGAGCTCACCGGGACAAGGGTGGGTGGGCAAGGCCAAAGGGCAAAACAGTTCTGGCTACAGAATCCACTTCTGCCCCAGACTGTCCCTGTAGAAGGCACTTCTCCATCCCAAGGCCTACTGACATGAGCGTGACTGATTTAGACTTTTGTCTGGAGCCGGTGGGGAGACGGGATAGGTGAGGGATCCAGCATGGTCCCGTGCCTCAGAGCCACCTTCACAATGTGATTCAGGGCTCACTGCAATGTTGGGGAGGGCCATAGTGTGACGTTGAAGTGGGGGGCTTTGCTGTTGTTAGCAGAACCTGGGTTTGAATTCCAGCTCAGACCCCAGCTCCACCCTTACCAGCTGTGTGACATTTGGAAAGTTGCTTCACCTCTCTGAACCCCCATTTCCTTATCTGTAAAATGGAGATAGAATTTGAGGTAAGAAAGGGTTGTTGTAAGTATTTAATTGAGACAATATGATGATACTAATAAAAGTGATGGTGATAATTATAATAGGTACAAATTATTAGGCATTTATTATATGTCAGGTTTTGGGTGTTCTGCATTTATTGGCTTTATTTCATTTCATCCTATCATAGCCCTCCGAAGCATGTCCTATGTATGTAATGTGGTTGGCTCACAGGAGAGGTTCAACAAGTGATTCATTCAGTCGTTCATTCGTTCACTCACTCACGGTACCCTATGTTTTTGAGTGCCTCATTCTGCTAGCTCCCTGGCCTCCCAGAATGTGCCGTCATGGAAGAGGAGCAGTCATTAAACAATGAACTATACACCTAATGCATGAATTACAATTGGGCAGTCTTGAGAATATGGAGGGCAGAGATCTGATTTCTGCCCGGGGGAATCCAGGTGGCCTTCTTGGAGGATGCATGGATCTGGTCCAGGAAGGATGGATAGAGTGTGGTTTCAGGACACTAGACAAGGTGTTCTGAGGAGAGGGAGCAGTGGAAACAGAGCGGGGGATGGAGTGGTGGAGAGCCAATGGCCCCTTTGATGTCTGTCAAGGAAACTTGCGGATGGGAGCAGGTGATGTGTCCGGGTGGGCAGAGGCGTGGAGGTCTGTCAAGCGCGTGGTGCAGCATCTCAAATGTGGGGCTGAGAATGGGCTTTATTTGGGAAGCCAATAGATGCCACCCCAAATCCTTTCTCCCTGCTGGAGCTGGTGGCTGAGGTGGAAGGTTTGACTCTGCTGCCCATCAGCTGTGTCCCCTTAGGTGAGCCACTTGACTTTCTGAGTCTCAGTTTCCTCAGTAGTAAGAAGGGGACAACGATACTCCCCTCATGGGGCTGGGGTGAGATTTAAATGAACCAGCGCATGTGAGCCCGTCTTGTCATCTCGAAGCTCCGTGCAAACGTACGGTTACTTGGGAGAATGGTTCCTGGTCACTGGGATGGAAGGGTGGGCTGGGGGACGGCCCTGAAGTCCCTCGTGCATAGAGCGGGGGTGGGGGCCGGGCGGGGGGCGAGTGCAGGTGGTCAGTAGGGCCAAGCCTGGGTGGCAGAGCCGAGGTCCCTGAGTACCTTCCGACACTGGGGTCACACCTCGCTTTTGACTCCTTAAAGTATTTTGCAGAGAATGAGAGAAGAACGTGCCTACGTATTTAGAGGGGGAGGAAAAGTCTAAGAAGGTCCAATTAACTTCATTTTGTTTTATTTCTTTATTTCACCAACTTTTCTTCTCATCCTTGATGATGATGTTCCCTTGGGCAAACCTCGGAAAAGAAGCCCATTCTCCCTGAGCCCCGTCCCCCGTGGGACTTTTCCAGGTCAGGGAAATCGTCTCAGGTTGGCCCGGAAGGAAGACGAGAGGGACACGTGGCTACTCTCTTAGTCTGTCCTGTGAAATGCAGAACACAACCCCTCTCTTTAAACAGCTGAGCAACAGTAGGTCCCCAAATTAGTCACTCCTGCTCGCACGAGTCTTTTCAACAAGAGACCTCTTTTGGCTGGAGGAGTGTGAATGTTGTTGACTTTCAAAATCTGCGTTTATTTTATTTATTTTTTGGATTTGGGCTTGATCTTGCTTTTAGCTGACAGGCTCTCTACCACCCTGAGCCACGAAGGGAAGGGATTTGGCGACGTTTTAAGAACGTACGGCTTTATTCCCTTACATGAAAGCCCAGGGACAGAAGTCTGTTCACTTGTGAATGCTTCCCATTAGCACCCACGGATGACATCCAGCCCTTGAACCATGTTTAATTGAAAATGGCAAATAAACATTGCCCAGCCAGAGCTCCCATGCCCGGCAGCTATCCGACTCATTAAAAGGAAAAATGACCAGCTTCCCAACCGTCCACACAGGCCTTTCCGTATGTAATGTGGGATGTTGCATTTGGAGTTGCATTAATTTTTTATCAGTCCTTAGTAATTAACATTGTATTTCTGCTGATAAACCCCATCAATATGGTGATTTGATTAGCAAAACATAAAACTACTCATTAAACTCCAATTATGTTGCTCAGGTATAATTTGATTTTGATTGGTTGGAAAGATGCTGTTGTGTTGCCTTGTTTTTTTTTTTTTTCCTACTCCTCTTTAAAAATACCCAGTTAAGTGATGCATTTACAATGTCGGTGGTGATGCAAGGCTTATTTAGCAAAGACTATTTCCTATCATGTTTACTAAGAACTCAGTGGCATTTAGGTGCCAACAGTAGGAATGACATTTATGGGATCTAATAGTCAGAAATCGCCAGATAATCCAGCTTTCCCATTCCTGGCGGGAGGCTTTCTGGAGGGGGCGATCATCTTTAAGGAAATAAGAGGTCCATGTAGCAGTAAATAGCACCGATTCTTTCTGCACCAAATGAACGGAAGTGAGTTTTTGAGGACTGCTAAACAGGGGCCCCGGGTGCCAGAGCTGCATTTTAAGATTTGATTGTGCACTGAACTCTTTGGGGAGAAGTGCATGCACACCTCCCCCTCCACTTTGCACAAAGATTCTGATCTGGTGAAAATGAGCAAAGGCATCCCCACCTCTGCAGCTCACGACCTGGGAAGACTCTGGCATCTTGAATGTCAGTGGAATCGGCCGCAATGAAAGGATTTTGTCTGACAGGTTAAAATGCAGTTGGAATGTTCAAATTGTAGTGTCAACATTCAGCTAGTATGAATTTGCGGGGTAGAGGAGGGATGCTGCATTAATGAATTGATTCATCCCACAGAGACTCATGTGACATTTATTATGGGCCAGACCCTGTGTTGCAGTGGGGCTCCAGGGGCAGTCAAGACTCTACTCTTATGGAACTAGTATTTTGGTGGAGCAAAGGTTCCTGAAGGAACCCTCAAAGGTTTCCCATCACACTCACAATACAATCTAAGATCCTTACCATGGGCTGTGAGACACCCCCCCATCCGCTTCCATTCTTCCTTTTACTTATCAGACCTTCCTGGCACTTGCTATTCTCTGAACTCACCTGCCTCAGGGCCTTTGCACTGGCTGTGACCTCTGCCTGGAATGCTCTTTTCCAGGTACTTGCCCGACTTGCTTCCTTGGCTCACCCACATCTCAGCTGTAAAGTCTTTTCTGGGCGGCACTTTCTCTGACTGATCAAAATAAAATAGCAGCCTCCATCAGCCCTGATCTCATCGCTCTGAATTGTTTCTTCGCAGCACTTAGCCCTGTTGGATATTATGTTGTTCGTGTTTGTTCATCTGTGTTCACCAGTGGAATGCAAGCTCTTTGAGGGCAGTGACTGTCAGGCTTATTGTCATATCCACAAAGTCAGAATACGGCCTGACACTTAGTAAGTGCTCACTTAGCATTGTGAAGGGAGTCTGTGACATGCACAGAGCAGCTAATTTCAGGCAAACAAACAAATTGGGACCATGTGGAAGTGACTGTGGATGGAAAGAGCCCTTAGGTAGGGTTGCCGAGGAAAGTCTCTTTGAAAGATGACCTTGGGCCAAGGTCTCAGTGATGGGAGGAAGTCCGCCATGCAAACACCTGGGGAGGGAATATCCCGGGTGTGAAAACAGCAAATGTGGAGGCCTCGAGGCAGGCTCTGCATGACGGTTCAAGGAATGGAAAGGAGACTGTCACAGCTAGACCATGATGAGCCAGGGGAGCGTGGCAAGAACGCAGGTTGGAGAGGGGCCAGGTCATGGGCCTTGTAGGGTTTCACCCCTCCAACCTGTGTACCTGGTCCCGCCAAGGCCTGGGCAGCCCTGACCCGGGGAAGCTGGGGCGGGGCTGGGGGGTGGGGGTGGGGTGGGGGGGTGCTCAGTCCCACCAGTAGGGGGAGCTCTGAGATGGCCCGTGTCCAGTGTGCCTTCTCCCAGCCTCAGATGCTTGCTGGTCTATCAAAGCCTGATGTCTGGTTGCCCCCAGCACCTCCAAGGTCCCTCTGGGGTGACTCATGTTTCCTGGCCCTCTGTGTGGTGTCATGATGACCCTCTCTCGGAAGGGAACGTATGGATGTTCATATTCCCAGCACTGCGTAGCGTCTTCTGGGTGTTCACGCCACACTTCGTGGCATCAGAGACAACATGCTCCTTCCCAAACACAATCAACGGTTATGCCATCTAGTCTTTGAACGCTTGCAGGAGGCCTTCTTTCTTGTCCAAAATTTCTTCCTCTTCTGTCTAGCCTGGAAAATGTCTACTTCACTCAGAGGTCTGGCTTAAACGCCCTCTTGTCTGGGAAGCCTTTGAATGGGCCATGTCCCTTCCTCCAAAGAGAGACCAAGTTCTTCCTCATCTATGATAGCGTGTGTGTCATTGTCCCCCTTACGAGAAATGTGAGCTCCCTAGGGCAGAGGCTGTGGCTTCAGGGGCTGTCAGAGTCACCACACAGAAGCTGACCACTGACTCTGTGGATGGACCATTTGACCACACTGGCGGGAGAGCAGCTGAGATCATGGTGAGGTGGGAAGGGCCATCTGGTGTGCCAACAAGGGATGCATTCTCTGAAAGGAATTGAAGAACAACCAAGAAAACCAACTCAAGGCCATTACCAAGCCCTGCATTCCTTTCTGTCTTTTTTTTAAAAGATTTATCTTATTTATTTGAGAGAGAGAGAGAGAGTGAGTTCGAGGAGGGGCAGAGGGAGAGGGAGAGAGAGAATCTTCAAGCAGACTCTCACTGAGCATGGAGCCCGATGTGCGGCTTGATCTCACGACCCTGAGATCACGACCTGAGCTGAAATCAAGAGTCAGAGGCTCAATCTACTGCACCACCCAGGCACCCCATGCCCTGCATTTCTGACCACTGCTGAGGATAAAGTCCTTCTCCCCTCTGTGATGGACTTCTCACTTCTCCAATGCTGCCGGGTCATCACTGGTGTAGGACCTGCCGGAGGCGGGTGTTGTGGTTTTCCTCCTGGCCAACCCAGTACATCTTCCCATCCTCCTTTCTGTTCTTTTTTGGAGAATTATATCCCAACTCTGTGTAGACTTTCTGGACCTACCACCCTAGGCCTCCGCCCTCCTCTTTCTACAAGTATGGAGCCTGATCTTCATGGGGCTAACCAAGGCATCTTGTCTACATAGACAACGACTGGTTTAGGGATATGCCTGTGCAATTAGAGCCCTTCACAGGGCTTTCTGCCGAGTATAGTGGGAAACCATTCCTTCTTCCCCATGGAACACAATCTTTAATGCTGTTGGGACTGTCAGCAGCTGTCTTTCCAGGAAGAAAGAATAAGACCAGCATGAGGAGCGAAGAAGAGAAGAGAACAGAGCAAGAGGGAAAGATCTGGGCCATGTTTTGAGGTCCAATCAGGTCTGGGTCCTTTCATCATGTGAATCACCTGATTTCTTTTTCCTTAAGCTAATTTGAGTTGAGATTCTGTCACTTGCAACCGAAACGTGTCTGAGTAATACAAGAGGAAGAAATGTTCTATTTTAGGGCTCTCCAATGGTCTGTCACCTAGAAATTTAAATGTAGCCAAATCTCTTAAGCAAATGTGATGGCAGCACTCTGAAGCCTCCGTGGCGAGACTTTGCAGGTTTGATTTTGCTGAGGTGTGTTCTCCTCTGGTGGAGAGGTGGGAATGCTGGCATCCATGTGGTCGTCCCACCAAGTCCCAGCCAGGACGGCGTCCGCACTGGGAGGGTGTCCCGCCAGGGGTCCAGCTGGGGAGGAGCCCTCAGGATGAGCTATCTTTGAAAAAACAGAAAATATAGGGAAAGGGAACCTTTCTCTATAAACACAGTTGACAAAACAACATCTTACAACTTCGGTTCAGAAATGGAGGTGCAGTTGGCAAAGTTCTCTTTGTATCCCCTGCCAGATTGCCACTCTCCGCAGGGCTTGGTCCGTGCTCCGACTTTTAGGCACCACTTCCCTGAACCGTGTGCCTCTGGGTCTTGCCGTCCCAGTCCACAGGGAACCCGCAGGCAGCTCAGTGTGCCCTCGCTGCTGCAAGATTTGGAGACCGGGAGTGCTGTAGAGATCTTCTGGAACAAACCCGCACGTGTCCTGGGTCAAGAATGTGGAGGGGCTGACTTTGTGGCGGGGTCAGACCTTCCCTCAAAAAGGCTTGAACAAAACCTAAGGAAGTGGTCTCTTGGGGTTGTGCTGCTGGCCTCGTTAGCCTGGAGAAACCCCATTTCCTCATGCACTTACTTGTCACTTCTCATCCACCCACCCTCTATGCATCCATGTCCTCGGCGCCATGGTGACAATTGGAGTCAGCCACTTCTGGGGCCCTGCTTTCTGAGAACTGTGTTTTGGGTTGGCTCAGAGACTCCCACTCCCAGTCTGGACTCTTGTTTAACTTGAAGGAGTCCTGAAATATAAGATCTTCAATCAACTGAGCCCACAGATGTCTGAAGAAACAACATGCTACGGTGATGCATCTCCCGCTTATGAACGAGGAATGAAAATAAGAAATCCGCTGTGATTTGGAAGTCATTTGGGATGCCATTTTCACCTGTCAGGCTGACAGGTTGCAGAGTGTTGGTAAGATTGTGGTTGTACCTCCCTTACATTGTTGGTGGGAATACAATTTGCTGTAGACTTTTCAAAGAACAGTTCTGTTAGCTCTATCAAGATTTTGAATGGACATGTTCATTGACCTTGCTCTTCTTTGGTTAGAAATTTTCCCTAAAGATGTAATCTCAGAAGGACACGAAGAAATGGATACAAAGCCATTCTTTGGGGGCATTGTCTATAAGAACAAAATTTTTAAAACAACCTCAGTGTACACCATGAGGGGACTGGTTAAATGAATTGTGGTATATCTACTGAAAGCAATTCTCTCCAGATGATCATAGAGTGAGAGAGATGCAGGTGATATTATAGAAAGAGCTCAAACAATGATTATTTTGTTAGTAATTGGAAAAAAAGAACAAAGACAAAAACAAAGTGGCAAACGTCGTAACTGTCTATCAGTTTTGGTGGAAGAGTAGATGAACTAACTAACCGTGGTTTAGAAATCCAAAGGAATACCATGAAGCAACGGAAATGAATATCTCCAATTTATTTGCATCAATATGGAAGAGTGATTATAAATATGTTGGCTGAGAAAAAACAAACTCTAAGAAGATATATGCAGTATGATTTTGTTTGTGCAATATTAAATACCTACACATAAAACCACAATATATTGTTTATGGATATAAAACTGTGTAGTAAAATTACAAAAATGTGCGTGAGAATCATACACACCCAACAGCAGGGTAAGGCTACTATTGCGGAGGGGGCAGGTTGGCGACTTCGGGCTATTCCCTGTGCCTCTGATGGTCTCTTTCCCTCCGTCTCACCCTCCCTCCCTCTCTTCCCTCCCCCCCTTCCCTTTCTTCTTTCTTTTTTGGATCTGAAGCAAATAAAATAAGGCAAACATATCTTAAATCTGGATGGAACATACATGGATGTCTGTTATATTATTTTCTGTATGTTTAAAAAATTTTGCAGAAAGCCAAATATATTATGTTTCCCTTTTGAGTAAGCATATGTTAGTATAGATGTTGGTATCAGTGTAGGAAATTTTGTTTTCCTGGTGAGATACACATGGAACTGTTAGCACAGTATAGATTTAGGGGGAGATGAAGAGTCAGGTTGGGGGAGGGATGGAGAGAGAGATTTTTGCATTTCACTTAATTCCTGTCTGTACTATTTGGAAATTTTAAAATATGTGCTCCTTATTTCCCATCCATCCATCCATCCATCCATCCATCCATCCATCCATCCACGGCTGTATTTATATCTGACAAGGGTTATCAGGATGGTAGGAGTATAAGCCATTTTTGTTGTATTCTTTAAATCTCACTAGTCAAATAATTAAATAATCAATGTTATTTAAACATCATAGTCCTTCAGCATCGCTCTTTCAATAGAACTTTATAAGTCTTTCCTGACAACTTGGCACTCTGAGTTTTGGCAAAACTTGGTCCTGCCGACAGAGAAGATTTTGTTTGGGAGTTTGCCCTGTGCTCTCAGGACCTGCAGGACCCCTGGAGATGGTCAGAGCAGCCCCTGGTTCAGGGGGAGGACACTGAGGCTGCGTGATGCTGGGAGCCATGAGGAGCATGCCTCTGCTCCATCAGAGCAATGGGAGGTCCTTCTCCACCCAGCCCAGCCTGCCTGAACCCGGCCAGGGGGCCCGCTTTCTTGAGCATTCAGGTGACAGCTCGGGCACTGTCTGTCTGTCAGTGTGGCAGGCTGTCTTGGTTCCAGCTCACGTGGAATCCGCAGCGCCCCATTTGACTGTGTGTGTTCACGCGTCCCTCGTACTGGGGAGCCCATGTGGAAAGACCGAGAGGAGATAGGTACAGCTGTTGTCACTTATGCTCCGGAGAACAATTCTAGGAATTAATGGCTTCTAATCCTGCAAATAAGGTAGACAGAGGCGCCGTGTTAGATTCCAAGCTGCCAGGCTCCAGTCAGTGCTCTGAATATTTCATAAATATGCTTATAAGGATACTCTAATCGTAGGGCAGAGGGAGGGGCCCCCATCAGCCACCCCCGCCTGCAGCTAAGGCCCCATGGCCTCATGCACAGTCTCAGCCCAGGGAATAAATGAGGTCAATAAGATCTTTAAAACACGTCCTTATGCGACAACATCAATAGATAGAGAAACTTATGAGGAGTCCTGATACCAATTGCTCTGGATAGCTTAAAAAAAGAAGGACCAAGGATGGGATACTTAACTGTAACAATCTTTCATTTTAATAATAGCCTTTATGTACTACAATAAGAAGTATCAAAGTCCATTAAATATAATGGGCTGATCCTTCCCCGGACATGGAAGCAAACGAATCATTCTTTGGGGGTAGCTTAGCGCGCTCAGGCTTTTAACTCATCACTCAGCTCCTTGGGAGTGGAATTTACAAACGGGATGGGGCTGGTTTGTCTGGCTTTCTGCTCAGGTGTCTGGAGTCAGCCTGGTGGGAGGGGGCTCTGGGCGGGGGGAGGAGCCCTGGGTCAGACCATGTGGGTGGCGGTGCAGGAGAGACTTGCCAGGGAGAGAGGTCACGGCCACCATGGCTGGGAATACAGTTCCCACGGAAGGAAGGACAAGGTGAGGGGAAATGGGAGAAGCGGCCACCAGCACGGTGGCAGGAGGCAGGGCAGAGGGGTTGAGGAGAACCAGGAGAATGGTTTGTGCAAAGGGCGGGAATGGTTCCACCCTGGGTTGTGTTGGGGCAGTGAGATGACCCCAGGACGGCCCAGGGATGGAGCAGCAGTTCGGCTTTGGATCACGGTCACCCTTTCTTCCTCCAGAACACCCTCCCCACCAAGATACCTTCCTTAGGACTTAGAAGAACTGCCCAGTCATTTATCCAGGGCCTGCCCTGCCCCGAGGGGGACGTTTGTCCCCTTCCAATGGAGAGTTCCCCATGCTTAGGGGTACCACCTGAGGTCTGGACTCCAGAGATCACCTTTTACTTCTCATTCTAAGTTAAGAGTCCACTTTCCCTTAAACCTGGCCATTTCAACCTCGCACCCCCAGGGCTCTGTCCCTCAGATTCCCTACGAGCCTTGGAGATCCTCTCCCAGCCCAAGCTCCTTTGTGGTGCCTACAGCTCACTGCCCCGGCAGCCCCCAGACCCAGAGCAGCCTCAGGAGAAGCCGTTCTCCCTCCTTGCACCTGCCTCTGGGTCCAGCGGCCGAGTCCTCGTTCCCGCAGAGCCATGGCCAGGCCTGGGCTCGGGAGCACAGTCATTGTTTCTTTCCCTTGAGCTTTTACCATGCTCCTTTGAGCAATCTTGCCTCTTGGATCCCTGGTGGGGTCCTGTTGAATAGCCAGGAGGATGTGTTGGGGATGAAGGGGGTCCCGGCAGGACAAGATGCTGCAGTCGGGTGGGGTCAGCAAGGAGAGTCCAATAAAGGGATGGTTTACAAAAGCAAAGGAAAGCATGGGATGGAGAAGCAATGTAAGGGGCAGCATCTGGGAGCCCCTCCCCCTCACCAGCCTGAAGGGGCAAGAAGGGGTGATGACCAGACCTGGTCCTCTGGGCTGTTGGTAGGGCATAGTCACTGCAGACTGCAGCCTTTGGATGTCTATTGTCCAAGCCCCACCCGAAGCCGGGGGGCAAGGTGGTGGTCATAGGGGTGAGTCTCCAAAGCAAGGGGCCGGGGGAGGGGTAGTGGAGCAGCACGGGGGGAGCTGCTGGTAGAGAGGGGAAGGTGACTGACCAGGTTTCACCCCCTAAGGCAACCGTGGACCAAATAGCTCTCCAAGGGCAGGAGCATGGGCCCCCAGCAGGTCTTGGGGAGAGAAGGTGTGATGTGCCCAAAGCGACAGAGCTAGGATTTGAACCCGGTGTCCGCGGGCTTCCGCACTGGCTACCCTGCCTCAGCCCCACTCCCCCGACCCCTGTGCCTCCCCTCCTGCTGCCCTTCTCTCCCCTCTGCTCGTTTCATGGCTCCCTCCCCACCCCGACGCCCTGAATCTTTCAAAGGCTCCTTTGCCTTTTCTGTAAGACGTGATGGTTCGAGGATCGGAGAAAAGCTTTAGAGGCCTTAAGGATCAAAAGAGGATGATGGCTCCCCACTACCCTCCCAGATGTAATTAAAAACAAAAAATAAATACATAAAATAAGGGTAAGAGATGTCAGGAAGTCCTGATTTATCCTCAGAGGCTTACTTTGATCACGTTGGAGGCAAACATCGAGTCTAACATTCCTCCTAAACAATTTTATCCTCACTTGTTGGGTGCTCCTGTTTAGCTGGTACCCCGGCACCTGCTCCGTGTGCCATTGGGGGAGCCCCTTTCTGGAAGGAAGGATGTAAGAGCCCCACCCCCCGAGAGACCGCAGAGTGGCACACTAATGGGAAATATTCCCTTTTCTGTGGGGTGAAGCCTGCCTCAGCTGAGGGAAAGAGGCCCCTATGTGGGTCAATGTCGGGTGGGTCAGCAATTTTGGGGCAAATACCCAGAAATGGGAGAAAGGGGTTTTTCTGTACTCAGAACTTCTAGAAAACTTTTGGGGCCCACATACAGTATCTAACATTCTGTTGCATCCACCCAGGAGTTACTAGGGGTTTGAAGTCACTGAGTGTGAGATGCGCAGGAGGGAAGTCGTGAGAGGGTATCTGTAGCCTTCTGTCAACTCCACATTGGTCCATCATTTTGCAGATGGGAAATAGCAGCTGAAATCACTCTCTTCCAACCTCGTTCATCTGGGCGAGGAGCGAAGGTGGCAGGGCTGCCTGGTCTGACAGACAGGATGGGCATGGCACCAAGGGATCCCAGGGAAAATGGGTCAGCTTCCTTGCTGCAGGGCTCACAGGTGACTGCTGATCCCTGGGGGGTGTGGGGTCACCATTGTACCCTCACCCCATGCCCAGACAGAGCAGACCCCATTCTCCCTGTGGGCTTTGTGCCACCCTGTGCACAGAGGGATGTGATTGCCTACCCTTTCCCTGCAAGCCTGCTCACCTGTACTCCCTGCCATCTGCCTGGGTGAATGGCGCCTTCACCCCATTGTCCGAGGTCCCACGTTCGGATGCCCCTCTCCCACGTCCCACATATGACAGCAGTCATGAAGCCCTGCAAACCCTGCCTCCTTGATTTCTCTTGAATCTCATCTCACCTGAATTTTAGGTCAGTTGGCTGCAGCAGGGGCCATATGGAAGGTTCTAGTAGTTCCAGAAAGAGCCTGGGGGTGCTGAAGTAAGAGTGTGGGGACATCAGGGTCTGACCCAAACAAAAATGAAAGACCACAGTCCGTCAGCCTCAGATGTGAGCAGTAACAGCCAGCAAAATGCCCAGGGATGAAATCAGATGGAATATCCTTGGGGGTCACCTGTCAAGGACCAGCCTGAGCCCCTCTTAATGTTCCCAGATACGATTTGGAGGAGAGGAGTCAGAGGAGGGCAGGAACCAGAAAGACTGAGCAGTTGGCCATGGGAAGCCAATTATACCTATAAGAACTGGTTGATTCATAATTGCGCAGGGCCCTTCCTATGCTTCTGAACAAGGTGGCTCAGAATTAAAGAGATCGATCGATCGATCAATAGATAGATGATAAAGTACTATCAACAGATCTAAATGTGAGTACTTTTGTAACACTTCCCCATTTATTGGTAGGTTGACTGCTTCACCCACTAACACATAAGCTTATTAAGACCGATATCTCTACTGTTGCTTTATGAAGAGCATCTACCACAGTGCCGGGCACGTGGGGTGCACAGTAATGATTATGGAAAGAGTAAGCATGGTGATAAAGAGCTATCCAGGTGCTGCTTACAGATTTCTCTCCCTTCTTGGGAAACCCCATCCCACATGAAGTATACTGTTTCTTTCACAAACGGTTCTAAACGTTACAGAATTCATCTTCGTTTTGAGCCCTAACTGGACCTGTTACAACTTTTATCTGGTTTGGTCCACTGCAGCAACGGTGGAAAATTCTATTCTCCCTTCAGTGTTTCTTTGGCTCTCAGGTTCATCCCTTAAATCTTTTCCCAGGGTGGCTCACTCAGAGTCAGGACAAGGCCCCCATAGATGAAATCCCCAGATGTGGTCCCGAAAGGGGTGTTTGTCTTCCTTCCTGGGCTCACCCAGCCCTGCCCAGGCCAAGTACACCAAATGCTGCATCAGGGGAAAGAAAGACAGGATATGACATTCTATGTGAAGTCTCGTGGGAATGAGCTAAGGGATGGGAGGGCAACCAGGCTGAGGGCCCAGAACTGGAGGATTCGCCAGTGAAAGCAGCCGAGGCTCCCTTTTAAGAAGTTTTGCGTTTTAACGAGGACCGGCCTTGCCACATGGTCTCAAAGCAAAACTCCTGCACACACTCCCTGCTCTCAAAAAATAAGAACAGGGTCTCTGAGACATGTGTTCCACTGCTCAGTGAACCATTATAGTTCTTACTGAGCACCTATTTTCTGCCCAGAAGGTGCTTCAGCCTCATAGGGATGGAAGAGAAGTCACAGTTGCTCCCCACATGGTGTCTGCAAATCTGCTTGGCATGAGTTTGAAATAATTGGTGACTTTGTCTGGCATGCCGTGGGAGGGGCTGCTCACCCCAGGACCAGCCCCTGACCCCGTCCTTCTCCCATCTCCTCTGCAGCCATTGGATGCCCGTGGCACCCCTGAGCCTTCCACCTTCGTGTCCCCAGTAGCTGGTGCGTGTAGCATGCCGAACAGGTGCTCAGGAGATGTCCGTGCAAAGGACAAGTGAGCGGAAGGGAGAGCCACTGTTGGGGCCACGACAGGAAGAAATGCAGCGAAGCCAGTGTCGTCTGCTTCTTTAAACCCAGCAGGAGCCTTTGGAACACATCAGGTCTCAACGCACACTTTCCGAAAAAGCAAATGAATCACGGGAAACTCAGGCGCAGCCAGCCTCTCGTTTGCATCATGGCACGCTCCCGCCTTCAGCACAGAGGGGGCTCCTTTCCCAAGTTGTCACCTTCCTTCTCCAAGGCTGGGCGGAAAGCCGCTCCTTGGGACTTGTGCTGGAGGAGGCAGCGCACTGCTGAGAACACGGTGGGGCCGGTTGGAAGATGTCCCTTCGCAGGGGCTCGTTCACACCACGTGGCTGGGGTTTTCCTTGGTCTTTGTGTTGGCGGGGGCTCCTGACAGTTGAGTCCCACATTCGGCGGAGTTCACAATGGCTGTCGCTCAGGCAGGCCCGTCTCAGGACCAGTGGTGAGATAGGGCTGAGGGACATTTCACTGGGGGGGCTGCTTTCTCCTCTGAACACCACAGGTGGCCATGTCTGCATTTGCCATGTCCAGGCCCAAGACAATGCAGGTGGACCCCAGGGGCTTGAAATCTATGTTGGCTTGTCACTTAATTGCCAATAGAAGGAATTTATGAACTGGCCCCCCCAAATGGCCGCTGTTTTAAAATAACTACCAAACTTGAAAGACCTAAACATGAGACAGGAGTCCATCAAAATCCTAGAGGAGAACACAGGTAGCAACCTCTTCGACCTCAGCCACAGCAACTTCTTCCTAGAAACATCGCCAAAGGCACGGGAAGCCAGGGCAAAAATGAACTCTTGGGATTTCATCAAGATAAAAAGCTTTTGCACAGCAAAAGAAACAGTCCACAAAACCAAAAGACAACCGAAAGAATGGGAGAAAATATTTGCAAATGACATATCAGATAAAGGGCTAGTATCCAAAATCTATAAAGAACTTATCAAACTCAACACCCAAAGGACAAATCATCCAATCAAGAAATGGGCAGAAGACATGAACAGACATTTCTCCAAAGAAGACATCCAAATGGCCAACAGGCACATGAAAAAGTGCTCAACATCGCTCGGCATCAGGGAAATCCAAATCAAAACCTCAATGAGATACCACCTCACACCAGTCAGAATGGCTAGAATTAACAAGTCAGGGAACGACAGATGTTGGCGGGGATGTGGAGAAAGGGGAACCCTCCTACACTGTTGGTGGGAATGCAAGCTGGTGCAGCCACTCTGGAAAACAGTATGGAGGTTCCTCAAACAGTTGAAATTAGAGCTACCATTCGATCCAGCCATTGCACTACTGGGTATTTACCCCAAAGATACAAATGTAGGGACCCGAAGGGGTATGTGCACCCCAATGTTTATAGCAGCAATGTCCACAATAGCCAAACTGTGGAAAGAGCCGAGATGTCCATCGACAGATGAATGGATAAAGAAGATGTGGTATATATACACAATGGAATATTATGCAGCCATCAAAAGGAATGAGATCTTGCCATTTGCAACGACGTGGATGGAACTGGGGGGTGTTATGCTGAGTGAAATAAGTCAATCAGAGAAAGACATGTATCATATGACCTCACTGATATGAGGAATTCTTAATCTCAGGAAACAAACTGAGTGTTACTGGAGTGGTGGGGGGTAGGAGGGATGGGGTGGCTGGGTGATAGACATTGGGGAGGGTATGTGCTACGGTGAGCGCTGTGAATTGTGTAAGACTGTTGAATCACAGATCTATACTTCTGAAACAAATAACGCAACATATTTTAAGAAAAAAGAAAAAGAAGAAGATAGCAGGAGAGGAAGAATGAAGGGGAGTAAGTCGGAGGGGGAGACGAACCAGGAGAGATGATGGTCTCTGAAAAACAAACTGAGGGTTCTAGAGGGGAGGGGGGTAGGGGGATGGGTTAGCCTGGTGATGGGTATTAAAGAGGGCACATTCTGCATGGAGCACTGGGTGTTATGAACAAACAATGAATCATGGAACACTACATCAAAAACTAATGATGTAATATATGGTGATTCACATAACAATAAAAAAATTAAAAAAAATAGTATAGTTACAAAAAACTACCAACCACTGGACGTACCTTGCATGGGAAGCTGAGCATTATTGCTGGCGTGCACACGGCATCTGTAAGCAAGCCCTAGATGTGGTGGGGGGCAGGGGTGTGTGTGTGCTTGCTTCCCATTCTTTGTTAGATGCCTTTTATTTTCTTCAATTTTCTGGCCAGTTGTTCAGCAAAATATGGATATGTTCATCGAAATCTCAAATTACCCAGGAAGGACAGGCAAGTGGTCAGGATGTGACGCGGATGCGGCGTCACCCTGGGGGGCGGGTGCTTGGGGCAGGGGCTGCCGTGGCTGTCTGTGAGTGGCACGTGGCAGGTGTGACTAAATAGCCTGCTGAACTGATGAATGAAAGTCGAGGACAAGCTACATCCTACACCTTCCATGGACAATTCTCACTTTTGAACGTGGTCTTCTAGTCACTTAATGTCGAATTGGGGTATCCTGTTTTCCTTTTAACATTATTATACCATAAAACTCTTTTCCCAACCTTACCTTCTAGAAATCTTTATGTAGACCTTGGTGACATGATAACTCTTATTTTTTTTTTTTTTTGAGATTTTATTTATTTATTTAACAGAGAGAGACAGTGAGAGAGGGAACACAAGCAGGGGGAGCGGGAGAGGGAGAAGCAGGCTTCCTGCTGAGCAGGGAGCCCGATGCGGGGCTTGATCCCAGGACCCTGAGATCATGACTTGAGCCGAAGGCAGACGCTTAACAACTGAGCCACCCAGGCGCCCCATGATAACTATTATTAGTGACAGTATACTATTCTATGAGGGGGAAGTGACACAGCTAGGCAAATATTTCTGGATTTGGCAGGGTTTAGAATCTTTTCAATTCTTAGCAAATTGTAAAATGGACAGCCTGGTGCGTGCAACTTTTTATCTCTGTGGAACTTTTCATTTTGAAGAGTTTTCATTTTCTGAGGTGCAGAAGTGAGCTTTGACACATACTGCCAAACTCCCTTCCAAAAGGGCATTTGAACTGACCTTGACCTTGACAGCTGTCTCCGTTACATCCTACCAACGTTGGAGGTCTTTAATTGTCCTATCATTACATTGTTTAAAATAGAGCCACATATACTAAGAATTGTTGAAGAGTTTACTTAAAACAGGTGAATTTTGTGGTATGTAAATTACATCTCAATGAAGCAATGGCTAAAAAAAATATTGTAGGAAAAAAGGCTGTCTTTCCCAAGTGTCTGAGTAGGTGGAAATATTTCAGAGTTAGACCTTTGGTTCGATGTCCCTGCAGAGGGAGTGTGTGGGAGGGCGTGGGAGGGCAGTTGGGCTTCCAGCGGGTTCACTGATGAGCTCTGGGCATTTACCGTGTGGTGCACAGACTCCTAAGCACTTGAGATATGTAAGTGAACAAGATAGACGTGATCTTGGCCCACGAGGGCGCTGCAATTCAGCGAACAAAGAATGTGCTCAGCACTGGCCATTCTTTCCAATTAAATGTGTAAGCCCCTTGAAGGCAGGGACAAAGAGATCAAATCACTCTTCTTCCTACATCCATGGGTTCATGGATGAGGCCCTGCTTTCCAGGTATCTATGGCTGCCTCATAAATACGCTCAAACTTAGTGCTTAAGACAGCAACTAAACAACTGCTTTATTTTTTTTTTAAGATTTAGTTATTTATTTTGGGGGAGGGGCAGAGGGAGAGGGAGAGAATCTCAAGCAGACTCCTCGCTGAACCCAGAGCCCGACACGGGGCTCGATCCCATGCCCCTGAGGTCATGACCGGAGCTAAAATCAAGAGTCGGACACTTAACCGACTGAGCCCCCCAGGCGCCGACTGCTTTATTTTATCTCATGATTCTGTGGCTCAGGGACATGGTCAGGGCTCAGCTGGGCAATTGGTCGGCTTGATGGGATGTTCAGTGGGGTCACCTGGTGGGACTCAGCTGATGGGTAGGCTGGCGGAGGATCTAAGCACCTGGCACCTCAAGGGGGGTGGTTGGAAGGCTGGGCTCAGATAGACCCGTGTCTGTCCCTCTCCATGTGGTCTTGGACTTGTCACATGGCAGCTCTGGGTCCAGGGGACAAGATTTGGAAGCTGCTGGTCTCCTAAGGCCTGGGCTGGGACACCAGCTCAGCTGTCAGAGAGCCTGCTCTGAGTCAAGGGCAGTGGACATAGAACCTGCTTGTCCATGGTAGGAATGACAAGGAATTTGTCACCATCTTCAGTCCGTCACTGGCTGGGCTTGGTACTTGCGGTTCCTCCTCAGTATCACCAATGATGATCAGGCATTCAGCCTGGGGACTCCTCATCTCTATGTGTGGGGATCTCTCTGCCTCAGCCATAGTTCAGAAGTACATGGAGTAAAAAATAAAAATTTTCCTCCAACTCTTTCTCTGCTCCTTCGCACCCGTTTCCCCCAGTGGGTCACTAAACTGGTGGTGCGTATCTCCCGTCACGAGCCCTCACAAGTCCATGTATACACTTATCATTTCAAACAAATGCCATGATTCTATGCTTACTGTTCTATAACTTGCATTTTTCCACTTAATAATGTATCAAGATCTAAACTGACCCTTTAAAAATATATCGTTAGAGAAGAATTAAGAATAAACCCAGTTCTTGGATGTACCCCTCCATGGGGTTCCATCCAGGGCAGGCTGTGGCTGGTGGGACTCCCGCACACCCTGACCCATGAGGCTTCTGAATCCGACTAGCCGCGGGGCCCCTGTCTCACCCAAACCCCTGACAGCTCCACTCAGGGTTTGAGCTCCTCTTCTTGTGCTAGCTCAGCTGGGGCTTCTGCTGGGGCTCCCGGAATCTGTCCCAGTCCTGGCCGCTTTCTGGCTGTGGGATTTCAGTCATCTTTACTCCCCTCTCATTGTTTCTCAGTTTTCTCATCTGCAAAAGGGGCTAGGAGAACTTTCCCTGCCTCCCTCGGAGGCTTTGGAGGAGAACAGACAGGACAAACGGCGGGCAGTGGGTCTGTAGACTGCAAGGTGCTGGGGTAGCATTTGCAGAGCATCTCTCTCTCCCAAAGCCCCAGAAGAGGGGGCGATGGCGATGAGAGGCTGAGGAAGACGTGCAAACAAGTCAGAACACGTGCAACGTTGAAAGAAGACCTGGGGGTGGGCTTTGTTTACACAAAGGCAAACACATGAAATGCCACCCATTTCTTCAGGTGCCCACAAGGCAGTGATCTTATTAAGAGGCTCACGAGAGCTACAGTTGACCTTATCACTTGTTGCTAAGCAGCATTGCAATCCTATAAGGCACGGGGTTTTTATGCCCACTTTCCTGATGAAAACACTGAGGCTCAGAAAGGTGGGAGCTCTTGTTGGGGGGTCACTGAGCTGGTACGTGGTCCTTCCGACACCCCAAACCTTGAACATTCCACTTTATCAGCTATTAGCACCCCAAAGACCTCTGCGTTCTCTGTCTCCAGTGCCTCTTTGGGCCCCTGTAGAGCAACAGGAAGAAGGGACTTTCTCGAAGCAGCCTGAATAGACACCACCAAGCATCTATGCCTTGTATCAGAAGAGAACCCCTACAATCCTCACTCTACTTCGCAAGAAGCGTAATGAGCTTGATGTGGGTTTACAGGTGCACAGCTGATCTCTCTTCCCATTCTACGGTCTCTGGGATGGCAGACTTAAAAATATAATTTTAAAAAATCTTTTCCATCTAGTAATAAGAGTAGCTGACCTGTATTAAGGACGTCTACTCTAAGGCAGGCTCTTTCTGAGTTCTTGATATGGGTTGATGCTGTGAGGCTGGCTAACATGGTCACCACCGTTTTACTAACAGAGAAACTGGGGATACACATGCCCAAAACCGCACGGACCTTCTGACCTATTTTTAACAGACTACTGTGGTCCCCACCTCTCTGTCTCAGTCTGGGGGACTTCCTTGCGGGGGAAGGCAGTGTTCTGTCCAGCTGGGAGGCCCTGGTACAATGTACAGGTTCTTCGGTGTTAAAATTCTTCCCTACTGTTCAGAAAATAGGTCCTGTAGTCACTGTCGTTGTGGCTCCGGCTGCTCCTAAACCCCACTCTGGGTGTCCCTTGACTCAGATTAACGCCTGACCGAGGGGGAAGGGGTTTGGGGGGGGGGGTGGGAACCAGCTATAGCCTCACTGGCAGGGGTTCATTCCGATTGGTCGCTGTCCTGCTCTGCCCATTGCTAAATATTTTGGAGTTTTGGGTATTGCCTCTGGGCTAAGGCATTGTTTGCAGATGGCCCCTTGCCTGCTTCTCCCACCTGGTCCAGAGCAGACACAGTTGGCTCCTACCTGGCCCCTCCGGGGCTGGGCTGCCCCAGGGCCCCGAGCTTCTCTGCTCCTCCACCCAGAGCCAAAGGACGCACTGTCTGCCCACTTCGGGCAGCTGACTCTTGGTTTCAGGCCCCTTGAAAACAGGACCAAAATAAATCAAATGTTTGCCAAGTAGAAGGTTAGGAAGGAGGAAAGATGGAAAGTTTTGTGATCTTTTAATTTTAAGGCAAATGTTGTAAACAGATTTTTTAAAAAGTCTATAAAAAAGCCCTCATCAGCAGTGTTTCCTCCAAATCACAGGCATACAAAATAAGAAATACTTAAAAAAAAAAGAGACTTATTTATTTATTTTAGACAGAGAGAGCATGTGAGCAGGGGGACGGGCAGAGGGAGAGGGAGAGGGAGAATCCTCAAGCAGACTCCATGCTGAGCATGGATACTGACTTGAGGCTCAGTCTCAGGACCCTGAGATCATGACCTGAGCTGAAATCAAGAGTCAGATGCTCAGCTGACTGAGCCACTCAGGCGCCCCAAGAAATACTTTTAAAAAATCAAACAAATGCCTCCTTTTTTGTTTTTTGGTTGTTGCTTCCAGCAGCGTTGATGCAGTTTTAGTGAATTCGTCGCTTGCATGAGGAGCTTGGGCTTTTGCTGGTCTTGGGAATAGCGTCTTTGGTTTCTCCTTCCAGAAATTTCCCACTCCCTCCTGGACCCTGATTATTCCAGGGGAATGACACAGGGCCTGGCACACAGTGGGAGCTCCACATGGGTTTGATGAGTGAATGAATGAATGAATTCCCACCCTTTATCCAACAAGTGTTTGCTGAACATCTGCTTTGTTCTAGGCTCTGTGTGGTCTCTGGGAATTCAGAGATGTCTAACATCCTCACTTTATGGAAACATCTGGGCTATGCTCAATGCGGGGGAACAAAATCTTTAATTTATTCCAGATGTGCACCACATCCCCGGGGCTAGGAAGTGCAAATGATGATAAGCACTCAGTGCCTTGCACACCGGTGGGCCCACGGTAGGTGTAGGGTTGGGGAGGGACAGATGCATAGAGACTATCTCGGCGGTTGTGGCAGAATTGTGTCCTTATTCTCGTGATAAGATTAAACTTCCTGTTGATGTCCAACGCGGCCAAGTGGCCCGCTTTGGCCAGTGACAGGGAGAATGTCTTGTGCCCTGCTGGGGCGGAGCTATAAGAGCCGGCTTCTTTTCCATCAGCTACGGCCCCCACCCTGGCTAACACCTCTGGCTCCAGCACAGGTTGGAATGAACCTCTGAGATTCGGGGATGTTTGTTACAGCGCATCCTTAGCTTGGGCTGACCTGAGAGAAGTCTTTACCGCGGAGCTAGCGTCTGAACCAGGCCTTGAAGGATGGGTAATGGTTCCACCAGGACTTGGGAATGGGAGTCAACAGAGGCACTGGGCAAGACAAGGAGCACCCCTGTCTCAGGGGATAAGCTCCTTTTCTGTTAGTAGAGAAATGATACAGAGATGTATTTCTCTCACCCAGGTTGAGAAATTCAGTCCAGGGCTGACAGGGTAGCTCCATGATGCAGGGGCCAAAGCTCCTTCTGTTTTGTTGTTTTACCCTCTCTTGGCCCACGCCGACGTCTATGCATGAGCCAGCAGGAAGGGGCAGGAGGCACACTCCCTTCTTCCTAAGGCAGGACTAGGGGTTGCACGGATCACTTCCAGCCCTATTTGTCCTGGACTTTGTCACATGGCCCCTCTCGGCTGCAGGAAAACCTGGCAAACGTGGTCTTTATAATGAAAATCACATGTCCACCTAGGAGGGCAGGGAGAGTGACGCTGAGGGACAGATCGGCCACAGTGTATTTGAGGACTGGGGAGAAACTCCCTGTTAACTTCTAGGATCTGTGATGTGGTCACGCAGGGCTACAAGTGCAATCGCATGTTCACTAGAATGAACAATTATTTTTTTAAAGATTTTATTTATTTATCTGAGAGCGCGAGCACAAGCAGGGGGGAGGGGCAGAAGGAGAGGGAGAAGCAGGCTTCCCGCGGAGCAGGGAGCCCGACAGGGGGCTCGATCCCAGGACCCCCGGGATCATGACCTGAGCCGAAGGCAGATGCTCAACCGACTGAGCCACCCAGGCGTCCAGCACAAGTATTTTTAATCAATAGATGTTTAATGGATATTTATATGTGCTGGCAACCCAGAGCCCACGTTAGCCAGAGGCTAATTGTCCCTTTTTAAGTTGGGGTAGAGTCTGTCCCCTTCTTACCTTCTTTCCGACCAGATCATAAATACCTATATCTACAGCCCATCCCATTGCTCAACTCAGGGTCCCGTAACACAACTACCTGCTTTTTCTTTAAGTGCCAAAGTGGCTTTCTAAGTGGACAAATGGACCCTGTCTCTTCTGAGTTTAAATTCTCTGACTTCCCTTCTCCCCTGCTCAGAGCCCAGGAGCCAACCTGAGTGAATGTCTCTGTGAACTTCATCAAGGGCTGCCCTGTCCTCTGGTCCTGGCTGGGTCTGGTCAGTGGGAGCCCTGGAGGAGACCAGAGGAGGGGAGGGCTTCCTGTCTCTGGCTGCCTCCCGGGTGTGGCGGGCTTGCGGGTGGCCTCTTTGGTGTTCTCTCTGCCCCAGGTTCCGGAAACACGTTCTCCATCGCCCCTTTGGGAATTTGCTCCTGTGTCATCCTGTTGGCTTCTCTGCTGACCTTCTTCTAAGGAGTCTGTTGATCAAGTTCTTTCCAAGTTCATTGACTTAGGTATCTACCTGTTTCCTGCCATGACCATTGAGGATACCAAACCCTTCCAGTGTCTCAGGACAGAGGGTAGTTCCTTTCCAGAGTCTCCAAAGCTGGGGGCAGTGACTTCACCCCTGCCTGTCCCTCCAGCTTTACCCGTTGCTATGCTGCTCTCGCAGTTCACCTCCCCCCGCTCCTTCCTGACCCCTCGGGAGCCTCCTGAGACTAATTGAAACGGGCCCCCTTATGCAGAGATCAGGGAAAGATCCAAGGAAAGAGGCAGCCACTCCAGATGGTTGGGTGACAGGTGTCTTGGGTCTTGGGCAGCCGCAAGACAAGAACATCTCTGCACCTGCCCACCAAATCTTAAAAGCTTACGTAGAGGCCTTCACTGGGTTCCCTCGTATACACTGTCCAGATGATCTCAATTCCACCTTTCCATCTCAAGGCTGTGTCCTTGGAGCAGCTTCTGGGAGGCAAGCAGGACACGTGTTCCAAAGACCAGGGGAGGGGGCGAGGAGGCCCCGATTGTCCAGGGCCAGCTTGCAAGTCAGCAGGCAGTCGTCTCCTCTCAATGACCTCACCCAACATTCATTTACCCAGCAAAAGTTTAGGGAATCCAACTGTGTGCTTGTCATTGTTCTAGGACCAAAGATCAGGCACTGGCTGAGCCGGGCAAGGTCTCTGCGTTCTGGGGTCCCGGGCCCCAGCCCTGACCAATCGCTTGCCTCTCTGTTTCCAGGTTCTGCACTGTCTTGCCTCCCCTCATCCCTGCATTGTCCCACCTTTGACTGGATATACCCCAGTCGCTGCTGAAAATCCCTCTCTTTGTC
The DNA here is from genome assembly GCF_037043125.1 of Eumetopias jubatus. NCBI lineage: Eukaryota > Metazoa > Chordata > Mammalia > Carnivora > Otariidae > Eumetopias > Eumetopias jubatus. Next base: position 8,032,456 of record NW_028274813.1, on the reverse strand, counting down.
CACGAAGCCACCTGACTCTCCTACAGGAAGGGCTCCTGTCTCCCCATGGAGGGCCCGTAGGAGCCTTTGTTCTCTCTTGCATGCTGAGTGGTTTACAGGTTTCTTTGACCCAAAGTGACTCCTAGGGGCAGGAGACACATTCGGCATTTCTCAGAGACCCCTATGCCTTCAGGACCTGGCGTCTTCAAGTGCTCAGTGGAGATTCGTAGAGTCAAGGAATGAAATATTAATACTATGAATGTATAGAGGGCTCCAGGTGGCAGTTGCTGACCCTCACCACAACTGCCTGAGGAAGGCAGGGCGAGGCTTTGATCCGTGTTTTCAGGAGGGAGCACAGAATTCAAGGGAAGGCCCGCATTTCACCTGCTTGCTAAGAGGCAGATCGGAGGCATGAATTCAGGCCCCTAAGAACAAATGCTATGTATTTTTGTATATCAGCTCCCAGCAGAGGCCTCCTGATTTAAATACAATACACACTAAGACAGGTTTGTAATTTACAGGAATCAAAAAATGTATATTTATTTTTTAAAGATTTCAAGAGCAATACTGTGATACCTGATTCAAACAGTATAGGAACAGATAGTGTGTTCGCTTCCTAGGGCAGCCCTAACTAAGTACCACCGACCGCTCGGCTCAAACAACAGAAATTTATTGTCCCACAGTTCTGGGGGCCACGAGCCTGGGATCAAGGTGTTGGCAGGGTGTACTCCCTCGGAAGGCTCTAGGGAAGGAGTGTTCCAGGCCTCCCTCCCAGCTTCTGGTCGTTTCTTGGCTTGTGACAGTTTGACTCTGATCCTCACGTGGTGTTCTCCCTGTATGTGTGCGTCTTTTAGAAGGACCAATGTCCCCCTTTATAAGGACAGCCGTCACCTGGGATGAGGGCCCACCCTGCTCTGCTATGACTCATCCTAACTGAACTCATTACATCTGTAACAACCCTGTTTCCAAATAAGGTCACTTTCTGAGGTGCTGGGGGTTAGGACGGATGGCACCATAGGAGTTTACAAGAGATACAATTTTACCCATAACATATAGTGAGAAACATCCTAGAAGGAGCTTCGTTGCCTCCCTACTTGCAACCCCAGTGTGAAACAATTGCTATTAATGATTTGGAGGCGAGGATTCCAGACTTTTCTATGCTTCCCCCCAAAACCGACATATACCCATATCTTATGAGAAACAAAATACAGAAAAAGATAAACCTAAAAACTGAAAAAAAACAAGAAACCCTTTAAAACACAGAACCTCAATGTCAATGTTCTTGTTCTTATTTCATTTCTTTGTTGATTTGCTTTCCTTTTGTGGCTGGTGATCCCAAGGGCATATTCTGTCCCGGGGTGGCTCCCAAGCACAGGGCTGGACAGTGGGAGCCACTGAATGGAGAGTTCTAGACCCTCTGGCCTCTTCTGCACAAGCCTCTCCCATGCTCCCAAGAATCTGCTCGTTGTCACGATGCAGAGAGAAGAGGACAGCCAGGCTCACGCCTCCGAATTTGCAGAGCCTGGAGATCTGGGAGGCCACGGCGAGCCGGGAGGCGGGCCTCGGGAGGGGGAGGCAGGGGAGGTTCCGTGTCCTGAGCAGGGCCTGCCACGAAGACGACACCCCCTCTCCTGCACAGACAAGCAAGAGCCGGCCGCCGACAGGATGGCAAAGTGAAAATTAATGCCCACCGCTTGTATACCGCCTAGACGTTACTTTGGAGAGGAAAACAACAGGGGCAGAGCGAAGCTGTACATATGTTAAATTCACATCAGTAATAAAGATTAAGTAGAAGTTAATAGCATCCCAGTCATGCTTGTGGAGGTAATCTCCTTTCTGAAAATTCAAAATTAGATTTGGAGGATCGAAGCAAACAGGGGGTGAGACTTTGGCGTAATATTTTAATCAAATTGTCATGAATGAGTGGATACAATTAAGAATTCTGTCAGTCACAGCGCGGAGGCCCTTTTGTTAGTCAGCAGTGGGAGGGGTGCGCCAGGTCGTTGAGGGGAGAGATTAAACTTGACCTTTCCCAGGCTCTTCAGTTTTGACCCTTGGGCTGGGCTTTGCCTGTCAGATGCCTGTTTTGTAAAACACGAATGTGTGTGTGTGTGCGCACGCGCGCGCGTGTGTGTGTGTGTGTGTGTGTGTGTGTGTGTGTGTGAATGCTGGGCAGTTGGAAAACAGGACCTGGGGGCCAGCAATGGACTTGGGCTGCCACTCTTGCCCCAGTGACAAAACCTGGCCGCAAGTGTGCCTTTCGATCTCTCCTTCCTCTTCTTTGCAGCCAAGCCCCAACACCTTGTGTGTGAATATCCCTCTGCACTCATGTGTCCCCATGAGAACCGGGGGGGGGGCAGCTCCGTGGGGGTCAGCGCATGCACATCAAGGCCGCCGAGCTGGTCTGCGCAGGGCAGTGTGATTGACATCAGGGAATGAGCGAGTGACCGCATGCATTTGCTCCCATGGACATGAATGTCAGAACGCGTGGTGGGTTTCAATTCCTGCATCAAGTCCCACACTCTAGCCCCTTCTCTTAGGGGCTTGCAGCTTCCAGCGCCTCTTTGGCGCACCCCCGTTTCTAGCGATGGAGACACACAGGCGGGTGAAATGTGCTCTTTCGCTCTACTTCCCCCCCACACCTTCCCCTCCCCCACATAACAGTGATTTATGTTTAATTTTGACTCATGGGTGCTGGTGGGGTGATAGGGAAAGACTTGGGCAGAAATGCCTTTCTTTTTCTCTTCTGCAACAGTGGTCTGCCATGGAGGTGTATCTTATTTATCAGTGATTATAAATCAATAAGGAAAATGCAGAGAAGCAAGATAAGCCCAGCTTCCCAAGCCTCTAGAGTTACAGACTTCAACATGCATGAATGCAATGTGTCTGATGCGGAATTTATTATTTCAAGCAGATTCAAAGTAGATTTGAGGTTTAAATTTTTTTTTTTTTTTTAATTTCCTCCAGGCCTGCTGTTCCCTCTGTACTCTTCAAACCCCCTTGTTTGGGAAATAGACAAACGCTTTCCGCACAGGATGACGATATGTAATCAGCATCCCTGCGGTTTATTTTACCTATTGTTGTAGGAGAGAATAAAGTCGGAGTAACTCACACTACTCCCTCCACTTGGGTGAGCATTTTGAGGCCGAAGGACCTAATTATTTTTTAACACTGCCTTTACTGTATATGCCTGGGGAATTATTTCAAATCAACTGACAGACCTATTATGCTTGTGACATCACAGCAACTGGCTTTTTACACCAAAAACAAGCCTTCTGTTAATTCAGCAGTAACACACCCTGCACGCAAAATTGTATTAGCAACGTCTAACCCGAGTGTTGAACACATTCAGAAATAAACACTATTGCACTACAGGGGTTGAAAGGGAATATGCATCAAAATGCCTGGCATTTAATTTTTTCCCCCCTTCTTCGGGAATTTAGCCAGTGAAATATAGCTGCCAGTGTCCCAGGCCTGCGCTCGAGCTCCTGCAATATGCTCTCGATCAATCAGATTTGCATAACTAAACTGTCTGCGAGCCCGCTCGGCTGCCCAGGTGCAAGGCCATTTGCATATAGAACAGTGAGGAGGTCCCAGGAGTCACTTCAGACCGGAGCGACTGCTGAGCCCGCAGTCCACACAGCCCAGGAAATGAAATTGGAATGACAAAAAAAAAAAAAACCCGGGAGTGCTCGCCTGGAAGGGTGAAATATGCAGGCGCATTGCAAAGGTTATATAGAGATTACAGGCGGGTGGCTCCAGATGCAGAAAGACCCACCGGAGGAGTTGGGGTTGGGGTGGCTGCGCCATGGGGGTGGGCGATGGTGGGCGTTCCCTGCGCCCACCTGGTGTCCCCTTGAACCTGTGGAGCTATGGTGGGACGTCCTGGGCCTCTCCTTACAGTGGGAACACTTCCCAGCCCCGAGCCCTTTGCAAGACAGGCTTTCCAAATAGAGAAGAGGACGGGCACGCAGGGGCTTGGGTGCCTCCTGGGCACTGTGAATTAACTGCTTTCGGAGGGGCAGGCCCTGGCTGAGTGCTGTGGGTCATCCTCCCGCAGCCGGACACCAACCCTCGGAGGCGGGCTGTCAACCTCCCTGTTTTCCAGAACGTTCGCCCAGAGATCAAATCACGTGTGGAAGTTCACACCGCCAGGGGCATTGCTGGAGCAGGGACCGAATCTCCCAAGTCCAGAGAGGACAGCCCACTGTTCCAAGTCACCCGGCAGGTCAGAGATGGGCCAGCATCCCGGCTTCGTAAGAGGCGGCGGCCGGGGACTTCCCTCCGCCAGGCCAGGGGTCCGTGGACCTTTTCTACACAGAGCTGGAGAACACACACCGGGCTTTGACCGCCACGGGCTCAGGCACTCTTGCCTTCTCGGGTCTCCTCCGCCACTGGAAAGTAATAAAAATTATATTTTATAACTGTGTGGATATAAAGACAGATAGATCCCAGGCTGGATTCATTATTCTTATATTCCTATTTTTCTTCCGTTGTTAAAGTAAAATTTGAAACATTTTTGTGGCCCCTGAAAGTAACAGGGAGCCCCAGGCGTTGCATCTGCTGGGCGTTGTGGAGACTTCGCCCTGCCCCGGCCTGCCACTGGGTCTCTGTTCCAACCAGTGACTTCTGCCACTGCTTGAAAGCCAGCATGGGCCGCGCAAGAATAAAGGGGTGTGCTGTGTCTCAAAACACCTCATGGATGCACGCTGGAAGAGACATTTCCTGTCATTCTCTGGTGTCACAAAAGAGTCTTTTGATTTCTTTTTCACCTGTGTGAAAATTATGCTTCACTCAGGAGCCCTATGGAAACAGAGTGTGGACCCCTGCCCTCAGCCACGTGGGTTTCCTGGGTAAAACCTCTATGAAGTTGGACTGAGTAACAGGAAAAAAAAAAATCTCTAGACCCATCCTCCAAGGAAGAACTGTTCGAAATTTCCTCCATGGACTGGAGGCCGCCTCGTTTTGAAAGAGCCGTCCCTGTGCCCGCCCAGCGCTAACGAGGGTGATGATCACACTCTTAACTTCGAGGAGGCTGAAAACAATGACACCCCGTCTTGGTGGATTTTTCTCCCCCTCTGCCTCTGGTAGAAAACTGTAATGGAAGTTGTGTCTTTGTCACTCTTATTTAATGAATATGAATAGACCAGTGCTTTAGGTAAAGGTAAGGACACTCTTTTGTGGCTTCTCCCCTGGCAATTAAGTGTATGTGTGTGTATGTGTGTTTAGGGGGGTCAGGTCAATGTCCCTCTTGGTCACTTGTTGTCAAGTTGGCATCCTATGAGGTTCCTATGGCAACAGGGTTTTGTGCAGGGGAGGGTCACGCACCTGTAATCTCAATGAAAAGACACGACAAGTGGGTGTTCATCGGTTAGGGCTTTTGTCTCTCTTGATGGATTTGAGTTTAACCTTGAAACCCGGTGAATAAAGGGCAAAGAACATTTCACACAGACATGGTGTGGGCCACATCCCAGAGCCAGGGAGCGCTCGGTTCACCGGGGCGGGGGGCGTGGTGAGCAGTCAGGGCTGCCAGTAGCCTGGGTGGTCTCCGCTGATAGCCAGCCCTTGAACCTCACACCTGGCTCCTGGCCTTGGAGAAAAGGAGAGACATGTGCCTGGCTGCAGGGAGGCCCCACCTCTCAGGGTGGCCCAGGAGAAAAACTTTCACTGAGCCTCGCTTCCTCGGTCCTAAAAGGGGATAATAAAGCTCACGTCTAGGCGAGTGTCTTAGTCTCTGTGGCCTCAGAGAACACTGACTGTGCCCCGTCCCTTGCAAACTCCAGCTTCCTGAGTCTCCTGGGGTAAAGATGGGTCGGGTTGGACAAGATATTGCCAACAGGTGTGAAGTGAGCGAGGAAGTCTCTCTGCCTCCTCCATCCTTCTTTTGACCCTCAGGACCATCGCTGATCATGGGCAGAGGACAGAAACACCTGGACCTCAGCCTCTGGAAGCCTAAGCTTAGAATGTGCGTGCTGTCACCTCCAGCTCATTCTAGAGGTTAAAGCAAATCACAAGGCCAGCCTGGCTTCAAATGGTCAGGAGACAGATGTCACCTCCTGGTTGGGGGAGGTGCAAAGTCAGCTGTAAAATGGAGTAGACAGAGGAAGGGGGCTATTTTTGCAACTAATATTTCTTCCCTCCCCCACCTCCTTCCCTCCCTCTGCCTCCCCTCCTTCCCAGCCTTCCGTGGATATTTGCTGGCACCCATCCTAGGCCCACTGCATTAGGTGCTGGAGAGGCAGAAATCAATGAGACAAGGGCTGTGCCTCATGGAGCTTGCGTTCTAGTGAGCTGAGAAAAATATTGACCAAGGAATCCCTTAGATGTACGGTCACACACTATGGCAAGTGTTATTTAAGAAGTAAGTTCTCAGCGGCTGTCAGAACAGTTTGGCAGTTCTTCCATAAGTTAAACAGAGTCACCGTGTGACCCAGCAATTCTACTCCTCGGTGTGTCCCCAGAACTGAAAACGGGTGCTCAAACACACACTTGTACACACACGTTCACATCACCGCTCACGACGGCCACATGGTGGAAACAACCCAAATGTCCTCACACTGATAAACAGGAAGGCGGATATCCATGCGCTGGAATGCTATGTGGCCAGATAAAGGATGACACCCATGCGTGCTCCAACACGGGTGAAACTTGACACCACCGTGCTCCACGCAAACAGCAGATCAAAGGACCACATGTAGGATTCCATGGATGGGAAATGTGCAGGGAGGAAGATCAGAGACACAGAAGGCAGATGGTGGTTGCTGTGCGCTGAGGGTGGGGCAGGGATGTGGCAGGGGTGGGGAGGGACTGCTAATGGCTAGGGGGTTATTTTGGAGGTGATGACAACATCCTGGGACTAGACAGTGGGGATGGTTGCCTAGCAATGTGAAGGTACAAACAGCCGCTGAATTGTATACTTTGAAAATGTTGAAATGGTGGATTTTATGTTATGGGGATTTTATTTCAGAGGCACACTCCGAGAGCCAGGAGACTTATCAGTGGTGACCTGATCCATCTGGGGGGTTGGAAGTCTCCCCGAGAACGTGATGTTGGGGTTGGGACATTGAGAACAAGCTGTGGCCCTGGGAAAGTGGGGCTCTGAGGATGACTGTCCCCACCGGCGCCCAACCGGGAGCCCACCCTCGGCAGATGTGGGCCCTGTAACTGTTCACCAAGCCTGGCGTGGGTCCTGTTGTCTCACAAGGGCCACATCTGGCCACCATGTTGCTGCGTGAATAGCTCCCTGAACCTTGGGCCACTGTGGGTGGGGGGCGATCGTCTGCAGCCCCAAATGTGTGAATCTAGGCCTCTCTCCCTGCAAAGCTTGCTCTGAGCGCGGCAACACCAGTGACGAGCCTGGAGCCCACAGTTTGGTTGCTGGGGGCTGGCCTTGGAGTCTGCACCCTTTCCTTTCCTTTCCGGCCCCCCCCACCATCAGGTGGGACTCTCCCCTACCCCAAAGTCAGCAGCTCCCTGCGGGCCAGAGGCATTCGGCTCCCTCTTGGGCGGAGGTTCTCTGTCTCCCCCTGGCTTGGCACAGCAGCTGGTGATCCAGGCTGCCTGCCGTGGTGGGCATCTGTTGGCGTCCTCGGTCCCCATGGTGTGGCCCAATCCGTGTTGCTTTGGAATCACACATGAAGGCGGGGGAGGAGCCGGCTGCTCTCCCGGCACCTGCCTCACATGCCTGGGCCTGCTGCTCCATATCTGCAGCTCTTGCCAAATTTCAGAGGCAGGAAGCAAGGCCAAGTTCTTCGCGGGCCCCGCCTCCCAGGCAGCACAGTGGACTCAAGGCTCCCTGATGCGTGCCCTGACTGGGCCCACAGGTCACGGCCTGTGCGGGGGCGGGGGAGGGGGTGGAGGAAAGAGACCCCACTGGTGGTCTCCACATCGTCTCTGTGGCACAGACCCCTCTCTCTGAAACTTGTCTGGGAGGCTGACTGTCATCTGCATTGAGGGCCACTTCCCTGGAGCTAATGGGAAGGGCTTGGGGGACGGCGGCCCGTGCAGGGTCCATCCGACACGCAGGTTTGCATATTAACGCGTGTCCATGCTGAGGCGCATGCCCACTGCTGCAGTTCCCCCCGGGGCCAGCTCCCGTTGGGCTGCACCCTGAAACAAGTGGAGACAGAACCTGTTTCTATCTTGTCTCCCGCAGAAGGGAATGCATTTCCCAAAGAGCGGTCAGCTCTTCCTCCTTGTAAGAGGGGCAGGTTTTCTCTCCTCGTTTGGCCACCCCGCTGTCCCCCACTGGTCCCCAGATCTCTCCTCCCAGCAGCCTGGAGGCCCTTGCCCTTTTAAAGAGTTCTTTCTCCAGAAAGTTTCCTTGGAAAGAATTTATTCCAGAGTGCACGGTCAAGGTTGAGACACCGAGCAGTGAGATCAAATGTGCCTAAGGAAGGTGGCCTGTGGCCATCTGCCCTTGGTGGCCTCCCAGGGGGACCCTGGCATGGGCGGGTGTGCAGGGCACTGGGGAAGGAACCACCCTCAGACTGAGTGCCTCGGGCATGTTAACCTCTGCATCTCCCTGCGGTGTTCCTTACACTTGAGTCCAACATAGAAGCCTTTGTGTGGTTACAACAAAAACAATTTTAAGGACTCCAAGAAGCAATGAGAACTGTAAGGAATTATAGTCTAATTCTCTGAAAATGTTTGACGGTTATGCATCATTACTGTGGCGGAGACTTTGACCCTCTAAATGGTAATATTTTGTATGATCATTCAAATGAGAAGACAAGATAAGTAGAATTCTCACGGACCTCTCGATTCTGCCTCTGTGTGCACCTTTCTCAAAGTCAGGGAAACCCAGGCCGAGAGGGTCATGAGATCTCCCTGCACTAAGTGAGGCAGAGGTCTGAGCTCTGTGTGGGGCTCCACATCGGAGGTGTGCTTCCGAAGGCTTGAGGTTCATTTTCAGCAAATTCCATCTCACCTTTATAGGCTGTTGCCTCTTCTGTGATGGGTTTGCTCTCAACCTCTGCTTTCCTGGAATTATCCTCCCATACTTCAAGGAAGAGAGGTAAGAAGGAAATTAGTATTTGATGCTCCCTGCAAGGCACCTCACATCCATTACCTCATTGGTTCCTCACTAGAACCTTCTGAGGCTGGTGTGATTCCCATGTGGAGGGGGGGTGCTGGTGCCCCAGGGGTGAAGCAAGCAGCCCGAGGTCATGCAGCCTGTCAGTGGCAGAACCAGGGGTCACGTCCAGGCGGTCTGACCTCAAGCCATTGCCCTCTGCTTATAGCTCTGCATGCTCAATATGGTTTACGTCTGCCCATTTTGCAGGTACAGAAAGCACACACACAAAAGGGGGAGATGATGTACTCGGGGCTCTGCAGGGGCTTGAATTCACATCTACTGATACAAAATCCCCTGTTCTTTCTACTATGACATCATTGACTCCCTATTTGCCTTTGGCTTTGATGAGGTGGGGGTGTATTGATGAAGGGGGTCAAGCAGGTTGGAGAAGACTAGCTTTTAGATGACGCTGAAAACCCGCCCAGGCATCCTTGGTCTAGACCTTTATCACGGTGGGTGGTCACACTCTTCGAAATGAGTGCAAATTACTTGAACCAACTTTCCAAAATGCAACCCCACCCAAAGCGTGGCTCATTTAGAAGGCGCTCTGGGGTGGGGGTGGGGAGCTTTGGCTCTGGAGCGAAATGACAGGGAAGAGCTTCTGGGTTGTTCTTTTGTCCCAGACTTGATGGCTAGGCTGAGATTATGGCTTGGGGGATAAGAGTCCATTTATCTGGTTCGTTCCCCCAATCTAATTGGAAAAGTGGAATTACCACTTAAGACTGATGGTAACAGAACGTCTTTAAGCTATGAAGCTAAAATGAACTGTGAAGTCACATCCAGGAGCGTCTCGCTCTGACTGCAGCAAGAGGTTTTATTTGAAATTAGAAAATGAACATTACCGATCAATGCAGTAAGGATAGCATGAATGGTGTTTCAATTGCGCTACAGGAAAATGTAACTCGGAATCAAGATGTCCTATTTACCTTCTTTCCAATTCCAGCTCCTTCCACATAATGGCAGCACATATAAATACACAATGCTTTGGTGAACGTGGAGATGCCATGCAGAGGATTTGCCCTCAGATAAACCCAGTGGCAACGAGGTGCGCTTTGGGAAAGTTTGACAAAAGTGTGGACCGCTGTGAGCCTGTCTTCCTGAGAGAGGTGAACGCATGAAGTCAAAGCCTGTGGCCCTTTTTTAAACCTACAATGCTGTGGGTTCTGCTTTTTTTTCTTTTTTCTTTCTTCTTCTTCTTCTTTTTTTTTTTTTTTTTTTTTGGTGAGCTCTATGCCCAATGTGGGGCTTGAACTCACAACCCCAAGATCAAGAGTCGTATGTTCTACTGATTGAGCCAGCCAGGTCCCCCTGGGGTCTGCTTTTTTAATTGGAAAAGTCAAGTCTGATTTCTATTAAAAAGCATAGGCCACCAAGAAAGATCCGTCCTCACCAATGCTAACACGAATGGTTGTGATGAAAGAAATTTTGCCAACACAACACTGGAGTGGTGGGGGACTTATATGGTACATTTTAAATTTGTATTGTTGGTGTTGTCAAAAGACTCATGGCTTTTATTTCTTTTTTTTTTTTTCTGATATGAAAGAGAAGTTTTATTTGGTGTCAAATAGTGTGTACAATGCCAGAAATGAGTTATCACAGCTGACTTGGGAAATTCCTGTATTCATGATTCAGGGTTGTAGCTCGCTGCTCCTTGAAATGTAAAGGATTTTTTTTTTAATTTTTTTGTTGTTATGTTAATCACCATACATCACATCATTAGCTTTTGATGTAGTGTTCCATGATTCATTGTTTGTGCATAACACCCAGTGCTCCATGCGGAATGTGCCCTCTTTAATACCCATCACCAGGCTAACCCATCCCCCCACCCCCCTCCCCTCTAGAACCCTCAGTTTGTTTTTCAGAGTCCATCATCTCTCATGGTTCGTCTCCCCCTCTAACTTACTCCCTTTCATTCTTCCCCTCCTGCTATCTTCTTCTTTTTCTTTTTTCTTAACATATGTTGCGTTATTTGTTTCAGAAGTACTGATCTGTGATTCAACAGTCTTGCACAATTCACAGCGCTCACCATAGCACATACCCTCTCCAGTGTCTATCACCCAGCCACCCCATCCCTCCCACCCGCCACCACTCCAGCAACACTCAGTTTGTTTCCTGAGATTAAGAATTCCTCATATCAGTGAGGTCATATGATACATGTCTTTCTCTGATTGACTTATTTCACTCAGCATAACACCCTCCAGTTCCATCCACGTCGTTGCAAATGGCAAGATCTCATTCCTTTTGATGGCTGCATAATATTCCATTGTGTATATATACCACCTCGTCTTTATCCATTCATCTGTCGATGGACATCTTGGTTCTTTCAACAGTCTGGCTATTGTGGACATTGCTGCTATAAACATTGGAGTGCACGTACCCCTTCGGATCCCTACGTTTGTATCTTTGGGGTAAATACCCAGTAGTGCAATTGCTGGATCGGATGGTAGCTCTATTTTCAACTGTTTGACGAACCTCCATACTGTTTTCCAGAGTGGTTGCACCAGCTTGCATTCCCACCAACAGTGTAGGAGGGTTCCCCTTTCTCCACATCCCCGCCAACATCTGTCGTTTCCTGACTTGTTAATTCTAGCCATTCTGACTGGTGTGAGGTGGTATCTCATTGAGGTTTTGATTTGGATTTCCCTGATGCCGAGCGATGTTGAGCACTTTTTCATGTGTCTGTTGGCCTTTTGGATGTCTTCTTTGGAAAAATGTCTATTCTTGTCTTCTGCCCATTTCTTGATTGGATGATTTGTTCTTTGGGTGTGGAGTTTGATAAGTTCTTTATAGATTTTGGATACTAGCCCTTTATCTGATACGTCATTTGCAAATATTTTCTCCCATTCTGTCGGTTGTCTTTTGGTTTTGTGGACTGTTTCTTTTGCTGTGCAAAAGCTTTTTATCTTGATGAAATCCCAATAGTTCATTTTTGCCCTGGCTTCCCTTGCCTTTGGCGATGTTTCTAGGAAGAAGTTGCTGCGGCTGAGGTCGAAGAGGTTGCTGCCTGTGTTTCCCTTTAGGATTTGGATGGACTCCTGTCTCACGTTTAGGTCTTTCAACCATTTGGAGTCTATTTTTGTGTGTGGTGTAAGGAAATGGTCCAGTTTCATTCTTCTGCATGTGGCTGTCCAATTTTCCCAACACCATTTGTTGAAGAGACTGTCTTTTTTCCATTGGACATTCTTTCCTGCTTTGTCAAAGATGAGTTGACCATAGAGTTGAGGGTCCATTTCTGGGCTCTCGATTCTGTTCCATTGATCTACGTGTCTGTTTTTGTGCCAGTACCATACTGTCTCGATGATGACAGCTTTGTAATAGAGCTGGAAGTCCGGAATTGTGATGCCGCCAGCTTTGCTTTTCTTTTTCAACATTCCTCTGGCTATTCGGAGTCTCTTCTGCTTCCATACAAATTTTAGGATTATTTGTTCCATTTCTTTGAAAAAAGTGGATGGTATTTTGATGGAGATTGCATTGAATGTGTAGATTGCTCTAGGTAGCATTGACATCTTCACAATGTTGGTTCTCCCAATCCATGAACATGGAACGTTTATCCATTTCTTTGTGTCTTCTTCAATTTCTTTCATGAGTATTTTATAGTTTTCTGAGTACAGATCCTTTGTCTCTTTGGTTAAATTTATTCCTAGGTATCTTATGGTTTTGGGTGCAACTGTGAATGGGATCGACTCCTTGATTTGTCTCTCTTCTGTCTTGTTGTTGGTGTATAGGAATGCCACTGATTTCTGTGCACTGATTTTATAGCCTGCTACTTTACTGAATTCCTGTATGAGTTCTAGCAGTTTTGGGGTGGAGTCTTTTGGGTTTTCCACATACAGTATCATATCATCTGCAAAGAGTGAGAGTTTGACTTCCTCTCTGCCGATTTGGATGCCTTTGATTTCTTTTTGTTGTCTGATTGCTGTGGCTAGGACTTCTAATAATATGTTGAATAGCAGTGGTGATAGTGGACATCCCTGCCGCTTTCCTGACCTTAGGGGAAAAGCTCTTAGCTTTTCCCCATTGAGAATGATATTCGCTGTAGGTTTTTCATAGATGGCTTTTATGATATTGAGGTATGTACCCTCTATCCCTATAGTCTGAGAAGTTTTGATCCAGAAAGGATGCTGTACTTTGTCAAATGCTTTTTCTGCATCTATTGAGAGGATCATATGATTCTTGTTCTTTCTTTTGTTAATGTATTGTATCACGTTGATTGATTTGTGGATGTTGAACCATCCTGGCAGGCCAGGGATAAGTCCCACTTGGTCGTGATGAATAATCCTTTTAATGTACTGTTGGATCCTATTGGCTAGTATTTTGGTGAGAATTTTGCATCCATGTTCATCAAGGATATTGGTCTGTAATTCTCCTTTTTGATGGGGTCTTTGTCTGGTTTTGGGATCAAGGTAATGCTGGCCTCATAAAATGAGTTTGGAAGTTTTCCTTCCATTTCTATTTTTTGGAACAGTTTCAGGAGAATAGGTATTAATTCTTTAAATGTCTGATAGAATTTCCCTGGGAAGCCATCTGGCCCTGGGCTTTTGTTTCTTGGGAGATTTTGGATGACTGCTTCAATTTCCTTAGTGGCTATAGGTCTGTTCAGGTTTTCTATTTCTTCCTGGTTCAGTTTTGGTAGTTGATACATCTCTAGGAATGCACCCATTTCTTCCAGGTTATCTAATTTGCTGGCATAGAGTTGCTCATAATATGTTCTTAGAATTGTTTGTATGTCTTTGATGTTGGTTGTGATCTCTCCTCTTTCATTCATGATTTTGTTGATTTGGGTCATTTCTCTTTTCTTTTTGGTAAGTCTGGCCAGGGGTTTATCAATCTTGTTAATTCTTTCAAAGAACCAGCTCCTAGTTTCGTGGATCTGTTCTACTGTTCTTTTGGTTTCTAGTTCATTGATTTCTGCTCTGATCTTTATGATTTCTCTTCTCCTGCTGGGTTTAGGCTTTATTTGCTGTTCTTTCTCCAGCTCCTTTAGGTGTAGGGTTAGGTTGTGTATTTGAGACCTTTCTTGTTTCTTGAGAAAGGCTTGTATTGCTATATACTTTCCTCTTAGGACTGTCTTTGCTGCATCCCAAAGATTTTGAACAGTTGTGTTTTCATTTTCATTGGTTTCCATGAATTTTTTTAATTCTTCTTTAATTTCTTGGTTGACCCATTCATTCTTTAGTAGGATGCTCTTTAGCCTCCATGTATTTGAGCTGTTCTGACTTTCCTCTTGTGATTGAGTTCTAGTTTCAAAACATTGTGGTCTGAAAATATGCAGGGAATGATCCCAATCTTTTGGAACTGGTTGAGACCTGATTTGTGACCTAGGATGTGATCTATTCTGGAGAATGTTCCATGGGCACTAGAGAAGAAAGTGTATTCCGTTGCTTTGGGATGGAATGTTCTGAATATGTCTGTGAAGACCATTTGGTCCAGTGTGTCATTTAAAGTCTTTATTTCCTTGTTGATCTTTTGCTTAGATGATCTGTCCATTTCAGTCAAGGGGGTGTTAAAGTCCCCCACTATTATTGTATTGTTGTCAATGTGTTTCTTCGCTTTTGTTATTAATTGCCTTATATAATTGGCTGCCCCCATGTTAGGGGCATAGATATTTACAATTGTTAGATCTTCTTGTTGGATAGACCCTTTAAGTAGGATACAGTGTCCTTCCTCATCTCTTATTACAGTCTTTGTTTTAAAATCTAAATTGTCTGATATAAGGATTGCCACCCCAGCTTTCTTTTGGTGTCCATTAGCATGGTAAATGGTTTTCCACCCCCTCACTTTCAATGTGGGGGTGTCTTTGGGTCTAAAATGAGTATCTTGCAGACAGCATATGGATGGGTCTTATTTTTAATCCAATCTGATAGCCTGGGTGTTTTGATTGGGGCATTTAGCCCATTTACATTGAGGGTAACTATGGAAAGGTATGAATTTAGTGCCATTGTATTGCCTGTAAGGTGACTGTGACTGTAATTGTCTGTGTTCCTTTCTGATCTATGCTGCTTTTAGGCTCTGTCTTTGCTTAGAGGACCCCTTTCACTATTTCTTGGAGGGCTGGTTTTGTGTTTGCAAATTCCTTTAGTTTTTGTTTGTTCTGGAAGCTTTTTATCTCTCCTTCTATTTTCAATGACAGCCTAGCTGGATATCGTATTCTTGGCTGCATATTTTTCTCGTTTAGTGCTCTGAAGATATCATGCCAGTCCTTTCTGGTCTGCCAGGTCTCTGTGGTTAGGTCTGTTGCCAATTAATATTTTTACCATTGTAGGTTACATATCTCTTCTCCCGAGCTGCTCTCAGGATTTTCTCTTTGTCTCTGAGACTCGTAAGTTTTACTATTAGATGTCGGGGTGTTGACCTATTATTATTGATTTTGAGAGGGGTTCTCTGTGCCTCCTGGAATTTGATGCCTGTTTCCTTCCTCACATTAGGGAAGTTCTCTGCTATAATTTGCTCCAATATACCTTCTGCCCCTCTCTCTCTTTCTTCTTCTTCTGGGATCCCAATTATTCTAATGTTGTTTCATCTTATCGTATCACTTATCTCTTGAATTTTGCCCTCGTGATCCTGTAGTTGTTTCTCTCTCTTTTTCTCAGCCTCTTTATTTTCCATCATTTGGTCTTCTATATCGCTGATTCTCTCTTCTGCCTCATTTATCCTAGCAGTTAGTGCCCCCATTTTTGATTGCACCTCATCAATAGCCTTTTTGATTTCCACTTGGTTAGATTTTAGTTGTTTTATTTCTCCAGAAAGGGTTTCTCTAATAACTTCCACGCTTTTTTGAAGCCCAGCTAGTATCTTTAAAGTCATGATTCTGAACTCTAGGTCCGACATCCTACTAATGTTCGTATTGAGTAGGTCCCTGGCTGACGGTACTACCTCTTGTTCTTTTTGCTGAGGTGATTTCTTTCATCTTGTCATTTTGTCCAGAGGAGAATAGATGAATGAGAGAACAAAATGCTAACAGGTTTACAACATCCCCATCAAATATACTGTATACAAATCAGAAAAGACCTGAAACCAGGGGAAGAGAAAGGGAAAGAAAGAAAAAAGAAAGAGGAAAAAAAAAGAAAAAAAAAGATAAAAACAAAAACAGAATACAAAAAAAGCAGAATATGATCAAATATGATCAGGCTAGTGCATAGATCAGTGCCACACACTAGATTTTGGGCATATTTTGGTCTGTTAGAAAAAAGTGCCTCCTAAAATTTTAAAGGAAGAAAGACATATATGTACAAAATAAGGGTTGATACAATGAAGGGATGGAAGGTGACTGTAAAGATGAAAATTATAAAAGATTTTATAAAAGGAATTGATAAGATAATTTGTTTGAAAAAAGAAAGAAGAAGATTTTTAAAAAAAAAGAAAAAAGGGAGAGAATGTGATCAGGCAGGAGACTAGAACAAAGCCATACACTAGTGATTTAGGGTATATTTTGATCTGTTAGAAGAAACTGTATCTCAAAATTTTAAAGAGAGAACAACTTATATTTATATGCCAAAAATAAGGGTAACTACTATAAAGGGATAAAATGACTCTAAAAATGAAAAATAAAAAATGTTTTTTTTAAAAAAAGGGATTGATAAGATGTTGGTTGAAAAAGGGAAAAAGAAAAATAAAAAAAACAGTCAACAAAAATTAACTTTGATGAACTAATGAATCATGTTAAAAAAAAGCCATGAATTCTGTGTGCAGTATTCCCCTAGCGCTGGAGTTCTCCCATTCTCCTTGATCGGTAAACTTGGTCTTGGCTTGCTGGCTGTTTGTGCTGATCTTCTGGGGGAGGGGCCTGTTGCCGTGGTTCCCAAATGTCTTTGCCGGAGGCGGAATTGCCCCGCCCTTGTCGGTCCGGGCTAAGCAAGCTGCTCGGGTTTGCTCTCAGGAGGTTTTGTTCCCTGCAAGGTCTCTGTACAGCTTTGGAGGACCAGGGCGAAAATGGTGGCCTCTCAATCTCCACTTGGAGAAGCTGAGAACTCGGGGCCCCGCTCCTCAGTGCGCCCCCAGAGAAAAGTAGTCACTCCCGTGTCCCCGGTCTCCGGCCGCACTCCGTGCTCACCCGGCCTGTGACCGAGCGTTTCTATCTCTGGCACCCGACCCCGTGTGGAGTCTCCAAACCCAGCAGATCCCGGCGGTGCGCTCCTGTGCTGCTCCTCCCTGGGGAGGAAGGGGAGTCTCCCCGGATCTGCCGCTTGTTGGGTCCCTGCTGGAGGAGCAGTGGCCTGACTGGGCCGCGGATCACGGTTTATGGCCACCCCGAGCTGAGAGCCCGCTCCTTGGCTCCGTCTCTGCAGCCGGCTTCCCTGCTCTGATACCTGGGAGCTCTGCCGCACTCAGGCACCCCCGGTCTTTCTGTGACCCCGAGGGTCCTGAGACCACACTGTCCCGGGAGGATTCCACCCCCCGCTTAGCCACTGCAGCGACGTCCCTCAGCGGAGCCGACTTCTAAAAGGTCCGATTTTGTGCTCCGCGGCTCTAGCACTTGCCAGAAGCGGCCGACGGAGGCCCCCTCCCCCGCCGTCTATCCTCCCGAATATCGCCTCGGATTCACTTCTCCGCACGTCCTACCTTCCAGAAAGTGGTCGCTTTTCTGTTCAGAGAGTTGTTGCTACTCTCCTCTTCGATCTCCTGCTGAGTTCGTAGGTGTTCAGAATGGTTTGATCCCTATTCAGCTGAATTCCTGAGACCAGATGAAATCTAGGTCTCCTACTCCTCCACCATCTTGCTCCGCCCCCTCATGGCTTTTATTTCTTGAGCAATGCATATGCGCTACATGATTTTCAAAGGTGATATAGCTATTCATTGGAGAACTGTTCTGAATATCTACTAGGCACCATGTGCTGTGGGTACAGTGAACAAAACAGGCAAAATTTTCTGCTTTCACGGAACTTTTGTTTTGGTGGAGGTATACGGATGAGTAGGTTTTACAGAATGTGATGGATGTTTCAGGAAAAGAAGTGAGAGAGGAGGCCAGGGTAACCTGGAGGAGTGGTCAGGCATAGTTTGCATTTCACACAGGCTTATCAAATCAGGTGAGGAGGTGAGCATTTGAAGAGGTAAGAAAGAGAAATCTGTGGATGTCTGGGGAAGAGTGGATGGGACAGCAGGTGCAAAGGGCCAGAGGTGGGCACATGCTACTTATGTCTGGAGAATAAGAAGGAGGCCATACGGGCATATGCATTCATCAGAAACCTGGAAAGTAGTATTGCAGAGAAGACCAAGGCTCGGGTGAGGTTGAGGAGCTTGACTAAGAGTCTATGCTCTTAACCACTGCACACACCCGCTTCCACCCTCCCAGGGATCCCTTTGGTGCCGTGGAATCCACCCGGTTTAATGTGAGGATATCTGAACCTTCCTTAGGGGAGGTTTGAAATTGCATAGTTGAAGCCTGTTGCTCTGCTTCCTGAAAACCTTTCCCATTTATCCATTTGTCTCCATCTCCAGCACCACCACCCTGGTTCAGGCTGCCTTATGCCTCTCCTGGATTACTCAAAGAACCTCCTGTTTGTTCCCTTTGTTTCCACTCTTGCTTCCCTCCCACCCATTCCCCATGTTGTGGCCAGGGTGGTCCTACAGAGATACAAATCTGATTGTAGTGCCATCCCCCAACTTAAAATCCTTCAAAGGATTTCCCTTCCTGGTTTGTCTCTTGTCCTTGTTTCCAGTGTCAGCATCTCCACACTCATAGCCTGTGCCCTAGCCCCACTGGCCCCTTCTACTCCTCGGATACACCATGCATCTTGCTGGTCATGTCCTTCACAGGCACACTTGTGCCTGTCTGGAGCACACTCCCTCATCTTCTACCTGGCTACCCCCCTGTCCAGATTCTTTGAAGTGCAATTCAAATGTCACTTCTTGCCTACCCTGATCTCCAGCACTGTTCCCTCAAGGCCTGGTCGGGTCCCAAATTCCAAGTCATT
Source organism: Eumetopias jubatus (assembly GCF_037043125.1). NCBI lineage: Eukaryota > Metazoa > Chordata > Mammalia > Carnivora > Otariidae > Eumetopias > Eumetopias jubatus. The sequence goes on along the minus strand of NW_028274813.1, from coordinate 8,013,490 downwards.
TCCTGATTTGTCTACATTGTTCCCTTATGACATGTACGGGATTTATTTTTTGATTATTTGTTAACTGTTATAATTCAGCATCTAGAACAGTATCTAATTGCCTGACAAGAATAAATAAATATGTGCCCCATTGATAGTCTCAAATGTCCATGAAGGTAGGGATCTCTTGTTTTGCTCACCATGGTTCCCCTTGTATCTAGCCTAGTGCCTGACATCTAGAATATATGCCACAACAACTTCTCAAAGGAATACGTGCAGTTTGCAAAGTATCAGCCCCTGCTGTTTCTCTCTGTTCCTGTCTGGGGGAAGCTCCTTATAGATGCATTAGTAGATGAGCCCCATCTACCTTTTTTTTCCTGTTCGACTTTTGAGCTGGTCCAGCTGTGGCCCCAACCTGCCACCCAGAGAGTCCTGCTGTGTCTCTTTGCTTGCCTTGTGGAATCTGTGGAATCTCAGAAGCAATTTTTTTTTGCTCATTCCTAAAACTTCTGTGAGTCTATTTAGTATGCAGAACCCAGGCTTTATGATTTTTGCTTTCTTTTCCTCCCTCTGCCCAATTTCCTCAAGAACATATTTTCTTCTTTAGTGTCAAACATATTTTTATACAGTGCTCTAAATTCATTGTGAAATAGTATGGGAAAGGAATAAATAAAAACTTGGGTTTCCAGCCATGCTAAGAATTGGGTAGGGTAGAGGTGAATGTTGGGTGCCAGGAAGGGTCTAAGTTTACTCCACCATGGCTCATGGTCCTGACCCAGGGACCCTCTTCAGATCCCCATTCCATTGTCTGCCCAATCACCTTGCCTCATCTTTTTGCTCAGTCTCTTTCTGGTTTAGGGAGATATCATTAATCCTGTCAGGTCACAGCTTGTCACAATGACAAAGTTTTGCTAAATATTTTCCCCTAGGTTTTGGACGCCACTCATTCTGACCTATGTCCTCCCCACCTCCAGCACTTGCTGGGATCTTGCAAAGAATCAACTGGCCTTGAGAGTTATGTCTCAGCTTCCCTTATCTCTGCATCAGAATTTCATGTTCTGGGTTGGTTGTGTTTGGATGGTTCCCTGCATTCTCCTGAAGCTCCCCAAAACTTAGGGCATATTCTTCCTTTCTATTTAAGGTGCATTTCTTCTAAAAAGGATCTAGTTGGTTCTTAATGTGGTTTAGTTTCGTTTGAAAATATCTGCCTTTTAATTGGAGTACTTAGTCCATTTATATTTAATGCAATTATTATTGTGGTTGGGTTTAAGTCTACCATTTTGCTATTAATTCTTGGTGTATGGGTTGATATTTTTTATCAAATTTGGACAATTTGTGCCATCTTATTTTCAATTTTTTTCTACTCCAATCTCTCTTCTCTTTTGGGAATTCCAACTATACTTAAGTTAGATCAATTGATATTGTTCCTCAGGTCACTTACACTCTTTTCATTTATTCCCGCCCCCTTTCTCTCTGTGTATCAGTTTGAGTAGTTTATATTGCTTTTTTTTTTCAATTTTACTTTTTTTCCCCTGCAGTGTCCAGTTTGCCGATAAAACCATCCAGCAAAAGTTTCAATGAACATATTTTGTGTTTCAGTTCAAGAATTTCTGTTTACTTCTTTAAAAACTAGTTTTTTTTTCTACTGAGATTTCCCATCTATTTCCTTATTATAGCTCTCATTTAAATTCTTAAATATATTTGTTTTTTTATTATTTTCTGCTAACTCCAAAATCTCTGTCATATACGTGTCTGTGTCAACTGACTTTTTTCCTCTTGGTTATTGGTTGTATTTTCTTATTTCTTCTCATGTCTACTCAATTTTGATTATATGCTGGGTATTGTGGGTGTTACATTGATGAGAGTTTGGATTTTGTTATCTTACTTTAAAGGTTACTGGGTTTTGTTTTGGCTGTCAGTGAAATTATTGGTGGATCAGTTTGAATCCCTTTGAGGCTTGTTTTTAAACTTTTTTATTGTGGGTCTCATGTAGACTTTGCTTAAGGGCTAGTTTATCCCTATTTCTGAAGTTTGGCCTTTCTGGAGATTTAGTTGAATGCCTAGCGGTTTATTAAGGTCTCTCTAAATTGGCTGTTGAGAATGTCGACATCTACTAGCACTATTTGATCTTTAAAGTATCTATTCAGCTTACAGCTTTCCAGTAGTTGTTACCTGCCAGCCCATAGTGGAGTTTTTTCCTGCATATGCACAGCTTAGAGTATGACCAAACCCTTAAAAGGATCCCTATGCAGATTCTTTTTTTTTGAATTGCATCCTCTTTGGATTTCTTTAAATTTTTTTATTGTTATGTTAATCACCATATATTACATCTTTAGTTTTTGATGTAGTGTTCCATGATTCATTGTTTGTGCATAACACCCAGTGCTCCACACAGAAAATGCCCTCTTTAATACCCATCACCAGGCTAACCCATCCCCCCACCCCCTCCCCTCTAGAACCCTCAGTTTGTTTTTCAGAGTCCATCGTCTCTCATGGTTCATCTCCCCCTCTGATATACCCCCCTTCATTCTTCCCCTCCTGCTATCTTCTTTTTTTTTTTCTTAACATATATTGCATTATTTGTTTTGGAGGTACAGTTCTGTTATTCAACAGTCTTGCACAATTCACAGCGCTCACCATAGCACATACCCTACCCAATGTCTATCACCCAGCAACCCCATCCCTCCCATCCCCCGCCACTCCAGCAACACTCAGTTTGTTTCCTGAGATTAAGAATTCCTCATATCAGTGAGGTCATATGATACATGTCTTTCTCTGATTGACTTATTTCACTCAGCATAACACCCTCCAGTTCCATCCACGTCGTTGCAAATGGCAAGATCTCATTCCTTTTGATGGTTGCATAATATTCCATTGTGTATATATACCACCTCTTCTTTATCCATTCATCTGTCGATGGGCATCTTGGCTCTTTCCACAGTTTGGCTATTGTGGACATTGCTGCTATAAACATCGGGGTGCACGTACCCCTTCGGATCCCTACGTTTGTATCTTTGGGGTAAATACCCAGTAGTGCAATTGCTGGATCGGATGGTAGCTCTATTTTCAACTGTTTGAGGAACCTCCATACTGTTTTCCAGAGTGGTTGCACCAGCTTGCATTCCCACCAACAGTGTAGGAGGGTTCTCCTTTCTCCACATCCCCGCCAACATCTGTCGTTTCCTGACTTGTTAATTCTAGCCATTCTGACTGGTGTGAGGTGGTATCTCATTGAGGTTTTGATTTGGAATTCCCTGATGCCGAGCGATGTTGAGCACTTTTTCATGTGTCTGTTGGCCTTTTGGATGTCTTCTTTGGAAAAATGTCTGTTCTTGTCTTCTGCCCATTTCTTGATTGGATGATTTGTTCTTTGGGTGTGGAGTTTGATAAGTTCTTTATAGATTTTGGATAGTAGCCCTTTATCTGATATGTCATTTGCAAATATTTTCTCCCATTCTGTCGGTTGTCTTTTGGTTTTGTGGACTGTTTCTTTTGCTGTGCAAATCTTTTTATCTTGATGAAATCCCAATAGTTCATTTTTGCCCTGGCTTCCCTTGCCTTTGGCGATGTTTCTAGGAAGAAGTTGCTGCAGCTGAGGTCGAAGAGGTTGCTGCCTGTGTTTCCCTTTAGGATTTGGATGGACTCCTGTCTCACATTTAGGTCTTTCAACCATTTGGAGTCTATTTTTGTGTGTGGTGTAAGGAAATGGTCCAGTTTCATTCTTCTGCATGTGGCTGTCCAATTTTCCCAACACCATTTGTTGAAGAGACTGTCTTTTTTCCATTGGACATTCTTTCCTGCTTTGTCAAAGATGAGTTGACCATAGAGTTGAGGGTCCATTTCTGGGCTCTCGATTCTGTTCCATTGATCTATGTGTCTGTTTTTGTGCCAGTACCATACTGTCTCGATGATGACAGCTTTGTAATAGAGCTGGAAGTCCGGAATTGTGATGCCGCCAGCTTTGCTTTTCTTTTTCAACATTCCTCTGGTTATTCGGAGTCTCTTCTGCTTCCATACAAATTTTAGGATTATTTGTTCCATTTCTTTGAAAAAAGTGGATGGTATTTTGAAGGGGATTGCACTGAATGTGTAGATTGCTCTAGGTAGCATTGACATCTTCACAATGTTGGTTCTCCCAATCCATGAGCATGGAACGTTTTTCCATTTCTTTGTGTCTTCCTCAATTATTTTCATGAGTATTTTATAGTTTTCTGAGTACAGATTCTTTGCCTCTTTGGTTAGATTTATTCCTAGGTATCTTATGGTTTTGGGTGCAGTTGTAAATGGGATCGACTCCTTAATTTCTCATTCTTCTGTCTTGTTGTTGGTGTATAGGAATGCCACTGATTTCTGTGCATTGATTTTATATCCTGCCACTTTGCTGAATTCCGTATGAGTTCTAGCACTTTTGGTGTGGAGTCTTTTGGGTTTTCCACATAAAGTATCATATCATCTGCAAACAGTGAGAGTTTGACCTCTTCTTTGCCGATTTGGATGCCTTTGATTTCTTTTTGTTGTCTGATTGCTGTGGCTAGGACTTCTAATACTATGTTGAATAGCAGTGGTGATAGTGGACGTCCCTGCCGCGTTCCTGACCTTAGTGGGAAAGCTCTCAGTTTTTCCCCATTGAGAATGACATTTGCTGTAGGTTTTTCATAGATGGCTTTTACGATATTGAGGTATGTACCCTCTATCCATATACTCTAAAGAGTTTTGATCAAGAAAGGATGCTGTACTTTGTCAAATGCTTTTTCTGCATCTATTGAGAGGATCATATGATTCTTGTTCTTTCTTTTGTTAATGTATTGTATCACATTGATTGATTTGTGGATGTTGAACCAACCTTGCAGCCCAGGGATAAATCCCACTTGGTCGTGATGAATAATCCTTCTAATGTACTGTTGGATCGTATTGGCTAATATTTCGGTGAGAATTTTTGCATCCAGGTTCATCAAGGATATTCGTCTGTAATTCTCCTTTTTGATGGGGTCTCTGTCTGGTTTGGGGATTAAGGTAATGCTGGCCTCATAAAATGAGTTTGGAAGTTTTCCTTCCATTTCTATTTTTTGGAACAGTTTCAGGAGAATAGGTATTAATTCTTTAAATGTTTGGTAGAATTCCCCTGGGAAGCCATCTGGCCCTGGGCTTTTGTTTCTTGGGAGATTTTTGATGAGTGCTTCAATTTCCTTAGTGGTTATAGGTCTGTTCAGGTTTTCTATTTCTTCCTGGTTCAGTTTTGGTAGTTGATACATCTCTAGGAATGCATCCATTTCTTCCAGATTATCTAATTTGCTGGCATAGATTTGCTCATAATATGTTCTTAGAATTGTTTGTATTTCTTTGGTGTTGGTTGTGATCTCTCCTTTTTCTTCATGATTTTGTTGATTTGGGTCATTTCTCTTTTCTTTTTGATAAGTCTGGCCAGGGGTTTATCCATCTTGTTAATTCTTTCAAAGAACCAGCTCCTAGTTTCGTGGATCTGTTCTACTGTTCTTTTGGTTTCTAGTTCATTGATTTCTGCTCTGATCTTTATTATTTCTCTTCTCCTGCTGGGTTTAGGCTTTATTTGATGTTTTTTCTCTAGCTCCTTTAGGTGTAGGGTTAAGTTGTGTATTTGAGACCTTTCTTGTTTCTTGAGAAAGGCTTGTATTGCTATATACTTTCCTCTTAGGACTGTCTTTGCTGCATCCCAAAGATTTTGAACAGTTGTGTTTTCATTTTCATTGGTTTCCATGAATTTTTTAAATTCTTCTTTAATTTCTTGGTTGACCCATTCATTCTTTAGTAGGATGCTTTTTAGCCTCCATGTATTTGAGCTCTTTCCAACTTTCCTCTTGTGACTGAGTTCTAGTTTCAAAACATTGTGGTCTGAAAATATGCAGGGAATGATCCCAATCTTTTGGTACTGGTTGAGACCTGATTTGTGACCTAAGATGTGATCTATTCTGGAGAATGTTCCATGGGCACTAGAGAAGAATGTGTATTCCGTTGCTTTGGGATGGAATGTTCTGAATATGTCTGTGAAGTCCATTTGGTCCAGTGTGTCATTTAAAGTCTTTATTTCCTTGTTGATCTTTTGCTTAGAATATCTGTCCATTTCAGTCAAGGGGGTGTTAAAGTCCCCCACTATTATTGTATTGTTGTCAATGTGTTTCTTTGCTTTTGTTATCAATTGCCTTATATAATTGGCTGCTCCCATGTTAGGGGCATAGATATTTATAATTTTTAGATCTTCTTGTTGGATAGACCCTTTAAGTAGGATAGAGTGTCCTTCCTCATCTCTTATTACAGTCTTTGTTTTAAAATCTAATTTGTCTGTATAAGGATTGCCACCCCAGCTTTCTTTTTGTGTCCGTTAGCATGGTAAATGGTTTTCCACCGCCTCACTTTCAATGTGGGGGTGTCTTTGGGTCTAAAATGAGTCTCTTGCAGACAGCATATGGATGGGTCTTGTTTTTTAATCCAATCTGATAGCCTGTGTCTTTTGATTGATTGGGGCATTTAGCCCATTTACATTGAGGGTAACTATGGAAAGGTATGAATTTAGTGCCATTGTATTGCCTGTAAGGTGACTGTGACTGTATATTGTCTGTGTTCCTTTCTGGTCTATGTTGGTTTTAGGGCTCTCTCTTTGCTTAGAGGATCCCTTTCAATATTTCTTGGAGAGCTGGTTTTGTGTTTGCAAATACCTTTAGTTTTTATTTGTCCTGGAAGCTTTCTATCTCTCCATGCAGCCTAGCTGGATATAGTATTCTTGGCTGCATATTTTTCTCATTTAGTTCTCTGAAGATATCATGCCAGTCTTTTCTGGCCTGCCAGGTCTCTGTGGATAGGTCTGTTGCCAATCTAATATTTCTACCATTGTAGGTTACATATCTCTTCTCCTGAGCTGCTCTCAGGATTTTCTCTTTGTCTCTGAGACTCGTAAGTTTTACTGTTAGATGTTGGGGTGTTGACCCATTTTTATTGATTTTGAGAAGGGTTCTCTGTGCCTCCTGGAATTTGATGCCTGTTTCCTTCCCCACATCAGGGAAATTCTCTGCTATTATTTGCTCCAATATACCTTCTGCCCCCCTCTCTCTTTCTCCTTCTTCTGGGATCCCAATTATTCTAATATTGTTTCATCTTATCATATCGCTTATCTCTCGAATTCTGCCGTCGTGATCCTGTAGTTGTTTCTCTCTCTTTTTCTCAGCCTCTTTATTTTCCATCATTTGGTCTTCTATATCACTGATTCTCTCTTCTGCCTCATTTATCCTAGCAGTTAGTGCCCCCATTTTTGATTGCACCTCATTAATAGCTTTTTTGATTTTGACTTGGTTAGTTTTTAGTTCTTTTATTTCTCCAGAAAGGGTTTCTCTAATAACTTCCACGCTTTTTACTAGCCCAGCTAGTATCTTTAAAGTCATGATTCTGAACTCTAGGTCCGACATCGTACTAATGTCTGTATTGAGGTGGTCCCTGGCAGTCGGTACTACCTCTTGTTCTTTTTGTTGAGGTGATTTTTTTCCATCTTTTCATTTTGTCCAAAGGAGAATAGATGAATGAGAGAACAAAATGCTAACAGGGTAACAACGTCCCCGGAAAATATACTCTAAACAAATCAGAAAAGACCTTCCAGGAAGTGGTCGCTTTTCTGTTCAGAGAGTTGTTGCTATTCTTTTCTTCGATCTCCTGTTGAATTCGTAGGTGTTCAGAATGGTTTGATCCCTATTCAGCCGAATTCTTGAGACCAGATGAAATCCAGGTCTCCTATTCTTCTGCCATCTTGCTCTGCCCTCTTCTATGCAGAGTCTTGAATTTCCTTTTCTGCACAGCTCCCTCCTCAGTGGTACCCTGTACCACAAATTCCAGTGCCTCAGTGGCCCCAAACTCTGATGTTTGCCTCCTTGATTCAGTAATACTGCCATGTTGTTTTGAAGAATGCTCCACCATCCTACAGGGCAGATCATAAAGTGCCTTCAGGCAGAAAGCTAGATAAATCACAGTACTTACCTCATATAATTCCTTTTTCTCAGGGATTATAATCGGATGCTGACTCATGTGCAATATCTGAAAACAGTTGCTTCTATATTTTATATATTCTCTCTCTCTCTCTATATATATATACACACACCATATATATATTCTCTATATATAGATATATATATTCTATTATTTATCTCTCTCTATATATATGGTCTCTATATATAGAATATATATATATACTCTATCATTTATCTATCATCTCTCTCATCTATTCATCCCCTAATTTTATAGTTGTTTTCAACTGTAGGGATAATTTGGTCTAGTTACCCAGTTGTGGTCAGAAGGGGAATTTTTGTCACTGCTTTCTTAACTGTGATTAAATATTGTAAATCAATTTAAAATCCAGTTTTCTCTTTTCAAAAGAGAGTGGTGATTACTCACACTTGTAAATAAATTGGGCAATGCCCTTTTCCTGGTCATACTTAGGCAGAGCATAGAGGGTTGGGATGGGGTGAGATAAATTCTTAGGGAAGTCCACAGTAGGTAGTAGGGACGATTTCATGGTAGAAATTGCTATCAGGAATGTGTTATCAGGGTTAGCACTTATTCTCTACTTCGAATGTTTCCTTCTAAGTGGAGAGGCAACAATTAGAGTTATACTCTTGGTCAGTTGCCTTACTCCAAGACTTCTCAAGTGCGTAGAATGTGTTATCTGGTGGATGAATTTGGGAGTAGAAATGGGAATGTTCAACTTGATCCCATTCTCCAGACCTTCTCTTGGGGATTTGTTTGCCTGGTTTATTCCTCCTTGGCTTAGTTTATACAGTAATATGCAGGAAGAAGGTAGGAGCTCAATACATGTCAGAATTAGAAGTTGTTATGACTGTTATTATTTTTTCTTTGTTTTATTTTCACTTCCAGTTCATTCTCTGTTCTGGGGTCCTCTAGAAAACAAAGCTCGAGCAATCACCTCAAGACTGCCTTTCCTTGTTAGTGTATGTAGTGAGGAGGCAGTCTCCTATGTAAGAGAATTCAAATGGGAAAATGATGACATTGACGGAAGACCTTGACCCATCTCAAAATCCCTGAGACTAAATCTGGCCCATTTTTACGTGGCTTCTGTTTGGAGACACTCAGGGTCATTGGGATTGTCCATCCACATGGTACAGAGAATCCAAAATAGCAGATACCCAAGACTACTACCAACTGATGGCAGAGACACCCATCAAGCTATCTGAGAAACAAAGAACATTTGAAATGTGCTGAGAGGTGGGGGAAACCAGGCTAAGATGGCAAACCAGGTTCAGAAACTTCACTTTGTAGATCAGTGGTAGGGTGCTGGGATTGCAATGATCCCAGAACTCATTCCTCTCCGTGGGTAGTTCTTATTCTTTTGTAACGGCCAAAAGGCAATATAGTGTGAATGGAAGATCAGAGACTCTGGAGCCCGATTATATGGTATGGTTCCTAGTTTCATCACTTCCTGACTGAATGGCCTTGGGAAAATCTTTTGACCTCTCTGTTCCTCAGTTTTTTCATCTATAAAATACTAGTCACCTACTCATAAAGTTGTTGCAAAAATTAAATGAGCTCAATGATATGAGACAAAATGAGGTAACATGCAATACTTTTAATATTACTAGTTATGCTAGCTAAAGTTTATTAAGTATTTCTTATGTGCCAGACCTGATTCTATGAGCTTTGCTTGTAACGGCTGATTAACCTTCTCACATAGAATCCTATGAGATAGGTCACCACTATTAGCCCCATACTACAGACGAAGAAACAGTTTCCTAGCTAGTGCTGGGGCTGGGACTCCAGGTCTGTCTGTCTGAAGGCCTTTCTTTCTTTGTTCTTTGGACCTTCCTCCCAACCCCAGCAGGTGTGTTTTCAGGGAAAAAGTCAAGAACCTGTATCTAGGTGAAATCTTCATTCAGCAGAAATGAGAAAGCAGAGGCCCCACTTGGGGGAAGTGGCTTTGTTTTGTGTTCTGCTGTATAATGGTCAGTCAGGAGACATAGGAGGGGCTCAGGAAAAAACAGAGTTTATTATCATCATAGCCCCCGGAGATGGGAGGCATGGTGTGCAGGACAACATGGAAAAACACCAGGGTGGTCAGGAGACAGAAGACAGGAGGAGGGGCTGCACTTTGGCTGTGGCCTTTTATTGGGGTTTCTGGCAGGAAAGACAAGGCAGGGCAGGGTGAACAGTTTAGGACTGGCTAGTTTGAACAATGCTGGTGGGCTCAGCTATGGGGGTGGTCTCTAGTTGCCTAGCACCTGGCCCCTGGAATGATGAAGGCATTAAACCATTGCCTCCAGCTGCCTAGGGACCCCAGGGAGGAGGTCGGGGCTCGGGCTGGTTAGCTTGCATATCAAAGGCATGATCTAGGCTAGGTCCTTTGCTACCTCTAAGAACTGGCAAGCCCAGGGAGAAGCAGTTTCTTGCCAGCCAGAAAGGCTTTCTAAGATGTCAAAACATCATAACATACAGAAAATCAATCAACCAGCCAATCAATCAACAAACCAAATGCATAGTACAAGCTTCTTCAAGACCGTCTGACACTGGCATTGGAGATCGTGCGGGGACCAGGATTCCAGGCTTCCTAGCCCACTCCCTCCTTAAGAGGCCCCTAGTCTTTCTAAAGGCTGGGCGAGAAGGTTCCTGCCTTTCTACCAGGCGGCAGAAGACAAGGGGGCAGGACCATGCTGGTGTTACCTGTTTGCACAGTGCCTGCCTTGCATTTTCTTTAGCCTTCCTTCACATCATCTAATTTTGATTCTTCAACAAGTTTAGGAAACAGGTACAGTAAGTGCTATTGCAATTGTTTCCCCTTACAGATGCAGAAAGAACAGCCATGAACTCTAAGCCAGGGGTGGTGTTGAGAGCTTTATAGGAACCACCTCCATCCCCACAGAGACTCAAGACATAGGTACTGCCTTTTCCCCTGATTTAACAGAAAAGCAACTGATTTCAGAGAGTTGGAGCTGGCAAAAGGCAGAGCTGGGATTGCATCTTCAGTCAACTCCAGAGCTTCAAGTACTGACCAACCCCACCCCAAGTGCCTTCTGCACCCGCTGAGTGCCTTGCTCAGGGGACAGTGGTCATCACTGGCAGGGCTGGAACTGTGACCCAAATCTTCTGCTTCTGAAGACTGTTTTCCTCTCTTTACTCCATGAACTTTCCACAGTCAAGTTGCGGGGGCCACTCCTGGTTCTATTACTTAATGTATTTTGGTGGGGACAGGGCGTAATTTAAAGTCTCAGGAAAAATGTTTGGCTCACATTTCACAGAAAAGACATTTTTAAAGTAGGACCAAGTTCTGATGGGACAATAAAATCTGAGGGAGGATTAAAACCTTCAGCCCAGGGGCGCCTGGGTGGCTCAGTCGTTAAGCGTCTGCCTTCAGCTCAGGTCATGATCTCAGGGTCCTGGGATCGAGCCCCGCATCGGGCTCCTTGCTTAGCAGGAAGCCTGCTTCTCCCTCTCCCCCTGCTTGTGTTCCCTCTCTCACTGTGTCTCTCTCTGTCAAATAAATAAAATCTTTAAAAAAAAAAAAAAAAACCTTCAGCCCAGGCAACAAAAAAGTAGAATGATCTGTAAGTACTATTACCCTTTTACCTTTGTTTCTGGTCCACCTCTATCTGTAGGCCTCCTAGGTTTGTATGAGGCATTTCAAGCATCATGGTTAGCTTCCCATGGAAGTCTATTGCATGATACATTTGTGTCTTATGCAAATGCTTGTGGGTGTGTGTCTTGTTCATATGCTAGTAGTGCCCTTGATGTATGGACTTATGTCCCTGGAAAGATTCGTTGTCCAGGACTTTTCCAGAACCCGAAAGTTACCATCACTCCGTACCTCTGATATGTCACCTCCAATATGTCCTTCCTGTTCCTCACCTGGGCCAAAGAACACTTCTTTTCCCTTCACACACATATACATAAACACCGCAGAGGATATTCAGGAAGGATGAGGATCCTGCTTCTGCCGGAGGTCCTTGCATTTGGCTTAGCTCCTCACTCGCTGCCCTGCCAATTTGCAAGGCGACAGAGCCCTAGGTTCTCCACTATTTCCAGTCAGATGCTTTGAAACTTCAAAACATTATATTCAGACCCTAGAGCCGTGTGATGGGGATGTAGGCATCCAGAGACTGGCTACAAAGCTGCTTTAAAATTGTAAAGCATGGAGCGCCTGGGTGGCTCAGTCGGTTAGCATCTACCCTCAGCTCAGGTCATGATCCTGGAGTCCTGGAATTGAGCCCCATATTGGGCTCCCTGCTCAGCGGGGAGTCTGCTTCTCCCTCTGCTCCCCCCGCACTGTGCTCCCTCTCTCTCTCTCAAACACATAAATAAAGTCTTAAAATAAAATTGTAAAACATTATGCAAATGGGAGAGCTCATTACTTGTTACCAATTATTACAATGATTAGTAACGTTATCATCATTGTCTTCTCTAATCATTGCCAGGGTCAGTCTCCTCGTCTGTCTTCTTCCTTTTGGACTAGAAGCCCCATCTTGAACTTCCCCATATCGAGCGAAGGAGAACTCAGCCCTCCTCTGCCTGGTGGATCCTCAGAGCACAAGCTCAGGTCTACCTCGGGCGTACTTATGTTCTCTTTTCCCTCCGGCTGAACAGAGCTTTTCCCTGAGTCATGCCTAATTCAATATCTGCATGGACTTGTGATGGTGAGTTTCATGCATCAACTTGGCGAGGCCAGTTATTCAAGCAAATAGGAATGGAGGTGTTGCTGTGGACATCTGTTGTGAATGTGGGGAACCTCCACCATCGGTTGACTTTGAGCAAAGGAGATTACCCTCAAGCATGTGGGTGGGCCTCTTTCAAGCAGTTGGAAGGCCCTAAGATCAAAAACTGAGGTTTCCAGAGGAAATTCTGCTTTCTGCCTGCTGCAGAAACTCCTGCCTGAGCTTCCAGCCTGCCGGTCTGCCCTACAGATTTCAAACTCCAGCCCTCACGCGTCTCCAGCTTGCCTTGTGGATTTTGGACTTGCCGGTGCCCACAATCTCATGAGTCAACTCCTTCAAATAGATCTCTTTATATAAATATGATATCAGTTCTGTTTCTCTGGAGAGTTCCAACTGATTCACAAGGTCACGAAAGACATTGTACCCTGCCTTTAATTCTGCTCTATTCGGTTCAGCCAGTTTGTTCTCCAGACGCTAATTTTCAGGTTTCCTCCCCTAACAGTGAAAAGATGGACCCCTCTTTCATTTCTACCTCTCCTTGTGCGGCAGTCAGTCTTGGAGGTCCACCCAATAGGGACTTCTTCCACCTTTCCTCTGTCCCAGGGAACATGGAGGGGAGAAACCCCCTGCATTCGCCTGGGCAATTAGGATTTGGCCATCTGAGAGATCCTGGTGAATTTCATCACGGCTTCCAACGTCGAAAAAGACGCGTTAGAGTTCCTAGGCCATTCCCACCCAGCCTTCCGCAGCATCAATATTTGTCTTGCTAATTTATAAGCGGAAACGCGTGCACCCGGTCTCGTGCGTGGATACACTTGATGAAGAATACCGATAGTCTGAGCCTTGGGTTTGTTTGTTTTCCATTTCCTGGGAACTCGAAAGAAGGAAGTGTTATACACACACCGATAGGTATTTCACCTCTGAAGGATCCCAGGCGTGGAGTTTGAAGAGTCACATCTCATTCAACATTCTTTCCCCAAGTTCAGCGATCAGACAAATAGACATATGGAAGATGCTAAAGTTAGGTACGACACATGCAAGAAAGATGTTCGCATGGCACCCGCGCTCTTCAGCCCTCTCAACACAGAATACCATCCTGTTAAAAACGGTCTATTTTTATGGAACTCTTTTGCTTATATTGAGATATAAAATTATTAGTCTGAGGTTGGCTCACATCATCAGAGCCTCAGATTCTTGGCAGAGCTGCCTGCAGTCTGTTCCAGTCACTCATTGCCAGGGACAGAGCCCGCACAGGAGCAAAAAATAGGTCTTCCTGCCGAAACCTGCTGAGCTACCGGGAAAGCGATGTGCGAGAAGAATTTAAGACCCTGGCCTTAAGAAAGTTTCCGTATTCTCCTCAGACAGACTTGCCCTTGGTAGGTGACTGATAATATGAAATCAGAGAGTTTCAGCGGGTATCAGGCAAGTAGCAAAGGGAGACTTGGCAGTCGGCGGCCCTGTTATAGGAGAATTTTGCATATAAATTACATATGCATATGACATTTTAGCTCCAACTTTACATGTGTTTTGGAGGCTGGATGCAAGTCTTGTCCCTGCCTGTCTGTTTGCTTTTCCCATTGCTGCATCAATATTAATCCTGCTGTTTTTAGTTCAATCTGAAGAAAAGCATGGGTTTTCTTTTTCTTTATTGGAAACGGCAAGTGGGACACTGTGTTTTTTTAGTGCGCTGTCCATGCCCTTTGTTTTTATTTTATTTTTTTTTTAATTTTTGGCGAACCCTGGCGTCCTCTATGCAGAAATGTGTCCCAACTTTCATTGTGTTGAAACGTTTCCAGGGTGATCCCCCTGCCACCATGCCCTCCTTTTGAGTAGGCTTCAGAGTGGTGAAGTTTTAGGTAAATGTGTTTTATGAGAAGCTTCTATTATCCATTATTTCTCCCTTCTTGGAAACCCGAGAGCCTTCCTACGGGGGAGAAATGTGATGTGAGAACAAGGTGTTCCAATGCTTCACTTTACTGGTGGAGGAGGCAGGGCTCTGGAGAGAGTGGCCCGCTTGAAGTCTTCAGGGAGTCAGAGGCTGAAATGAGATAAGAAGCCATGTCATTGACATTCTTCTCCAAGATTGTCTTCCTAGATCCCACAGGGGTGGGAGGGTCTGCAGCTTATAGCCTGTGGGTCAAATATGACCTGCCAGCTGGTTTTTTTTGTTTTTTGTTTTGTTTTTTTTTTTTGATGAGCTGTACCACCCAACGTGGGGTTTGAACTCACAACCCTGAGATCAAGAATCACCTGCTCTACAGACTGAACTGGCCAAGTGGTCCCTGATACCTGTCTTTGGTATAGCCCGAAAGCTAAGCATAGTTTTTGCATTTTTAAATGGTGGAAGAGAGATCAAAGGGAACATGATATCCTATGGAACTCAAATTTCAGTGCCCATAAAAAATGTTGTATGTGCACACGGCCGCATCCATTTGTTTGCAAATTACCTGTGGCTGCTTTTGTGCTACAGGGCAGGGTACTGTGGTGGTGAGACTGTAGGGCCCGCAGAGCCTAAAATACTTTACAGAAAAACTGTGCTGACCTCTGCTCCACCACACTAGTCTCTTCATTCTCTGGACAGATGGATGTGGTCAGCATCTTCTTCTAATTCAGTCAAATCCATCCATTGGTTGCTAGATTCAGTCTTCACCGTTTATATTAAGATTAGCTACTGTTACATCCAGATTTGGGTTAAGTCTTTTATTGTGCATTTCAGGTACAAATTAATGCAGAGCAAGTGAGTTTTGAGCTGACCTTTGGAGTCCCCATTGCGAGTTCTCCTAGCGGTATGTCGAATGGCATTAATAATTGTATATCAGCCCGACCAAGAGGAGAGTGGATGTTTCATTCTCCACTTTGTAGATTGGCCCACTCTGGTATTCATGACAGTCACTACACTTCTTAAAATGGATGTAGACAAAGCATCTCTAGGCTGGTGTGAACGGGTGATAAAGAAAACTCTAAACTCTTTTCTAGGAGAAACTATTAAGGGAAATGGATATGAGATCTCTTGGAGGGAGGGGTAGGGCGATGGGCATGGAAATTAGAGCCAAAGACTTCAAATGCTGTGGAGCAGAACAGTGACTGAGCTTGCTTGCTTTTTAGGCTCTGGGCGCCAAAGGAGGAAGCTATGTTTTGATGACGACAGGCACGTTTTGATGTCCTAGACCCAAGACTCCATCACTTTAACATAGTCAACCATGAAATGGGCAGCCAGAACAGGAAGTACCCCTTCCTGGAGACGGTTGACAGCCCCCAGTGCAGGCTGTCCTAGAAAGGCTTCAGACCTCTGTTGTTGGGTCCAAAATGTCTAGCACATCTCATCCAAAGTTGAATGGATTCGAGTCCCTTCCCCATCCAGTCAAGTTGCATTAGAACCAGAATCACCAGCCTGGGTTCTAGGGTAAGGGTTTAATTCTGGTGTTGGGATTTCTGTTTGAAATTCTCTTGAAAAAATGTGGTCACATCAATTTATTAACTTAGTGCCGAGGGATTTAGGAAGAGTTAACAAAACACACAACGAACATAAATTGAGATGTAGAATATCTAAAGTGTTGTTCAAGAACAATTTTCCAAAACGTGAGCCAGGCCCTCAGCTCTCCAGAGTGGAGGGTTTTGTTTTGTTTTGTTTTTTAGCACTCTGTAATGTCTTAGATAGAGATAATATAATGAGAAAAAGGAGACGCATAGGTCTTGCTATAGCGTCAAAAAGAGCTAGCAGTTGGCCAGGCAGACTGATTCTCTGTGATTTGCATGTTATCGAGAAGCCTCTGGCTTGCTGAAATTCTTCATAGAAACTCCAATGGCGATACATTTCAGATGTCACAGTTTTCACTAATAAAGAGATTGAGGAAATGTTCTCTGAGTAGATCACTCATTCACACAACAAATATTTACTGAGAGCTTGTTACAAGCAAGGCACTGGCAAAAGCTACAATTCTTTATATCTTTTCAGGATTTGGGCTGTTTTTTATGTTGAGGATTTCTTTCTTTGACAAATATTTGTGGGGTATCAGCTCTGTGTAAGACACTGTGCAGGGCGAGGTATGATTGGAGAAGCAGCATAGGGTCATGGCTAAGAATCCAGACTCTGGAGCCAGACTGCCTGCATTTTAGCCTCACCTGCTCTGAGTCTTGGTGGGAATGTTTCCTGGCAATGTTCCTTAACCTCCCTTGGCCTCCGTTTCTTTACCTCTAGAATGGGTGGTAACAGTAGCCCCCAAAAGAGGATGGTTGTGAGGATTAAGTGAGTCAGTGTGTGTGGAGCTCTCAGACCAGGGTCTGGTGCATGATAGTGTGATTTAAGCATATGATACTATCATTCTGCTGAAACGCTTGAAGATGCTCTGCTCTCCCTGTATTTTTCCCTTGTATGACACTGTGTACATTACCTCCACAAGCATCCTTTTGATCCTCACCACTGTATGCTCTGCAGCAAGTAGGTAAATCTGATCACACTCATTTTATAGTTGAAGAAATGACATGCAGATTGGGTAAACGGCTTGCCCATGGCCACCTGGAGCCAAAGACCTCAACCCTAAGTACAATTCTATTCCCGCTTGCCTTTTAGCATACTAGCCATGTGACAAGTCTGCCCCACCCGGGGTGAGGGTGGGGCTGGTACTGGCTGTGGGCCAAGGGAACCGGGTTCATTACTGCTCTATTCAACAACAGAGTGAAGAACCAACATGCTTCCCTCAGTGTTCTGCCTGAAGGATGAGGGAAGATGTTTCACTGTGTCAGTCAAGAGACTGGGAGCTGGGGGTGTCCTTGACAGACCTGTTTCTGAGAACAATTCTTCTATTTATCTGGGGACCTTTGAGCCAAGTAAGAGAAACCAAGAGAAACAGAGCAGATGCTGAGCAGGGTGGGTGTCACCACACTCAAGACTCCATACCTGTAGGAAGGGCGTTTGGCAACTTCTCTTGTGGGAGGAGTATTTTAAATGTAACAAAGGGACAACTCAGGGTTTTGCTGCAGGGACCTTGGAAGATTCAAGGGACCCACCCAGAGGTCATGAGAACAGCTAAGGATTCTCTGAACACGTGAAGGAAAGTGAAAGAGGGAATCTGAAGACAAGATGGTGTCTGAACATGAAAGGAGTTTGGATTCCCTTAACTCTCCAACGCAGCAGGGGTTCCTGAACTCCCTTACTCCTGGGCTCCAGAGGCTGTGGGTGGAAGCAGGTTAGATGAGGCTGACTGGAGGGGGAATGTCTCTGGGTTCTGAGGAGGGATGAGCCCAGAGCAGGGTGTAACTGAAAGGGCAGACCTGGGTTTGGTGGGAGAACTTTGCAGGCAGCTCAATGGCCACAGGGCTGAGAGGCAATGCTTCCCAGGACTCGGTGTGTGCAATGGAGTTCTGGAAAACCCAGGGGGCAGAACACAAAATCACGTGCCTCAACACCTCATACAGTATCAAGGGATGCCATGCGGGAGTGGGATGGCAGACCTAGAATGTCCAGAGCTGCATATCAGATGGAGATTTCCAGAGTACTTTCTGTCGAATTCTTTAACCTAACTATGTGTGATGTTTCATTTTCTGCGTCCATCTGGCTAGGCTACGGGACCCTGTTATTTGGCCAAACACTCATCTAGATGTTGCTGTGAAGGTATTTTTAAGATGAGATTAACACTTCAACCTCTGAGTAAAGCAGATTATCCTCGGTGATGTGGGTGGGCCTCATCCAATCAGTTGAAGGCCTTAAGAGCAAAGACTGAGGTTTCCTGAGGTTTCCTGAGGTAGAAGCAATTCTACCTCAAGACCACAACATAGAAACCCCAGTCGAGTTTCCTGCCTCTTGGCCTGCCCTGCCAACACCTAACATCAACACTTACCTGAATTTCCAGCCTGCGGAGTTTGGACTTGTCAGCCCCCATCAGAACATGAGCCAAACTGTCTCTCATATATATTATACTTTAGTCAGGGAGACAGACATCCCAAAACCGCCATAAAGAAAACAAAGCCCAATGATAAGAGAGCCATGACTGGCTGCTGGTACCATCTCAAGAAGGTCGGTCAGGGAAAGCTTCTTGAGGAAATGACGTGTAACTGAGAACAAAAGGAGGACCCAGCTGTGTGAAGGCCAATGGGAAGAGCATTCCAGGAGGAAAAAGAGCAAGTGCAAAGGTCCTGTGGTAGGGATGGGCTTGGAGTGTTGGAAGACCAGAAGGGAGTCAGGTGAATGAGCTCCCAGAGGTGAACTGATCACTCACACAGGACCTTTCAAAAGGTAAGAAATCTGATGTTATTCTTGCAGTGGAATAAGGATAGTAACACTGATTGCCTCTCCACGCCGGGTGGGATTCTAGCTGCTCTCTGGATGTGTCTTACCCCTCCAGCAACCATGCCAGTAGACATCACTATCCTCATTGTCCTGACAAGGATATCAGGTAGAGAGGGAATGCCTTCATCAGGGTGAAGCAGGGCAAACCCGTGGTGAGTCCAGGAGAGAAACCAAATTCTGTGGTCTTCAGACCCCACGCTGTATTGAAATGTTCTCAGTCACCATCAAGAGTCACTGGACTCGGGGCCAGCCTTCCGGTGCTTCGTGGACGTGGTGACTGAGTTCCCAGGATCGGAAGGGTCATGCCTCTTGTAGACCCTGAGCCTAGTGGTGGCTCAGGACCCTGGTCAGGGAGCACATTTGCATCATGACCTGTCAGCCCCCGGAAGTCATCAGCTCGCCCTTCATGTCTGACACAGGAGGACCAAGAATCGACCTTTCCTGTCCCCGAGTCGAATTTGAACTTGCGTGAGGAGGACAGATGGGATGTTTCGGGGTGGGGGTGGTGTGGGGTGGGGGGAAAGGAACAGGGAGGGGCTGTTCTGCAAGGCAAGCCTGTAGGAGAGGGCAAGAAAGAAAGGAGAAGGAGCAAAGCCGGGCAGGCAGGCTGCGGTCTCAGGCTTCAAAACCCCATTGCTTCTCTGATTGATACTTTTCAATTATTCCTTCCCATTTCACTGACATTTGAAATGTTATTTTTTTTTTTTTTTCGGAGCGATAACTTCAAATGCTTAAGTTCCCACAGTCCTGGTAGCCCTGTTTAGCTGTAGTGGTAAATTGCTTCCTTGTACAACATAATGGCATTGACAGCCTTTTGCTAGGGAAATGAGTTCTCCAGTGGGACATGCCGATGATAAGACGTCCGTTTTTGAAATTGTATTTCTCTGTATCAGAATTAAATCTGGACTTTATATTTCTGGGCTGCCATGCTCAGGAGCTGGCCCCTATACAGTAACCCCGAGACTGACAAGCAATGCTTACACAGGGACTCTTTCGCTTAAATTGGATCTGTGCTTTTATGCTCTCTCCTATTATTAGCTATTAAAATCTCTCAAACTGCACCCCCCTCAACACCCCTTCTTTCTTCTTCTTCTTCTTCATCGTGGTCTTCTCCCCCCTTTTTAAATAGTGATAGGGTTTTCCAAACCCGAAACTCAGACAACCGCAGAGTGGGGCAGAAGAGGATTTCTCATCTCTGAGGCAATAATTCCATCCGGAGGCTGAAAGGTGTAAAATTAACGCAAACTTAGTAAAATGCGGTATTGATTTTCTGTGATTCATAGGGGGACCTGCTTTTCATTACAATAGAGGGTCAGGGCTGAGCATATAATAGGGGGAAGCTGAAAGGCTTTTGTGTGAATGACTTTGCAGAAGGAAAAGGGGGGTCCTCTTCGGATGCTGTCTATAAAGCCAGCTCATCCTTTCCCTTTCTTTCTGGTTGTTACCTGCAGGCCTGTCTGCTCCCCCCAAAACCCCGAGTTCCCCCCCCAGGACAGGAACAGTTCAAGACCAAAGCAAAGTGTCCCCTGCCCGCCCCCCCCATGCTTTTCATCTGCGAGTGTTCTTGACCATGTCCTAGTATGTTTGCCTGGTTGATGCTCTTATTAACGTGCCATCACCCAGCTGAATAAAGGCGGTGGCCTGGAGGGTATCAGCATATGCAATTTCATTTTAACCTGAGCATTAATTTCTCTCTTAAAATAATAATAAAGAAAGCACAAAATAATCAGCTGTGACCGGGTAAGGATTTTTTTTTCCTCCGCTTGCATTCTGTTAAGATCCAAGAGCTTTCTCTTGATCCCTTGACCCCCTATTTCAAAATTATTTGGGTTCCTGGCTGCCTCTTCTTCCCGGAAGACTTCATCATTTGGCATTTGAACTGGGGAGGGGGTTGGTCTTGAGAAATCTAAATACCCTCCTTGAATCTGGTTTAATGTTGTTGAGATCCCATCACCCGGCAGGCAAGGGCAGGCAACGTGGGGTTGTTCTCATGGAAATGATGGTCAAGGTTACAGCACCTGGAAAAGCAACCAAGGGAGCTGGAGCCTCAGGAGCAGCTGCTCAGTGCTGACCTTGAACTGGCTTCCTGCTGAAAGGGGGGGCAGCACAGTGTCAGGGAGTCCCCTCAGCCCCAGTCCAGGGTGCAGGTTCCTTCAGAAGCGGGCTCCTGCCCACTTGGAGGCATGTGCATCTCCTTCTGCAGGGTGTGGAGGAGATGCTCCAATTCGACCAGAATGTAACTTTACAGCTTGTGTGTTTCCTAAATGTCATTAATAATCAGGAACGTTGAATACAGAAGGGCAAGTTAAATCCTGTCATTGAAACAGCAAACAGCTTTAGTCAAATGTATTGGCAAAGGATTAAAAATGCATCAAGCATGTATTTGTCTTCTCTATGGGAAGCCCTTATTAATAGTCTGAAGAGTGGAAAGCTTTGCCCTTATACAATCAGCACTGTAGTCGTTTCTTTAAAAATATGTTTTAATGTGTGAAATTGCAGGATGCCAACGTTGCCATTAAAACCCCTCTCCAGTTCCAATAATTTCTCCACTTACATTCCTTCCCCTTCCCCTCCCCCCACTTTAAAAAAATTCTCCTTCTTCCAAAGCGTATTTCCAAGTGGTCGGAGCAGGAATGCAGGGTTACCAGGAAGGCAAACACACAGCTCCTGTCTCTAGTTCTGCTGGCTGTGGCCATAGAGGGGGGCAGTCCTGCTGCTCCTGGGGGACCCTGTTCATTAGCCAAGTGCAAGAACACATTCTTTCTGGGGAATTAAGACTGCAGTGTTTGTATCAGAAAGAGCACGATCTAGTCTCAACTCTGTCTTGTCATTACTTGGGTACCTACTGCATACCAGAAAGTGTGTATGTGATGGTTCTGCTTATTTCTCACAACTCTGGTATTGATGTGGTTCACAGAGGTGAAACAGTATGCCCAAGGTCAAGAGTGAACATGGATCAGAGCCCAGCTTTGGTCTATTTGATGTCTCGGCTGCTTTTCTTTCCTTCATTCCTTCCCTCTCTCACACCTACCTACCTTCCTTCCTTCCTTCCTTTCTTCCTTCCTTCCTTCCTTCTTTCCTTCCTTCCTTCTTTCCTTCCTGTTGTGGCTCAGTCTAGTTATTCAATAGACATTTTCTGAGCACCTATTTTAGCTAGGGTCCAAATGAGTGAGATGCAGGATCTGCCTTCGGAGACCCAACTTCTTTGCCAGGCACACAACCCCAGGAGCCCTGTGGCTGGCTGTGGGTCTCCACTTTCCATTCTTTTCCAGACCTCCACTCTCCAACATCATGACCTGTGGAGAAATGGGAAGTATGTGAGAAAATCACCCCTCACTCCTGTCTTTCTTGAATTTCTACCAATTCCCGGGGCAATGTGTGACACCCACAACAGTTTAGCTCTCCTTCTCCTGGATCCTTCTGCCTTGTGTTTTAGATTCAGGGCTCATGCACCGTATTGTCAACACTCCGGCTCATGGACTACTATTGTTGCACTCACACACACACTCATGGAAAAAAAAAAAATCAATGCAATTTGAATTTTTCTTCCCCAGCCCAGTCTTTGGTAAATTGTTGTGGAGAGCTATTGATCTCTTATTGCGATGTGATTTTTAAACAGCATTAAGGTAAACATAGTCTTATTGTGTTCATTTTACTGGATAACACTTATCTAGACAAAAGGAGACATGAAGCAGCCAGGGCTCCTCAGCTTACCTCCAGGAAAGATACAGTGAATCACCTCCAATAAAAACAAAGCAAAACAAAAAGCTCTCCATGCTGAACAGAACGGGAAATTGCTCTCTTGTCACTAATTTTGATTGAATTGAGTCGGCAATCTCTGAACTGGTTCACTGATACAACAATAGAAAACATTTAACTATTTCTTACACTTTTATACATAGAACATAGGTTTTCAGAGTGAAGGATGTGTGTGTTTGAGGCTCAGACCCACACAGACGACAGATTGCCTGGGACTTGGATCCCAGGACTTGGTGAAGTGAGATGTTGTCTGGGAGAGTGCCCAGTGGCCACTGGAGGTGCAGACTTGGCCCTTGCCCACTGGGAAGATTGGGGCTCAGAGTTAGTGATGTTAATGACCATGCTAGCTGACATTCATTGAGGGCTTTCTGTGCATCATTATATGTACCATTTCATTAAATCCTCATGACATCACCATGTTGACTCTGCTTTAATGACCCCCATGTCTTACAGGTGGCAGAACTCAGCCGTTGCCAGACCTGCTTAAGGACCAGTCCTGGGTCAGAAGCGCTCTGGTCCAGGAAGCAGGAAACTTCTATTCCAGCTGTGGCTTCACCGATGGACTTGCCTCCAATTCCCAGCATCTACTTACCAAAATCTACGTTACTCAGGTTCTCCAGAGAAACAGAAACAATAGGATGAACCAATATATATACTGGGTAGGCTAGCAGGCTGCAGGCCCAGGGAAGAATTCATGTAGCAGCTCAAGTCTGAAGGCCATCTGCTGGCAGAATTCCTTCTTGCTCAGGGGAGTTCAGTCTTTTAGCTTTTAAGGCCTTCAACTGATTAGATGTGGACCACCTACACTATGAAGGACAAGTCTGCTTTACTCAAAGTCTACTGACTTAAGTACTAATCCCATCTAAAAAAGTACCTTCGCAGCAACAGCTAGACTGGTGGTGGGCCACATCTCTGGGTACCATGGCCAAGCCATAAAATTAACATATAAAATTAACCATTCCACATGGTTTTTTCTGAATGTTGGTCTCCTCCTTCATAAAGTGGGGAAAGAACCCCCAACTCCACTGCCTGGCAGTGACAGTTCAATGACCCCGTGCTTGTGAGACGCCCCACATTCAGTAAACGCAAGCTGCCTCCCCCTTCCCTCCTGGGATCCCTCTTTCCCCGACAACAGTATGGGCCAGCTTTGTAAAGGCAGAGGGTAAATACTGTAGGCTTTGTGGGCCATTATGGCCTCTGCCCCAACTGTTCAACCCTGTCTTCGCAGTGTGACAGCAACCACCGAAAAGACCTGGACTAGTGGGCATGGCCATTCACCACCAAAACTTTCTTGCCAGCGACTGAAATGTGAATTTCATGTAATTTTCATGAATCATAAAATCCCGTTCAATCATTAAAAAATGTGCAACCACTCTCGGCTCACGGGCCCTACCAAAGTAATGGGAGGCCGGATGGGACCCATGGGCCCTGGTTTGCCAAGCCCTCTACTGGACTCTCGAGCCCCTCGAGGGCAGGAACCGGGAATATTTTGCTCTGCCTGGGATCCCCAGCACATTTCCTGTGCAGGTCAGCTATGCAACAAATAAACAGGATATATCCTGCGTTATGGAGATTACAATCCTTGATCTGTCTACCCCTTAGGGTTATGGGGGGGGTGACACATTGTCAGCCCTGGCCATTGGCTTCTGCCAGCTTCGTCACCTCTCAATTCTTTAAGGGGACCCGCTGACGTTCTTCGCGGCGACGATCATAGAATGGCCAATAAAAAGGGAAGAGACCAATATTCTAAAACCCATTTGGTTGAGTTATTCATTTACCACTTATTAATTTATTAACAATTTCACGCTCCCCCCACCCCAGACGCAACAAAGGCAAACTTTGTTCTTCTCGGTTCCCCAGGGAGCCTTCATTTCGGGGGTGGCCTGAGGAGAGACCAGCGAACTAGGCGGTGTAGTCTATTAAAGCACAGCTGTTCATCAATTAGGACTCAGAAATGCGTCCCGCTGTTTTACGGTGGCTTGATGTGCCTCGTGTTGTCAGCAGGCACCGCGAGAAGGGACTGAGGCTCCCATTTCTTTCCTTCCAGTTCCTGTAGACGCTGGCCCAGAGGGCACTGGGTTCCCAAGCTCCCCTCCACTGGCCTCAGCTCTGCCTTGTCCAGCCCCAGCCACAGCCGGGGGGCACCACCGCCTCCCCATGAAGTCCAAAAACTGATCTGCACCCTGAGGGTGGGGGGAAGCCAAGGTCACAGTGGGTCCCTCATAGATGCAGCTTGAATAGTACAGTGTCCTTGATTTGACCCAAATGAGGCCTCCACTGGGATCCCTTATGTTCCGAGCAGCCTCCCCTGGTGCTCCCTGAAAAGAGGAAGTCGGCTGTGGATTCAGAAAGTCTAGGCTTTAAATACCATTTACACCCATTCCCGGTTCCTACCACAAATTAAAGAGAACACCAGAGAGAGTACTGATTATCATCAAACAAAGAGTTCTCGATCTCTTAGTGCAAGTCCAGCTTATTTTTACTTCTATAATATTTAGAATAATATTTTCCAAGGTCATGTGTGGGTTGGCCCCACCTACCTGTCAACAACAGCTCATGCCAAGATACCCCAGGGCCTTTGCACTGTCTTCTTTGCCTTCTTTGGTCTTCCCTTAGAGGTCACCTCTTCTGAGACACCTGCCCAGGTCATGCTATCTCAAGGCATTCTCACTCTAATGACACCATCCTGTTTATTTGTACAATTTGTGATTCTTCGGTTTGTCCCCTCTGCATCCTGTCACCCTCTGCTTTCACGTAAACTCCATAGAAGCTTGGCACAAATATAGGAGCTCAATTAATCTTTGTTGACCATGTGAGTGGAATGTGTGATTGGAGAATGAGCATCCCAGTCTGGGGACTGCCCTGGAATGGGGATCCGAGCTCTGGGATTAAAGACATGGTCACTGTGGTCTGGGGCCAGTCACAGCCTTTGGGCATCGGTTTCTACGGCTGAGGAACAAGGACAAGGCTGGAACCTTTCCCTTTAGGAGCACTGGGGCAGTCAAATGTTGCAAAGGTTATGAACTATCAATCACGATACACATCTTAGTCATGGGGGACGCTGCCTGCTTCTGGAAGGCAGGGACGGAGGGAGACTCAGCTTTGTCCCTGTACCTCCTGTTAGAATCCCTGTTCACTTTCCATAATAACTGTTGAATAGAAGGAGGGTGTGGGCCCATCTAAGCCAGCACTAAGGAATTGAGAACGAAAGAATCATGTGCTGGAAGAGAGATTGTCCGGTTTCCCCAGTGCTGTGGACTGAATTGTGTCCCCACAAAATTCATATGCTGGGATGCTAACCCCTAGTATCTCAAGAATGGGACTGTGTTTGGAGACAGGGCCCTTAAAGGGTGATTCATACGGGGCAGGCCTTAATCTGTCTGACGGGTGTTCTTGCGGGGGAGGAGAAGGTGTCCGTCTGTAAACCAAGGAGAGAGGCTTCAGGAGAATCCAGTCCTGGGTTCCCTTTGATCTTTGGGGTCCAGGCTCTAGAACTGCGAGAATGCATTTCTGCTGTGTGAGCCCCCCAGTCTGTGGTGCTTCTTCATGGCAGCCCCGGACAGCCCCTTTCCAGCAGTAACACAGCCCGGGTTGATGGAAAGCTGACCTCGTTCAAGGCACCACGAGAAATGCATTATAGCAAAGATCTCATGACATGTCCTGACAACTTGGAAAGGCGGTCCTTATCACCCCCAGCTGTGAGACGTAGGAACTGAGGCAGAGAGGGAACAGAGTGGCCATGCCCGAGCAGCGCGGTGGTTAAGGGGAGAGGCTCCGAGAAAACCTCCGGGTCTGTAGCTTGGCTCCGTCCTCTGCCAGCCATGGGGTCTCAGCGTGATTGCTTAGCCACAGCTGCAGGGTTTCTGTCTTTTAACGGGGCGAGTAACAGTGGTGCCCAGTGCTTAGAGCAGGTGAGTGGCTTCCAGGAGAGAATGCGCTCCAGGGCTTGCTTAGCACAGCAAGTGGCCCGGGGTGAGCTCTTAACTCGTGGGCACTGTTCATAACT
Organism: Eumetopias jubatus; assembly: GCF_037043125.1. Lineage (NCBI taxonomy): Eukaryota > Metazoa > Chordata > Mammalia > Carnivora > Otariidae > Eumetopias > Eumetopias jubatus. Next base: position 7,986,789 of record NW_028274813.1, on the reverse strand, counting down.
CTTGCACCAGGTTGCCCAGACTCGAGACCTGCCCTTTTCCTCTCTCCCTGGCCTCAGGGATGGAGGCTCTGGGCTGGATGAGCCGCAGGCCCTGCAGCCTGGTGCCTGGACCACTGAAGGGGAGCTGGCCTCCAGTAGCACATCTGGTGGTTTGAACCCCTCTCTGAGCCCTTGGGACCATGGCTGAGCCTTTCAAGGACCTTCTCCTTTACCTCTGCTGCCGTAGAACAAATAAGGAGCCTGCTGTGGCAGCCAGTCACCTCCTTAATTAAGCAGTACAAATGTCGGAAAGGTGTGAAAGCAAGACTCCATGTGCATAATCTAGCTCAGGAGATCAAGAACAAATCTTAGGTTGCAATGTGAATCATTTTTTTTCTTTTTTTTTTTTTGCTGTAATGAAATTATTGAGCTCCCTGAGAATTGCCAAGATGTTGAAACAGCAAATAATGGTGATTCCTAACCACATCTGTGGACACATGAGGGTCCTGAAGGATTTTGGAACCCAGTCACTCCCTTGTCCTGGCCTCCAGCGCATGTGCCACCTCCTGACTGTGCAGCTCTAGGAGAATTTCCTTAACCTCTCCATGTCTCAGTTACCACGTCTGTATAATGGGATTTGGAATAGAACCTATTTCCTGGGTGGTTGGACAGACCAAGATATGTAATACACAGAAAGCACTTAGCACAGCGTCTGCTCAAGAACCGAGAGCTATGGTCTGATAGTTCTTACCGTTATCATTATGTTAATTCTCCATTATGCCCTCCACCTACCCCTGCCCCCTTAACTTGGACCATCCCAGCCCCCCCCGCCCCGATTTCTCCCCATCTGCACCTGGCTCTATGGCCTCCATTCTTGCACTGATCCTTGCTCTTTGTGCAATGCTTGCTCTCATCTCCTCCTGGCAGAGATGAGTAGTCGGAATTGGTGGTCTGGTGGACTGGTTAGTAGTCATCCTCTGACCTCCAGCTATTATGACCTCCTCTATGGAGCCTCTCCCGGGTGTTTGCAGCTTCTGTAGCTTGTCTCGTGTGGCTCTCCTAAAGCCTTGTAAGGGGAGTCCTCTTCCCTGTTTTATACATTGGGAAACTAAGGCCCACAGAGATTGATTTGTCTAAGGCCACAAACCTTCCAGGTCACAGGTTTCAAGCCTAGGACTCTGTGGCCTCCAGGCTGCCCTGATTTACCCCATGTCTCTCCTCACACCTGTCATGTTGTATCCAAATTCCTTGTGCAGTGACCATTGACCCAGCCACGTACTGAATCTTTGCGGTGGGCAGAAGTCTATCCATCCCTGTATCCCTGGCATCTAGCATGACACCTGGCACAGACAGGTGCTTGATAAATCCGTGGTGAGTGAGTGAAGGGAAGAATAAATTGCGCACACATGTAACAAAGGGATTAGATGTGAAGGAAGCTCGAAGCTCTCCCATGACTCCCAAAACTCTAAGTTGCATCATTCACAGAAATTTCTTCCTGTCAAAATCATGTTAGGAAAATATGGCAGCAAGTAATATTGTGCAATTGTTGATGTAATTTGCAATTGCCATAAGTTCTTACTGAGACATGAACTTAAACATCACAGCGGTTGGTCAAATATGTGTATCCAGAGAATTCTAGGTGGGTCTCCGAGTGGACCAACCTGAGTAGCATGTTGGCCCCCGGGGGTAGCTATTGAAACAGAAAAGGTGGGAGGGCAGAGCAGACCTGTGCCTGCTCCGCTTCAGTTGTCTGTTGGTTCCAAAACTTTCATCAAGTCGCTGGGCCTCGGTTTCTGCATCTGTGAAATGGGGACAATGTAAAATGGGGCTGTGTGTGGTCAGAGCTGTGGCTGTGTCATGGAGAACCCAATGTGAGTCAGTCTCCTCTTCCTCCCTTTGCAATTTATGAGCTAGAGTTCAGTCTCCCCACTCAGACAGTTCAGGCACTGTTAGCCCATCTTTCAACCCCATACTTTGTCTGTCGCCACCTGTGGCAGCAACAACAAGCATTTATTGAACATCTGCCTTGCGGCATTTGGCATGCCTCATGCCCCAGACAACCCTGGTCAAGGCTACAGGATTGGTACGGATGACAGGGGCTCTTGGAGCTCACAGGGCAGTGCCATCCCTTCTAGCCGGGGTTTGACTCAGCTGTGAAAGGCTGGGGACTCCAATGGGCGAAGAAGGAAAGGGTCAGTAATAGGGATGGGCAAACAGATGTCATGGGGGGGTCCCAAGGAGAAGATGCAAGGCTCAGGTGGGGGTCATCAGTAGACAGTGCGCTGGACTGGGGGCTCTGCATGAGAAGAGGAAGTGGAGGGGCACCCTGCTGAGTAGCATGTGGCCAAGAAAGGGTCACGAAGGCCTTCCTTCCTCCCTGTTGTCACCCTTCCTTCCTCTGTCTTCTCTAATTCTCTCTCTCCCCCTACCAATTTCAGACAGATAGAGTTTAAGCTAAGGCTGAAGTTGGAGGATAGAAAAGACAGATCACAGTGGGGTTCTATATGGGTGTGGAAAATAGAAGAGATCAAGTCAGAAAAAGATTAAAATATCAGTACAGTTTCTAAATCCTGAGACTAAGTGCGAGTCTGTAAAGGACAAAAGACAGAATACTCTATCCTCCTAACACCACCCATCTCCTGCTTCATTTCTGTTTCTGCCTTGGGATGGCTGTGACACAAGTGTAAATCCTAGCACTCAGCCAGTGAGCATCTGATTTCTCCCAGCTTTGGCTTAAAGGGAACAAGAATGCTCTGTCTATCTATCTATCTATCTATCTATCTATCTATCTATCTATCTATCGGTTATTTTTCCACCCTCCCATCTGTCCATTTGTCTGTCCATCCATCCATCATATGTCCATCTATCCATCATATGTCCATCCATCCGTCCATCACCTATCCAACCATCCATCCATCCATCTGTCCATCCATCCAACCATCCATCCATCCATCCGTCCGTCCATCCATCTGTCCAACCATCCATCCATCCATTCGTCCGTCCGTCCATCCATCCATCCATCTGTCCATCTGTCCGTCCGTCCATTCATCCATCCATCCATCCATCCATCCATCCATCCATCCATCCACCAAATATTACTATGGTAGTAGAAAAGGAGCACACAAGAGAGACAGGGACAAGTAGTTATTGGTGTAGAGTTAATGAGGTCATATAGACTTGGGGATGAATTCTGTCTTCTAGTTACTGTTTTTCTGGGCAAGTCACCTCATTATTTAGAGGCAGCTTTGTTGTCTATAAACCAGGGCTGTTGGAAGCTGCCTTGCAAAGTTGTTACATGTCATCCCCAAGTCACTTTCCTCAAGTGCTTCCCCTGGTGATGTGGATGGGAACCTCTTCTCATGAAGCTACAAAGCTATGGCAGGCAGGGCTTTGTAACAAAAGGGTTATTTGCATAGCTTTCCTGGTCAAGAACAGGGCAGGACTGCACTGGCCCTGATCCTTGGGAGTTAGAGATGAGATCCTGTGGAGAAGGTTCTCATTCTTCCTGAAGCCCTGGTTTCCTGGGGTGCCTCCTTCCACCAGAGGCCAGACTTGGCTTTGGGGCCAAGTGTATGATGGCTGCCTGTGAGGGCATGCACAACAGCAGGGTGGGACCGCCAGTGAGCCCTCCAGGAGGGGTTTGTGTGGGGGCTATTGTCTACAGTGGTGGGGCGCTCAGAGACAGGGTCCCGTGCACATTATCTTCCAGCGGCCTGGGGGGCCCTTCACTTTGTTTTTCCAGATAAGGAATCTTAGTGGGCTGAGAAGGGCAAATAATATGCCTGAGGTCACACCACCAGTGCGTGAATACCAGGTTGGCAGGAGGTTCAGACTAGGAGGGCAGCCCGCAGCTCAGCTGACCCAGCCCCATCTCTATTTCGATTTCAGAGGGGAAACCTCTACCTTCAACCCTGACCCTTGGAATGGGTACATCCTGAACAAGAAAATGGCCAACGAGTGCTGGAGATTCACTCCGTTGGTCTGGTCAGGGTGTGGTTGGCAACACAGAGCTGCATGCCTGTGTGTCCCTAGGGATGGTCCTGGGACAGGGCAAGAGGGGCGAGGCCTCCTCAGGGCATCCACAACATGAGGGACAGTGAGCAGGTTGAAAAGGCTTCTTCCAGGAGGCCAAACGTCTTCATTTTAAAGAGCCAGCCTTCATCCTGAGGCAATTTATGCCTGACTTAGAATTTGGTCTGCAAAGTCCTTTCTTTTATGAAAGGAGAGAGATCATAGGTAGTACTGGGGTTTTGTTTTAAAGTTTGGGCCAAAGGCTGGCAACTCTGTTGATTCTTCTGTCTATCTAATCTATCTGTCAGTCATCTATCTGTGTGTCTGTTTGCTCTCTATCTATCTATCTATCTATCTATCTATCTATCTATCTATCTATCATCTCCTTACCTGTGTGTCTTTAATTTTAAAAGGTACTGCTCTGGGACACCCACAGATCTGGGCTCCACTGCTCTGTATATCATCCCAAGGAAGTTCTGTGAATTAGAAGCTCCCAGTGCCTTCCAGAGGGTACCGATCAGCCACACCTCAGGAAGCCCAGGAGGCCTTGCTGTTCTGCTCTGCTCCTTCCCAGCTGTGTGACAATGTGTAAGTAGTTGCCCCTCTCAGAGCCTCCTGGACTCACTGAGGCTGACGTGGCAGGGCCATTGTGAGGCCCGGGAATCAGAGAGTCAGCGGGCCAGGCGGGGCCTGGACTCACAGGGTGCCAACCATCGGGCTTGACCCCGTTCACTCATTTATTCATTGGCTGAATTAACAAAGCCCATGGGCCATTTCCTATGGACCAGCACCTGCATGGGGGTGCAGACATGACCAGTCCAGCCTTTGGCTTTTCAATCTAGCAGGGACCCCAATAAATACATAGCCGATCTGCTCCCTGGGTGGGGTGAAGAGGGAGGCTTCTGGCGGGGAGGGTGGCCCGTGGGGTGTTACTGGAGCACAGGGAGCTGGAGTGGGGGAGCAGCGTCTCACCCAGCCTGGGGAAGGGGTGCTGGAGGGCTGCAGCCCAGCCGATGGGGAGGACCTTCTGGCTCCCAGTGGGAGATGCTCAGGAGCCTGGGGGAGAGATTCCCAGGGAGACCAGGAATTTAAACACCAGAGACAATGTGAATGTGAGATTTCTTGGAACAACAGATGGATGAGGGGCTTTTTTTTTTAGAGCAGAACTGATGGGGAGGTCATGCTTCTCTGAGGGTCTCAGTAACAGAAGGTCTGAATTCAGAAGGTCCCTCTCTGTGTATGGAGCTCAGAGTTGATTTCTTCTGATCTGCGCAACAGGCCCGCAAGGTGGGTACCATTACCTCCACCACACAGGAGGACCTGGGGACTGGAACAGATGAGATGTCTTGCTTACGACCAGCTGGCTGGTCAGCAGTGATGGGACCCTGGACTTCATGTCTGGTCTACCAGCTCTCCGATGGTAGATAGTTCCTTGCAAATGCTCGGGACTCCATAGCTGCCCTTCCCATCTTCTCTCCCTGACATCGACTGGCTTTAGAAAGATCGGTCAGCTAGTGTCCCATAACTCTAAGGAGACACTGACTTCTGTCTGGGGGCTCTGCCCTGTCTGTGGCCACCATGAAATGGGCAGCGGTCCTGGTGCCTCCCTCCCTCCCCAGTGGGTTGGGGGCAGCACCTTTCGAAAAATCATTTTAGAAGGTGCCTTGGGGAAAAAACGGGACATGTTGACTCCCACAGTGCTTGAAAGGCCGGCATCTAGGGAAAATTCATTATTTATGTTCTGCCGAGAAAGTCTGTGGTTATGTTTGTCTCCAGTGAAAACATTTGATAGAAACCAACAAATCAGAAAGAAGAAACTTAACTTTGAAAAAAAAAAAAGAAATAACATTTAGCCTCTGAGGTCGGACACTGATGAATTTTCTGGGTTAAGTCTTTTGGAGCTAGGGAACGGACCACCCTCCCAGCCATCCTTATAGACTTACAGTTAAATGAATATTGCCCTGTGTTAGTTTTGTTGTTGGGTGTACAGGATTCTTTTTTTTTTTTTTTTAAGGATATAAATTCCAACCATGTTTTGTGTGAAGGGTCTCAGTGCATACTGACATTGTGAGTGTCAGCCCCAGATCACTTTAATCAGAGAGTGGATATGCATGATAAAACGGATAAGGGACTTTAATCAAAAAATCCACTGGCCTGGAAACGTGACGCACTCCGCCAAACACACTTCATCCCACTTTTCTTGTGCCCCTGCCAAGATTCTATTTCATGAATATGCATTGGGCATGATATTACATTAAAATGTGACATTGGTGTATGGTGTGGAGGATTTAGGATCCCCCCCATTGATATGTATATATCTGTATACACACACGCACACACATGTGTGCATAGATTCATACGTGTGTGTGTATTTATATATATATATATACACAGACACTTAATATATATTCTTCTGCAAAGTTTTTGTCAATTGGACATTAACGTCCCAATGTGATTTTTTCCCCCCAAAGCTTATTTGGAAACTGAATATTGGATTTATAACCTGGATCATCCCTGTTCGAAACTAATAGCGCCAGTAGGCAGGGCCTTTATTTATACTCTACCCAGGGGCGCTCTCTCCGGTTTCCAGCAAGGGTTACATCTTTCCATATAAAGGGCCCCTTTGTGAGAGAGGGCACAGGCGGGTGATTTTGTGGTTTGTTTCTACTTCAAGGCATTAATTCCGGCGTGGGGAGTGGGGGAGCTGTGCACTTCTCCCCGTGCAGCGGCACCACACGCCTCTCAGACACGGGGGCAAAAGCCTGGGGTGAAAACTCACGCAGCTGCCTTCCCGAAGAGCAGCTCTGGGGTTCACTGTCTGTGCGCATTGGAGTTCCACCAGCTCTAGCTGATCGGCCCCCTTCAACACCCAACCCTCCTACCTGCTGGGTTTTTTCCTCCATCTAGACGGAGGCTGCAAATTTTGAGAATTTATCAGAAATAATATCATGCCATGCAAAGCAAATGCCTTGCACAGGAAAGGTGCTCCGTGCAGATGAGAGATGAATGTATCGTCAGATATTGTTTGATATCTTGCGGAGTCTCTCCCGTGGAAAAATTCTGGGTGGTGTTTGGCAAGCACAGATTCATCTGCAGGAATCAGGGGCTGAATGGCTCCAAAATGCTGTTTGCATAGAAATGGGCTGGTGTTCTGACTCCCTACAGGGCTGGGTGTTCCTCTGGCCTCTGGAGGGGGTGGGGGCCATTGGTGGTGAGTAGCTGGTGCCGGTTCCTAGCATACATTTTGGTCCTATAGACAGTTGCCTACATGGTGGGATTTTTCTGGGCCCCTGGACTCATGAAACTGCTGTTCTTGCCCACTGAAAATCTCTTTCACAAGGAACAGTTATGGAGATTGTGCAGTGGGTTGACTATTGTCCCCACATTCATGTTCATCTGGAATCTTAGAATGTGACCTTATTTCGAAGTAGGGTCTTTGTGGATGTAATTAGTTAAGGAGCTGGAAATGAGATTATTCTGGATTTGGGGGAGCCTTCGGTCCAATGACTGGTGCATGCATAAGAGCAGGCTAGGACAGAGAGAGAGAGAGAGAGAGAGAGAGAGAGAGGGCAGATGTGGGAGAGAGGCGACCTCTGGGGCCACCAGAAGCCGGAAGAAGCCAGGAAGCATCTCCTCTAGAGCCTTCGGAGGGAGCGTGGCCCAGGTGATACCTTGATTTTTGGACTTCTGGCCTCTGGAACTGTGTGGGAATGAATTTCTATTGTTTAAAGGCACCTGGTTTGTGGATCTTTGTTAGGGCGGCCACAGGAAATGAATGCAGGTCATATAGTAAAGGGTTACTGAAGACCCCCCACCCCCAAAGAAAACCCTACATGTCAATCCCCACTCCCTACTCCCCAGCAGCGTGACTTCAACTGTGTTGATCTCATCTGCAAGTTGGAAGTCCAGCCCTGCTTTAGTGCTAGTGGGGTGAGCTCACAGGAGGAAGAAAATCAAGGTCGCTCAGTGTGGAACCCCAGCGGGGACCTGTGTGCCCAGAGAAGAGGTGGTGGTTCGGCATCTCCCCTCCATCACAAAACTGTGAGGTGGTGCCCACGGCTCAAAGCCTTGAGACTGTGGACTCAGAGCCCGTACGCAGTGCATGCGACTTAGCCCGTGTGAGCTTCCGGAGAGCTGGAGAGGGGTGAGCTCCAAACGCGAAGACTTTGCAGGAGCAAAGACTGGCCACACAGTCACAGCCACCTGTCGGGTCAGTGTTGCTCTGCTCAGAAGGTTCTGGTACTGACTGTTCAGTACCTTCCTTCCTCTTTCTAGATCAGCAGCTTTTAAGGGCAAAGATGGTACCTGATGGAAAAATTGAGGGAATGGTGGCGTCATCTTCAGTCAAAAAGTGTGGGGTCCTGAGAGTCCTGGAAGCAGAAGGGCCCTTGAGGATGACCATAGAGGGGTTCATGTCGACAGCATGGAGGGGCATTTTTGGCTGGATCACCCTTAGCAGGCCCCTTCATCTCTCTGAACCTCACTTTGATCCTTTGAAAAATGTGGGTAAAAATCATAACCAGCATACAGGGTTGATGGGGAGATCAAATTAAATGAGCTAACTCATATGAACAGTCTATAAACTATGAAGCTCTACATAGAATTGATGTTAATATCTTTTGGAAGTAATTTCTCCTCCCTCCCTTCTTTTGCCCTTCCTTCCTTCCTTCCTTCCTTCCTTCCTTCCTTCCTTCCTTCCTTCCTTCCTTTCTTCCTTCCTTCCTTCCTTCTTTTTCAGCTCTGCTGATGTGGGGTCCCAGTAGCGTACTCCCTTTCTGGACAAAGGCATGCATAACGTCTGACTGGAGAAAGGCACCATCTGAGGCCAGGAGTCTTGGGAAAACTTCTTTGACAATTAATAGACATATATTGATTTCAGGGCACTTTGTCTGCTGCCAACATGTCCAAATTGCTTCTCTATAAAAACTGAAATCAGCAATCTTGGACCTTCTTTGGTCACTGGTGGCTTCTGGTGACATCAGAATGACTGACAGACCAGTGGAGCCTGCATCCAGGGACCCCCAAGAGCAACGCCTGTGGGTCACCTTCGAATAGTGGAAGTTGCAAATTGCAGTTTTGGACCTGCTGAGATGAGAAGCAGGGTTCTTTGTGGTTGGGACTGAAGTCTGCAGAGATTCCCTCCTATTTGGCCCTTAAGTTGCAGTTTCTTATGAGCTTCCACAACATCGTGAAATCAAGCAAGAGCATTGTGGTGTTTCAAACGTTGGACTGCCCCTCCCGAGGGCTGTGACAGCCCGATGGGGGAGGGATGGTGTTTGGACCATCGGCACGGATGAGGGCCAACTTGGATGGACAGCTGGCTGCGATGTTCTAGGCTCTGCTGCTCACTGCGTGTGAGACCTTGCCACACCATACCCCACCCAGGGCCTCAGTCTTCCCATCCACAAGAGGGGCCTAACCCCACATCATAGGAAATTTGTGAGGATCAGAAGAGACTCTTTATAAGCAAAATGCACCTTGAACAACTAGGGAGCCATGGCAAATGTTGTTGTGTGTCTATATAACTCAGTTGCATATCCATTCCCTATAAAAATGGTGGTGTTTTCAGGAAAGTTCCTACGATCTTAAGTAACTAATTTTCTTGGAAAAATTCCATGTGTTATAATTTTAGCTCAAACGGCAAACCTGATTATGGGATGTGGGTGGTGATAGCTGGCAAACACAGATGTCACTGTGTCCACTTGTGGTTCCTGGCAGGCAAAAATGACCCTTGTATTCAGGGTGTGACTATCTGGTTCTTAACTTTAGGAATCATCCTGCGCATCATTCAGACGGGATGGTGCCCGAGCAAGGTGGGGGTGGTTCTTTTGATTTATAGCCATCACCATGACTTAGATCCAAATCTCCGAACTCCGTAACCCAGGGCTCAGGACAGGGAGAAGAACATTCCGCGTGCATTTCTGACATGCTCGGTGATAATGAATCCTTTTGCATTTGCTTATGTCATGTTGATGACTCACACTGGGTTATATCATGTCATGTTTCATTATTCTAGAATTCATAAGACGTAGTAGAATCCTGCAGGGATTTGGGAATTAGAAAAAAAAGTAAAACCCACAATCCCACACCTATGGTATATTTTTCTTATCTGTTCCCCACTGCGGTTTCAGTGAGAAATCGAGAAATCTCCCCCTGTGACTTTGTGTTATTAATTAGGATGGTTGGTTATCTGCAAGAAGCAGATATTTCTAAGATATAGGCACACGGTATGGGAACGGGAGTATCTGGGGACTCACTCTACTTGAGGAAAGAGAACCATACTTGAAAGTTGCATTATGTGGTAAGGACAAATGCATCTAAAAATAACTCACTGGTCTGATTTTTTCCCGCCTTCCTATACAGTGGCTATATATTTTGTCTTTGGTTTTTCAGTGTTTTGGGGTCCTCCAGACACAGGCATAATTTTAACTTTCTTCTTTTTTTGCTGGTGCTACCGAGCCATTTTTTAAAAAATTTATTTTATTGTGATAAGAACACTTAACTCGAGCTCCACAGATACTTAAGAGCACAGATATTTAAGAGACAGTGTTGCTGTCTACAGGTCCAGAGATCTCCGCCGATCTCTAGAACTTACTCATCTTGCGGAACTGCAGCTTGATACCTGTTGAATAACTCCCCTGTTCCCCCTCCCCACGGCCCTGGCCCCAGGCCACCACCGTTCTATTCTTGGCTTCTATGATTGCCACTATTTTAGATAGCCCACTAAGTGGGGGAACACCATAGTTGTCCTGTGACCGGCTTCTTTCACTCAGTGTCATATCCTCAAGGCTCCTCCACGCTGCTGCATATCGCAGGATTTCCTTCCCGCACCGCGTGTCCACACCGCCTCGCCTCTATGCATTCATATACCAGCGGACCCTCGGGCGGTTTCCACGTTTTGGTGGTTGTGCATCACGCTGCCGTGAGCATGGGAGTGCGAGATCCTGATTTCAATTCTTTTAGATAAATACCCACAAGCGGGACTGCTGAAAGATACGGTAGTCCCCCTTTTAATACTTTGAGGAACCCCCATGCTTTTGCCCATAGCACCTGCAGCCATTTCTTTAAAAACAAACAAACAAACAAAAAACAACCCACCAGATAGAGGTCTTTGCCTCTGCAGTGCTTAGCAGAGAGTTTGGGTTGGACGCCGGTAAGAAGTAAAGAAAATGACCCCCCCCCACCAAAAAAAAGCCTCTATTGTAATGTAGGAATAACCAGTCCACTAGTGTAAAAGAGGTGATGTTGCTGGTCCGGGTGGGTTTCGGGAAGAGAACACAGTAGAGTTAGGTTGCACCCTAACTTCCGCCCCCCTCGTGTCGGCACTGACTATTCATCTTGCCCACACAGTCCGACCGCTTGGAGGGATCAGGGAGCTGTGACCGCTGTTCCCTGTCAGGCTGCTCGAGGTTATGCTGCTGGAACATCTGTGTGTTGAGGTTACTGGATTGGGTACACCCCTTCGCAGGATGCCAGAAGGCCAGGACCCTGCAGCACGCGCAGTCTGCCCGCTCCTGCGTCCCTCCTCCCTGAGCGGGTTTGGTGGAGGAAGCGTGTACACGGGAGCCATCACCAAGATGGCGGGCACTGCTACCCCTGTGGTGTGGGCTGTCGGAGAAAGCAGTGGGACACTGCAGGTGAGGTGCATGATCTTTGTTCCCCACTACCTTTGGCAAGTCTGAGATGGCAGTGTCCTCCCAGAGGCCTGCCTGTCTCACCCACGCCAGGGCAGGCAAGGAGGGTCGGAATGGGGTTTGGTCTGTGCCAGAGGAAAGGCTGGGCGTGCATGCTGACCTTTATGACAGAGCAACCCTACCCATTGGTGGCATTTGGACAGGGATGTCCTGTGGTCTGACTCATCAAATCAAACATCTCTTTCTCTTTGAGGCCTGGAGGGGCTCTGCAGAGGGAACAAGAGAAAGAGGTGGCATTAAGACAGCAGAGATTTTCTTTCTAATGTTGTTGGTATGGTTACCAGATTTAGCAAATAAAACTAAGGAATGCCTGGTGAAATTTGAATTGGAGACATGTTTACTGGGGGCATATTTATATTAAAAAATTATTTGTTGCTTATCTGAAATTCAGATCTAACTGGCTGCTATGGACTGAATTGTGCTCTATCCCCACCATTTCATATGCTGAAGCCAGACCCCCAGATGTGATGGTATTTGGATGTAGAGCCTTTAAGAGATCATTAGGTTTAGATGAGGCCTTGAGAGTGGGGCACTCATGATGGGACTAGTGCCCCCCCCCACCACGTGAGGACACAGAGAGAAGGTGGCCAGGAAAAGTGCCCTTGCTAGAAAATGACCATGCCAGCCTTCTGATCTTGGACTTTTAGCCTCTAAAATGGAGAAAATGAGTGTCTTTTGTGTAAAGCACAAAAGGGCCTTTTGTTTTGGCAGCCCAAGCTGACCTAGACACTGGGCATCCCGTATTTTATCTGGCAACTCTTGTTGTTGGTTTATTTTTTTCCTGCTTATGGCTAGCATTGCTGACATTATTTGAGCTGCCCAAGGGTGGCTATGGCGGGGGAAGTTGGCTGTGGGCAGGGGCTGAGGTGTGAAGGGGTAAGAAATGGAGAAATTAAAAGATACCAAGGAATTTTCTATTCAAGTGTTACAAATTCTTGGGAAATCGCAGAGCAACGTGGTCTAGGTTGCTGTTGTTGCTTCCTAGTGACTATGTTGGTGTCGTCCAACATGGCGAGAGGTCACAGATGGGAGGTCCTCCCAAGTCTACCAAGCGTGTGGAGTTGGTCTGCCATTGCTCCTGTGGTCCAGAGTCCCACATCAGCTCCCACAAAAGTGAAATGGATATGTTGGCAATTTCTGGGTGAAGAGTAAATGAGGGGAGCTGAAGACATCCACAGTTTGAGCTAGCAAGATGCTTCTTTGTGCCGCAGTATTGAGCACTTTACTTTAGTCTTTTTTTTTCTCAGTACTGGAAGGCACTTGGCATCTTGTCAAAATCGAGAGTCCTTGAGCAGAAGACCTAGTTCCTCACTGGTGGTTTGTGGGGTATTTGGCAAGTTACGTCTCCCTCCTGAGCCTCAGTATTATCCCGTTCTGTAAAATGGGGTTGTGAGGGACCACCGTTGCATTGCATAAATGGGATAGATAACGGAGGTATGGCATAGTCCGGCACTCTGTAGGCCTTCAGTAACTGGCAGACATTATTTTTACTCAAATGGTTCGTGTCCCAGTCATAAGTACCCCAGCCAGTGTGTATGTAGCATGAGATCATTAGGAGCACTTACAAATAAAGATATTTCCCTCGTAAGTGGAAGGCTATTTCATGGTGAATAAATATTGTATTGACACCATTAATAATAAAAAATACAAATGTGACTATAAAACAGTATAATGGATGTTACTTAGCAATGCGGGGATCCATGTGGGTTTGGGGAATCAGTTTGATTTGTGGGGTTTTTATGCCTAGGCAGTCACAATAAATAATAGTTATATTAATTGGCTCCCTGATCAGAGTTATGAAAATCATGTTTTGTAAGAATTATATAAAATACACTGATATAATTGTTTCAGTAAGAGCAGCTCCTGCCCTGCAGAGAAATACCCACAGATGTTACTGTCCCACGGTTGCTGGGTGGCCTGAGACTTCTTAATACAGATTCTAAAAAGTGGGTGCTGGGGCTCTGGTTCTTTAAATGACCCTCTTCCCAAATCTCTCTGACTGTCTGCCTCGGCTGCATCCACCCAAGATAGGTGCAGATGGGCCCCTTGAGTTCCCTCGAAACACAGGGAGCCTGGAGAGACCCTTCATCATCATGTTCTCCCGGAGAAATCGAGGCTCAGATTTGGGGAGTGACTTGCCCAGGGTCACACTGAGAGTAACGTGAATCTCCAAAGCTGTCCTGTAATTATTCAACTTTGACTTTCAGAAGTGCTCACTAATGATCTCCTTCTGTCCCCCTGGCCACGGGAGACCCTGGACCTCGCCCCTCTCTGCCATGGGTGACACACGTAACCCGAGCTACGTCGTGGTTATTCTGGTTGACTCCCCAACTTCTATCCCACCTAGATTAGTCAGGGTAATCACTGCTAGCTGTAGAAACAGAGAACCCTAAAATCTCAGTGGCTAACAACACATCCTCAACATCTAGACTGGGAGGTGAGCTTTCAGGCAGGTGATTCAGGAGTGCAGATTGTTACGTCCTAGGGTGCTACCCTCTGTTAGGGCTTTTGCTGGGTCCTCTGTGTTCAGCTGCTCATGCGAGAGCATGGAGGATCACACAGGACATTGTATGGATGAGCCTGGAAGGGAAATCATTTTCCTTACCTACTTTTGGAAGGAGCCGGTCATACGCCCGATCCGAACTGTAGGAGAGGCTGGGGAATGCAGTCTTCCTGAGTGTCCAGGACAAAGTGGATTCGAAGGTGTCTATCAGGTTTCTTCTACACTGTCCGTGTTCATCCCCTTCTCCTTGTTGGTAGGTGGCTGAAGAATGGGTATGTGACGTGGTGCATGCATCTGTAACCCAGTCCCACCCAATGAGTCTGGAGGCGATGACAGTTGCTGGGTCTTTTAGGAAAGAGTCTCTTGCACCTAAGGAGATGGGCCCATTTCTTCCTTTGGAGAAATCCCCAGAACGGCTGCATCTTGGTTCCTGCCTGGCCAAGGAAGAGACACACCCGTAGAAAAGGGCCAAGCAGAGGGAATCTTGGAACAGTGAAGCAGATACCCAACATATGGTGCCTGGAACCTGCCCCGCATCTGGACCTCTATTGCTGGGGGGTAATCCATCATCTCATGGTTGAAGCTGGTTTGAATTTGGCCTTGCTGTTGCTCATGGCTGAAATCATTCTAACCCATAGAGCTACTGTGAAAATCCAAAGTTGCTGTGTCCAAAAGAGAGTGAAGGGTGTCACCGCTACTTAATAAACCGGATCATTACAGACAGCCAGGGCCAGCCATGCAGGTTGGACTCAAATGCCCAGAAGCAAGTTGGAGAAGGAGGTGAATGTGGGCTCCAGATTCAGAAAGAGCTGGATGCAAAATCCTAGCTTGATTGCTCACCCACTCTATGACTCCAGGCAAGTTACCTGCCCTTAGGAGACTTTGTCTTTCCACAGGCTCCCAATGTCTACTCTGCCAAGTTGCTGAAACTGTGTATGTGAAGTGCTGGTCCATAGATGACATTTAATGGTTGGAAGCTACTTTTTATCTTAATTGACTTGCTCAGGGAAGAAAGCACCCATTTCTTCAACGTGTCAAGTCTTTGGGCCCCAATTAACCAGTCCCTCTCCTTCCCTCACCTGTATAGGCAGCCTTGCAGATGTAGTTTTGTATCTAAGATCCAACTTTAGCATAGCAGCTGGGTCGGACTCTCCATTATTCATATTCTGCAGTAATGGGCTCATTACGCATTTCTGTGCGACTCCATGGATCCTGGAATGAAACCAAAGACCACTTCTCCAGTGGTAATTTTCTTCCTCGGATGTTTACACTTTTTGGAGGGAATGCCAAGACATCCAGCGAGGCACTCAGATCCTTTTTGGAAGGAGACAGGATATAAATTATTAGTAAGTAAATAAATAAATAACCATTTGATTCTGTCAATTTAGGAGGAAAAAAAAATCAGTCAACCCAGAGTTTGCTGTCATGTAGACCACTTGACTGACTGAATTATGAACATTTTGGGGGAGGGGGGCGACGGGAAGGAACATTAGCATCGTGCTGCTCCCTGACAAGGAGTTTTGGAAACAAAACTTATAAAACAAGGAGAAGAAAGTTAGTCTAAGTGGTGGCCTCATTTCCACCTGTGCAATTAAGCCAGGCCCAGGCATAAAGCACTGTGTGGGCACAGAGTGGGTGGCAATGGAATATTTGGACCTCTCTCTTTTTCCCTTATAAAAAATTAAAATGCAACATCATTTTGATGTGTTTTTGTGTCTCAACACAAATTATTGTTTTTCTACAACTTTAGTTCTAATGTTAAAAATGAAAGGCCATCATGTTCAAAGACTCACTCCATTCCCTTTTATGAAGGGGAGGCTCTTCTGTTAATGGAGTGATTTTGTATCTTCCTATGGATTTTTTTAAAAGATTTTTTTTAAAGATTTTATTTATCTATTTGAGAGAGAGAGAATGAGAGAGAGAGCATGAGAGAGGAGAGGGTCAGAGGGAGAAGCAGACTCCCTGCCGAGCAGGGAGCCCGACGCGGGACTCTATCCTGGGTCTCCAGGATCATGACCTGAGCCGAAGGCAGTTGATCAACCAACTGAGCCACCCAGGCGCCCCTTTTTAAAAGATTTTATTTATCGGACGCCTGGGTGGCTCAGTCGTTGAGCGTCTGCCTTCGGCTCAGGTCGTGATCCCAGCGTCCTGGGACCGAGTCCCACATCGGGCTCCCCGCTCGGCCGGAAGCCTGCTTCTCCCTCTTGCACTCCCCCTGCTTGTGTTCCTGCTCTCGCTCTCGCTGTCTCTGTCAAATAAATAAATAAAAAAAATCTTAAAAAATAATAAAAAAGATTTAAAAAAAGGTTTTACTTATTTATTACAGAGAGAGATGGGGAGAGAGAGAGCAGAAGCTGGGGGAGGGTTAGAGGGAGAAGCAGACTCCCTACAGAACAGGGAGCGCAATGTGGGTCTCGATCCCAAGAACCCGAGATCATGACCTGATCCGAAAGCAGATGCTCAACTGACTGAGCTACCCAGGGGCCCCTTCCTATGGATTTTTAAAAAATTAATAATGACTTCATCTTCCCCCCTTCCTTTAACATTAAGGTATAATTACATACGTAAAATTCATCCTTTTTGGTGTATAGTTCCGTGAGTTTTGGCAAATGTAGATAGTGGTGTCAACACCACCCAAAGATGTGGAGCTCAGTTTCTACCAGGTGAAAAATTTTCCTGTGTCCCTTTGTTGCCAACCCTCCCCTCCATCCTTAGCCCCTGGTGACCTCTGATCTGTTACTGTTACTTTGCGACAATACACAGAATCATACAGAACTTTGACTTTGGAGTCTGGCTTATTTCACTTGGTGTAATGACTTTGGGATTCACTGAGGTCGTTGTATGTATGAGTAGCTAGTTTGCTCCTTTTTTATTGATGGATAGTGTTCCGATGTATGAATGTACTACTTGGTTTGTTCATTCCCCAGTTGAGAGACATTTGGATTTTTTCCATGTTTTGGTGATTATGAGTAAAGCTGCTATAAACATTCTCCTACAGGCTTTTTATGTGAACATAGGTTTTCATTTTGTTCTGATAAATGCTGGGAAATCAGATCATTGGGTTGGATGGTAAGTGTTAAGTTTAACTTCGGAAGAAGCTGTCAAGGTGTTTTCTGCCATGTTGCTGCTCCACCAGCAAAGTTGGAGGGTTCCAAGTGTTCCACATCCTTGTGGGTCCTTGGGATCATGTTCTCCCTTTAACCTTCACCTTTCAGACAGGTGAGTAGTGACATATCACTTTGGTTTTGGTGTGTGTTTTCCTAGTGACTAACACTGTTGAGCTTCTTTTCTTGCATTTATTTGTCATCTTTATATTTTCTTGGTGAGATGTCTGTTCATATCTTCTGCCCATTTTATTTTTTAAGTTGGGTTGTTGGTTTTCTTAGTATTGAATTTTGAGAGTTCTCCATCTATTTTGAATGCAAGCCTTTAATCAGATACATGATTTATAAATATTTTCTCCTGGTCTCTGTCTGGTCTTTTTGTTCTCTTAACAGTGTCTTTTGAAGAACAGAGGGCTTAGTTTTGATGAAGTCCACTGTCTCAGTTTTTTTCTTTCATGGATCATGCTTTTAGGTGTCATATCTGGGAAGCCTCTGCCTGACCCAAAGTTACAAAGAGCTTCAACTATATTTTCTTCTAAGAGTTTTACTGTTTTAAGTTTTACATTTAGATCTATGATCCACTTTGAGTTGGTTTTGTGGAGGGGGTAAGGGCCACGGATGCTTGATACCCTCTTACGCCAATCACCTGGTCATTGCGGAAAGCCCAGAGTATGTTGGTGAGCCCCATTCCAGGCCAGCACATCTCCACTGTCATTGCTCACGTTCACCTCTAGGTCTCACATCTGTAGTTTTGGTTCCTCCAAAGCCATGGTATGTCAGCAGGGAGAAAGCCACAGAGTGGAGAACAAACAGCCTCTTGCTTGGAGTCAGGATCCTGGATTTGAGTCCCTTCCCTGCCACTTATAAATGAGGGGGTCCTGGGCCAGCACTCTGCTTCTCTGAGCCTCAGTTTACTCGTCTATGAAGGAGAGATAATTTTTTCATGAAAATCTTACTGAATGGCTTATGGCTCCCATGTCATAAAATATATGAAAGAGCTTTGCATATCTATCACACAGTAAAGATGTTATTTCAAGTGCCATGTTCCCCCTTGGCATGTTGATGACATGCCTAGATGCTCTCCAGGTCTCCCTGCCTCCAACCCACCCACACGTACTCAACAAGGACCCACCAGACCTAGTTGTTTCAGAGGAGACATTATTGGTCCCAGGTCTTTCCACCTCTCAGTATGCATGCCCTTCATTATGTCCTTTGAGATACCCTTGACAAAAGCAAAGAAGACCATCCCCCTCCAGTTTTAGCTCAGCCATTTGACTTGTTTCATCCAATATAATAAAGTAGATATGACAGTGTGCCACTTTGAAGCCTAAGCCTCAATAGGCCCTGCATGTTTCTACTTGGCCATTGTAGTTCTGCCATTTTCATGGGAGGAATATGGCCTCTGGTCTTGGGAGGAGGATAAGAGACACATGGAGCAGAGCTTCCCCAGTCCAGACCAACCAAGACCAGCTGCCTGCAGATGTGTGGGCAATCACAAATGGTTGTTTGTTATGCAGCTGTAGTTAACTGGTACATCCACTGCCTTTGCTTTGCAGTGACCCGTTCATGAAGAAAGAAACTGCTACTTTTTGCATGGACAAAGAGGGCCAAGGAATAATCTAACCCATTCTTTAAAGCTCAGCTCAACATCTGCCTCTTCCCTGAAGCCCTCCCTGATGATTCTGGCGCAAATGGATCTCTCTCCTCTCATTTCCCTAGCTCTCTAAACTTCCAGTCAGGAATTTACGTGGGTTCTGCTTTACGATCTTGTTAGGGCTTCGGCACTTCTGTTCCCCTGTCTAGAACACTCTTACTCTGTATCTAGGCATAATGGGCTCCTTACTGTCAGGTCTCAGCTTGGACATCACATCCTCAGAGAGGCCTTTTCTGACCACTTTTCTGCAGTCATTCTCCCCCACATGTCTTTGCTTTATTGACCGTGGTGCTTTCTGAAATGACCTTACGTATTTTGACATGGGTGTATTGGTTAACCCCACTGGTTGTGAACTTCCCAAGGGCCTGGACTTCCCTGCATTTGGCCCCCTACATTCCCAGCACTCAGAGTAGCTGGGGACATCAGTAGGCTCACTCAAATACTGACTGAATGGGCAGTCAAAGCTTTCAAGCCTGTCCACTGCCCTCTCACTTTTCGTTCTTTAAAGGACTGACACGTGGTGTTAGATGCCAAGAATGTGACCACTGATCTCTGTGTTCATCCTCCAGGTATGCCGCTTCCTGGTCTCTTCATTTTATATGAGATTTGGTTTCTGGCTCCACATCTCCTCCACTTCCTCTTCTCCCTTTCTTGAGAAATAATTTACACGCCAAAAAATTCACCCATAGATGTGGTATATACATACAATGGAATATTACCCAGCCATCAGAGAGAATGAAATCTTGCCATTTGCAATGACACGGATGGAGGTAGACGGTATTATTCTAAGCAAAATAAGTCAGTCAGAGAAAGACAAATGCCATATGATCTCACTCATATGTGGAATTTAAGAAAGAAAACAGATGAACATATGGGAAGGAGGAAAAGAAAAAAAGGAGAGATGGAAACAAGCCGGAAGAGACTCTTAATGATAGAGAACAAGCTGAGGGTTGATGGAAGGAGGTGGGTGGGGGATGGGCTAGATGGGTGATGCGGATTAAGGAGGGCATATGTTGGAATAAGCGCTGGGTGTTGTATGTAAGTGATGAATTGTTAAATTCTACACCAGAAACCAATATTGCACTGTATCTTAACTACCTAAAATTTAAATTAAAAAAAGTGTACAATTCAGTGGTTTTATTTACAGGCTTGTGCAACTATCCTCACAAAGGATGTTAAGAACATTTTCATTACCTGAAAAATAAGTCCCCCACCCATTAGCAATCACATACTCTCAGCCCTAGGCAACCACCAATCTACTCTCTGTCTCTAGAGATGTGCTTATTCTGGACATTTCGTATAAATGGAATCCTACCACATGTGGTCTTTTGTGACTGGCTGCTTCCACTCAGCATCGTATTTTTGGGGTTCATCCACATTGTAGTGTGTATCAGTGCTTCTTTGCTTTTTATTGTTGTACGGTATCCCACTGTGTGGCTGTAGCACCTTCTGTGTCCCCTGTCATCAGCTAGTGGCCATTGGGTTGCTTCCACATTGTGGTTCTTAGGAATAATGATGCTGTGAGCCCTCCTGCCCAAGGTTCCATGTGGATGTGCTTTTTCATGTCTCTGGGCGTATAGCGAGGAGGGGCTCCACAACTTGACTTTCTGTGCTTATCATTTACTAACCAATCTGGAATACTGATGATAATCGTTATGATGATGAAAATGAGAATAAGATTAGTTAACTACTTCTGAGCATTTACTTTGTGCTAGATGCTATTCAAAGCACTTTACACGTATTGATCAGTTCATTGGTGGGCATAGTAAGGTTGTTGTCCCCATTTTACAGATGAGGAAACTGAGTGGATTAAGTGAGGTCCCTCGCACTCTGGCTGACTCTGGCTCAGTGCCAGAACCCACCTTCCCCTGAGACCATGCCCCTTATCTGATCTGGCCTCCGGACCTTGACCTATTCCGCACCTGTCCCTGTGGACAGCCATGCATTTTGTCCCAGCTTCGTGTGACATCTCCCTGCAGGGACTGGGTCTCTTTTATTTCTGCCTTCTTGCTATATTTTTCTCTTTCTTTCTTTCTTTCTTTCTTTTAAAATTTATTTATTTATTTGAGGGAGAGACAGAGTGTGAGCAGGGGGAGGGGCAGAGGGAGAGGGAGAGAGAAGCAAGCTCCCCACTGGGGATGGAGCTGGATGCGGGGCTCGATCTCAGGATCCTGAGATCATGACCTGAGCTGACACCAAGAGTATGACACTTAATGGACTGAGCCACCTGGGCACCCCACTGCTACATTTTTCACACTGCCGGGCACATAGCCGAGATTCAAAGAATACTCATTTAATTGAAAATAATTCATTCAGTTACATGCATAGACCAGTCTTTCCCCTGCATCGGCCCTGTATTTGCTGACTCAGGAGAGACAGGTATAAATGACAGGGATGAGATATTTCCAGGTGGGGGGAAGAGGGATCCTGGGCATGTATTCTGCAGGCTGCTCGGGATGGAAATTGTTTCCTCTTCTTTTTCTGTGGTTTTCAACAACTCTGAGTTCTGCTAGATTTACTTCCAATAAACTCAAAATATCAGTCACACACAAAAATAAAACATCTGATTTCACATACAAATGAATGCATGGATGGCTGAGGTAAGCCTCTGTCAGTACTGCATGTGGTAATAAATGCGCTAGGCAAGAACACTTGGAGAAAGAAGGATTCAGATCCTTTGTTAGTAACATCGGCGAATTCTAGCTCCATCTCTAAGTTTGATCACTGCCCCCCACCAAATCTGTCCAGAAGGTAATAATGTCAGATAATAACTTACATTGTGCAGGGCTCTATAGCCCCAGAGTTTACAAAATCCTCTTATTGAAATAATCATCCTGTGGATCCTCTAAAGCTCATCTTTATCACCTTCCTATTTCTGATGCTGGATTCCTCCAGCAGGGCTGAATGGCTCACAGGATCAGGCACATGCTTCATTCTCTCTGGTCCCCAGATTGCTGTACACATGGGTGTACATGGGTCCAGCCCCATAACCTTGCTCCCCTTTGTGTCTACTCATCCTTCACATTTTGATTTAGGCATCACTTCCTCCAGGAAGCCTTGTTTGACTCCTGCATCTGGGTCCCCTGTCCTTCTGTGCTTACTGGGCTTCGCGTAGCCTCTGTCGCACCCTCAACGCTGTTCTTTGTCCATCTTCTCCATCAGACCATGTGCTTCTAGACCCAGAGACTGTCTTGCACACAGCCCAGAGCAGGTGTCCCAAAAGGGGGCATCCAGTGAATGACCGAATGGCGGAACTCCACGAAGGGAGTATGATACACCACACTGGATGGGAGAGGAAATAGAGGCTCAGAAAGGGCAGGGCATTCGGAGCTGCTTTGCACAGGCTGCCTCCTGGCTGGCTTTAGATCGGGAACCGGGAAGCTCTCCCCTGCTGTCCCTTTGGGCCCCCAGGGTGACCCCCAAAGCCGAGGCTCTCTCCCAGGAGGCTCATTTCAGATGCTGCCAAGAGGGGGTCTTCCCAAAGCATCCCTGATGCCTTTCAGCTTCTGCAGGCAGGCAGAGCGTGTGCCAAGTTGAAACACGCATTAAAAGAATTTTGTGGGTTGAGCAGATCACGGGAACAGTTACTGTACAAATCCTGCGGAACGGGGCATGTACTTGAAAGGTTAGACAAAATACCTCCTTGCCTTTTTTCTTCTGTTCTCTTCTTATAGTCCACTGCAAAACAACAATGGATAAAAGGGTGCAGAGAATGCATGTATATTTTCTTTTTCTGTTTTTTTTTTTTACCTTTCCCTAAGGAGCTTCTGTGCTACCCACACTAATTGTAGGTTTTTCTGAAAATGCAGCATGAATCATTTATAAATAAAGAGACTTTAAAATCCCTAAAAGACTCCCCGAGGTATTCAGTATTTCAGCATAAAATAACTGTTAAATGGAGTTATTCTGAATTAGCTTTTACTGGAAAGTGGTGAAAATAAAGTTTTCTTTTCACTGTGACTGTTGCAGCAATCCTTTTACACAGCCATCCCGGGGTCATTGACAACCTAGTTCCATAATTCAGGTTTTAGCAGAGCCATCCCCTGAAAGGACAAATGCCCGAGAAGCTGGGCTCTTGGAGAAAGACAAGTCGCACTAGCCAGGAAGGCGGCTAGCTGAGGGTCCCTGGTGGAGACCCAAGATGACCATCAGAGCTCAAGGGCGGACGCAGACAGGCACGCGTGGGGGACGGGAGGTGCGGTGATTTTGGATCCCGCACAGTCAGAGGTCTCACCCGGCTCTGCCTCTTTCTAGCTGGGGGACCCCGGCGCGGGGGCGTTGCCTAACCCCGCTGACACTCAAGGGTAATAATAATCCTCACTCTGCGGAGTTGTTATGAAAAGTCGAAACAAGATTTATAAATATCCAGGATGAAGTGGAAAGCCGAAATGGGACTATAATGAATTAATAACAATGATGCTGCTTCTCCGACATC